>NC_047092.1:165361518-165666626 GCF_902459505.1 Geotrypetes seraphini | reverse complement strand
ACAGCTTTTGTGTTCAGTAATTCTAGTGGTTAACGTCCGTGATGTTTGACCTATATACAAACGGTCACATGGACATTGAATGGCATATATTGTATTCACAGATTGACATGAGGATGTATGATGTAGAACAATGCTCTTGCCATCGCTAGGATTGATGAAACTGGAAATAGTCAACATTATGTCACAATTTGAACAATGGCCACAAGGTCTGTGACCCTGAATATTGTTTAACTCTTCTCCTGTAAAATCTTCCTTAGACGTATGACAAAGCAGATCGCTTAAATTTTTATTTCTTGATTGCGAGAAAATAAATCTTTTGTTTTCAAAACAAGGAAGTGTTTTTAATAGGGGAAGGTGTTTTTTGTATTTCTTGATCACTTGTGATGACATACGAGTTTGTTTAATCACACATGGATTTCAATCACAATTCCATGTGTGATTAAACAAACTCGTATGTCATCACAAGTGATCAAGAAATACAAAAAACACCTTCCCCTATTAAAAACGCTTCCTTGTTTTGAAAACAAAAGATTTATTTTCTCGCAATCAAGAAATAAAAATTTAAGCGATCTGCTTTGTCATACGTCTAAGGAAGATTTTACAGGAGAAGAGTTAAACAATATTCAGGGTCACAGACCTTGTAGCCATTGTTCAAATTGTGACATAATGTTGACTATTTCCAGTTTCATCAATCCTAGCGATGGCAAGAGCATTGTTCTACATCATACATCCTCATGTCAATCTGTGAATACAATATATGCCATTCAATGTCCATGTGACCGTTTGTATATAGGTCAAACATCACGGACGTTAACCACTAGAATTACTGAACACAAAAGCTGTTTGAATACTTTGAAATTAACAGCTCCGATAGTTGCTCATTGCACTCAATTTGGCCATAGGTTCGAGAACTTAAAATGTTGGGTCATCGAGAAATTGCGCCCGACTCAGAGAAGAGGGGACAGTAGAAGAATGTTATGGCAGAAGGAACAACAATGGATTAGTCGTTTACAAACTTTAGAGCCATTCGGCCTAAACACAGCTTATGAATGGCAGCCGTTTCTCTGAAATTTACCTTTAATGTTCCTTATTGTGGTCAATTTGGGAGCTTGACAGAAGTGCTTGTGTTTAGCCTATCGTGCATCACGTAGATGATGACGTCATGACGCCCGGTTCGTGTCTTATTCGAGCCGGGCGCGTCTCTCAGTCCCTGCACTATCTTGAGAGGAGTCGGCTTGACCACCAGCAGATAATAAGAAGCAGAGAGATATTCGAGTTGGCACTTTTCCCCTGGGCGAAACAGAAAGTCTTTTCTGTCGGGATTTTGAATTGGAAGCCTTTGGTGAAAACCCTCGATTTCAGATGAGTGTATTTTTTCACGATTCCATATATATGCTTTATATCTCTAAAAACTGCTTACACTTATTGCATTCAGCTGTAGTCCTCGCCAATTAATGTGGTTAAGTTTGGGATTCGGGCCTTCTACTGCTTGACACTCACATTGAATTTATAAAAAAGACTTTGAGAAAATAACAAAAAGAAGATTTTGTATGAATGAAAAACGTGAGAATTGATTATTTATACATGTTTTGGAGTTTTTTATAAACCCGTGATGATGAGTGGAGGGTTGGGTACTTGTGTAGTCCCAACTGCCCTCAATTGAGGTTTATTTTTCTCCTTTTCATCTTTTTTGATTTTTAGTATGTCAGCTATATCTATGTATATTTGGTCTGGATGAATCCCTGCTTATAACTGAATTTCACAAAACGTATTTTTAATATATTTACTATAAGGCAAGCCCCATCCCTTGATGGTCTTAAGTAGTTATGCAGAATAAAAGGCTTATATTACATTACATTAGTGATTTCTATTCCGCCATTACCTTGCGGTTCAAGGCGGATTACATCCAACTAAAAACAAGAATTACATAATATTCATTATATTCATTCTCTCTAAGGGTTTAGTGTACATGAGCCAATGTTTAAAAAATACGAACAAGGGTGCTGCATTATTTTTATATTGGGATTTTTTATATATCGCCTATCAAGGTTATCCAAGCAGTTTTACAATCAGGTACTCGAGCAAAAAAATGTGGAAGGAGGTATTGAAAGAGTAGAGAGAGATGACAGGCTTGCAACAAACCATCAGAGCAGGACTGAAGAATACATTTCCAATTTATTAGATTCTTATTCCCTATAGTTCATCTAAGACTCTAAGATCTTCTTCTAAAACTCTGCTATCTGTTCCATCTCTGAAGTTTATCAACGCAATGAGGTCTACCATTTTCTCTGTCAGCGCTCCATCTCTTTGGAATAATACTCTGGTCCACTTACGGGAAGAATCAAATCTTCACCATTTTAAAACAAAATTAAAAACATTTCTTTTTCTTGATGCTTTCGAGACCTAAATGCCCTTTTTAGAGCTACATAGTTTTATTCTACTTTTAGACACCCTCCCTTTTGTTCTTTCCCTATATCTTCTCTTTCTTACTTGATAAATTGTAGTTCTATCTTTCTTCCCTTTTTTGTTCCTGTTTGTTTTTGTATTGTTTTTAAATGTTTTAAAT
This sequence comes from Geotrypetes seraphini, assembly GCF_902459505.1. NCBI lineage: Eukaryota > Metazoa > Chordata > Amphibia > Gymnophiona > Dermophiidae > Geotrypetes > Geotrypetes seraphini. The sequence goes on along the minus strand of NC_047092.1, from coordinate 165,664,060 downwards.
AATGATTATTGTTTTAAAGGATGTATAGTTACCCCATATGTTTTTAACATAAGGCTCACCGCCCAGAAGGCCGATTGGGCGGTTTATACAATTTTTGAATAAACTTGAAACTTATCAAGGCAGTACAACTAAGACATATGAATATAAGAATTAGCCTTACTGGGTCAGACCAATGGTTCAGAGGAAGAGCCGACGCTGGTGTGAGCAGCAGGTTGGGGTGTGCTGCTCACACCACAAATGTTAAAAAGGTACGGGGAAGAGAAGTGACGCGTGGTAATGGGGGGTGGGGAAGGAGGGGGCAGAGAGAAGGATGGGTGTTGGCACCCCAACCAAGAGGGTGCTCAGGGCAGATTGCCCCCTCTTACTATGCCACTGTGCACATGCAACATCTTATCTATAAAAAGTGTAGCAGAAGTACTTTATGATTTTAATCTGATACTCCCTTCAGCAAAGAGGGCCAAATGGGAATCTACAAGAAATAAAAACTTTTGTTGCATTGGTCCCCAATTATGGAATCAGCTACTACAGGATATTAGATTAGAAGTAACTACAAAGGCATTCAAAACTAGGCTTAAGACCTTCTACCTTAAGGAGTCATTTGGAACGGAAATATACTTATCAGATATTTCCCATATCTATTGATTAAACTCGATTCAGCGGCGTGATTCTTGGGGAGTGTGATGGATTGTGGGCATTTGGGTCAGTATAGAAACTTGGGGCTCCTTTTACTAAACTGCGGTAGTGGTTTTAGCATGCGAATTAGACACTAACTCCATTGAGCTGGCGTTAGTTTTTACATGTAGCGTGGGGGGCAGCACGCGCTACAAACGCTAGCACACCTTAATAAAAGGAGCACTTGGCTGTTTTGGTTTGGGTTTAAAAAAAAAATAATAATAATTTTGTTATATGTATACTATCTCTCACTTTCCTGTCTTTAATGGAGTTCCTTTCATAAAATATTTGTATTGTAAACCGCTTAGATCTGTCATATGCTGAAGCGGTATAACAAGTTCTAATGAAGCATAAATATACTTCCACACTGCTCTTTAGGTGATTTTGAGTTAATTGGCAAGGAATGTGTGGTGTAGTGGTTAGAGCTACAGCCTCAGCACCCTGAGGTTGTGTGTTCAAATCCCACACTGCTCCATGTGACCCTGGGCAAGTCACTTAATTCCCCATTGCCCCAGGTACAATAGAAAGATTGTGAGCCCACCATGACAGACAGGGAAAAATGCTTGAGTACCTGAATAAATTCATGTAAACTGTTCTGAGCTCCTCTGGAAGAACAGTATAGAAAAATAAATAAATAGTGTGAAAAGCTTCAGTCTCTGATAGCCAGAGCTGGTATTGTGACATCATAATGCCTCATTCCACCAATGCCTAAGAACCAGCCTCATCAGTGATGTCACAATGGCTTGACTGTCCTGTACTTTGCTCACTTTGACTTCTAGAGTGGTGCAGTGGTTAAAGCTACAGCCTCAGCACCAGATTGTGGGTTCAAACCCATGCTGCTCCTTGTGACTCTGGGCAAGTCACTTAATCCCCCATTGCCCCAGGTACATTAGATAGAGTGGGAGCCCATCATGGCAGATAGGGAAAATGCTGGAGTACCTGAATGTAAACCACTTAGGGCTCCTTTTACTAAGCTGTGATAGCGGTTTTAGCACGCGCTTAGCACGCGCTAAATTGCCCCGCACGCTAGATGCTAACGCCAGCATTGAGCTGGCGTTAGTTCTAGCCACGTAGCATGGATTTAGCGCATGCGGCAAATCTGCGCATGCTAAAAACGCTATCTCAACTTAGTAAAAGGAGCCCTTAGTTTATAAGTGGTATATAAATAGTAAAAAAAAATAGTAATAATGCAGACTGAGCAATGCATATCAGTTTCTGTAGTTATACACCCTCTCTCTGCTATTTTCTAGATTTCCATCAGATTTTGAGCTGCAACACAAGACACCTTCCCTTCGCTGTACTTGTTAGCCTGCTGTTCGTGAAGATAAATAGTGTATGTTACATCCCCTTTTCCTGCAAGAATCTTTTCTTGGTGATCAATAACCAAACACTGTGGAAATGTAATTTCGGCTCTCTTAAAACAGAAAAATCAGGCAATGTTGCCAATAGACATTCTTCTCTGTCAGATCCTTCATTTATACCGGACTCGAGAACTATCCCCCCTCTGTCAACGCTCCTGCAGCAATGTTTGTTAGTTTTGAAATAGGATTTGTAGTTCCCCCGGCAAGAGAAATAACCACCTGCCATAGGGCAGTGTCCAGATTAAAGATATATCATCAGCGCTGATTTTCTTAGGGGACTGTATCAAATTGGCAAAAGGAGGTAGATGAGATAAATCGTGAGAAGGATGCTGCTGGCTAAGTTGCTCTATAATTTCTGATAGCAGGTTCTAACCACAAAGATTCTCCTTTTGCAAACAACTGTACAGTCCTGGCAATACGAGCTGTAAATACATATTGGCTTCTGTAAGTCATTTCAAACACCGAGGCCCTCGTTTCCCAAAGGCTTTTCGAGGATGGGAGAACCTTTTTTTTCAGAATGTACCATTTGTCATCGTGTTGGATGGAGCAAAAAGAGGGGCCAGTCTCCACAACTCAAAATACAGCAACAGAAGAGAAGAGATAACCAAAGAACCAGCATGTAGCCAAGTGTCTTCAGAAAAGGTCCTTTTTTGACAACTCACGTAACAGACATGGAGAAATCATGACTGCTAAAAGGACTCAACAAGTCTATCGATGGTTACAATACCAAATAAAATTTTAAAAAACCAACAACCACCACAAAAAAAGATCAATAAAAGAAAGGGAGGCACTCATAGTTAAAATATCGAGGACGGATCAGACAAAGACAAACGGTAACAAAGGGGTCTGTGGTAGAGAGTTACACGGGGACAGAAATCCCACCCATCACCACCCGTCCCCGCCAGGATCCTCTCCGTCCCCACCCGTCCCCGCCAGGATCCTCTCCATCCCCACCCATCCCCGCAAGGAATTACCTCCATCCCCGCCCGTCCCCATAAAAAGCAGCAATTACTTCTGACAGGATCAATTCCACAGTTTCTTTTGTGTTTGCGCTGCTGTTTTCCTTGTGGAATCTCTTTGGTGGAACCCTTTTTTTGTTTTCTGTTCAGGTAATTAACTTATAAACCCCCTCTTTTACTAAGGCTGACGTGTCCATTATATTATATGGACGAACCCTGCTTCCAAAGCCTTCCATCCCCATGGAAGTCCCGTTGGCTAGAGGGAGCCCCCGTGGGAGTCCCGTGGGCCAGAGGGGGGTCCCCGTGGGAGTCCCGTGAGTTAGGGGGGATTCCCGCAAGACCCCCGTGGTACCCACGGGATTCCTGCGATCCCCGTTCCCGTGCAAACCTCTAGTCTGTGGGCAAGGAGGAGTAAATTACATCAAGATAAAATTAATTAAAAGGGGGTGGAGATAACATCAGAAGTCCAAATATAAATCCCTAAATACATATACAAAATACAAAGGATTATATACACTGTGACCTCCCTAAAAAAAAAAACACCAAAATGTTTTTTGTCGTATCTTCCACAGAACTCAGAAGATTCTTAGGTGTCCTTTTACTAAGGTGCGCTAGCCGATTTAGCACGTGCTAACGATGAGCGCATGCTACATGCTAGCGCGCCCATTATATTCTATGGATGCGTTAGCATTTAGCGTGTGCGCTAAATCAGCTAGCCCGCCTTAGTAAAGGACCCCCATGTTCTACGGGCACCATAGCATTTAGCGCTCGCTAATCTGTAGCACACGCCACATTGTTTAGCGTGCGCTAAATCGGTTTGCGCGCCTTAGTAAAAGGACCCCTTAGTGCGTAGTGTCCTGAAAGAAACTGCTGTAAAGTGTTGCAAATATTTCCCACCGCACCACAACACTGTCTTGTGAAAATGAATTCTTGTCATGGGATACAGGCAGAAGCAGACGATAGTTTGCAAACAGTCTCTGTATCAAAATGGTTTTCACGGCAGAAGACCGAATTCTGATAAAGAACTTGGCACTGCTAAAAGGTTTCAGCCGTCAACGATTGTTGAAAAGAGTTCCCACTGAAGGGTTGGAACCAGACACAGAAGAACCCACTCACTATTCACACACCCGCCAACCAAAAATGTCAAACGAAGAAAACTATATGACAACCTAACGGCCACCAGAGCAGCAAAACTAGACAGACAAATCACCAGTCTGCTGTCTTTGACCACAGACTACAAAACCTTCAGAAAAGAAACAAAAACTCTACTCTTCAAAAAATACATAAAACCTATCTAACACAACCAGTTCTTTCCCAAGCTCTACCTACAACATTGTCTACTCCTATCAAATCTAAAATGTTCTAATTTCCCAACACGTATTACCTTAATTTCTTGACAATTCTTATGTATTCCACCTATATATCTTGTAACTTCATGACAATTCTTATGTAATCCGCCTTGAACCGCAAGGTAATGGCGGAATAGAAATCACTAATGTAATGTACGGATGAAAAGATATTTACGGTAGCTGCACTGATTAACACACAGAATGATTGCTTGTAGGTGCCTTCAGCAACACTGAAGTCCTGTTAGTTTCACATTGGCAGAGATGTAAACTTGAAATAAAGGATGTGAGGTGGCATGCGATTGACATGATAAAGCCGGGTCGGGAGGGTGGGAACTTCGAAAAGATTCTAAACTTTAAAGAACAGTTTCAGATTTTTTTTTCGCTAAATACTGTGGCCCCCCCTTTGGGTTAAATCAAGAGATTGAGGCCCTGATTCTACAAAGTGCGTCCCGATTTTAGGCAGCTGTAGGCGTCCTACAGCTGTCTAATCAGCCAATCGGGATGAACGTTTTTTAAAAAAATGCTCCCCAGGCAGGCCGCCTATATTGAAGTCACCTCTGGGAGCCTAGGGAGGCCCACAAGACGCCTAAGCTCGCCTAAGGGCCTTAGGCGGGCCTTAGGCGAACCTAGGCGGCCCTACGCATCTCCCTAGTAGAGGAAGAGACGCTTACAATGTTGGCCAACAAAATGCTGGTCTACATTGTAAGTAGACGCGGCCGCTATACTTATTGCGGCAAGGAATCTCTCTGCTGCTATAAGTATAGCGGGCCGCGGCCGCCTGTCCGATTGCCGGCAGGAGGGTGCCCAAACCCTCCTGCCAGAATATGCCCCCCCAACAATACCGACCGCCCCCCCCCCCCGACACTACCGATCGCTGGCAGGAGGGTGCCCAAACCCTCCTGCCAGAAGATACCCCCCCAACACTACCGATCGCTGGCAAGAGGGTGCCCAATCCCTCCTGCCCGAAGACGCACCCCCTCCTCACCCTCCCCCCCCCGCGCTAACAGCCCCCAAACCTCCACCCCACCAAACTAACCTTTTCTTTTGGCCAGACGGGTCATGCCCGTCCAGCCGGCAGGCCCGCCCCGTCGAAATGAGGCGGGCCGCCCCTTCCCGGCCCATCCCGTCAAAGCCTAAGGCCTGATTGGCCCAGGCTCTAGAAGCCTGGACCAATCAGGCCTAAGGCATAGCGGATCCGCCCATCTCCACTAAGTCTAAGGCCTGATTGGCCCAGGCGCCTAGAGCCTCCCGGGCGTCCTATACAGAATCAGGGCCTGAGTGATTATCACTTCTTTAAAATGATCTTCCGTATTGAGTTTGAGAGGGTTAATGACGTCAGTAAAAAGGAAGTTATAAGAAGCGGGTGTGGTCTGTCGACTGCATGTCCGGAACCATGGGGCATTCAGTTGATTCGGCAATTTGAGGTAAGAAGTTTAGATTTTGGGGACTACATACTAAAGTATTGCTTTAGGCTGGTTTTTTTTAGCTATGTTCTGTTATTGTTGCAGAGAGTATCCTTGACAAAGCTGCTGTCATCTGGCGAAACATGTCGGATTTCCTCCTCTAGGCTGACGGACAGAATGTGTTTGAGCACTTTTGATTAAGATAAGTAATTGGTCTCTATATGCCCTTTTAAAGATGAATAAGGGGGTTTGGGATATAAATTCTTTTAAATATTTATTTAAAATTAACTTATAGTTATTAGAGATATAAAAAAGAAAAAAACAAACTTCAAAACTTATGAGGAGGTGTGTAAATCTCTTGGCAATGAGAGGATAGCTGAGCCTGGAGTGACACCTCTGAAGTTTTGACTTAAATAATACACTTAAAAAATATTTTTGAGTCTGGTTTGGTAAAAGTGGTTTGAAGTGTATGATTCTAAACTTTGGTTTTTAAAGTTTGGGATTTCAATATCTTGGGAAAAGTGGAGTTATTATTGAGAATTCTCAGGATAAAGTTTCTTTGTGCCTTTGGATTTTGATTCAGCAACACTGAAGCGTGTCACAGTCTCGAAACTAAGATTCACAGATCTATTCTTCAATGATCCTGTGGCTAAGATCAACGGTGCATACTACCGTCACGTCCTCTTGACGCAAAAGCTGTTGCCAGTGATCCGTTGCATGTCAGGAGACTACTTTATCTTCCAACAGGACAATGCCCCAGCACATTGGACAAAGGATACCATAGAACTGCTACATTGGGAGACCCCAGACTTCATGGGTCCAGCCCTCTGGCCTGTGAATTCACCAGACCTAAACCCAGTCGACTACCAGATCTGGGGGCTAATGCAGGAACGCGTCTACCAGACAGCGATATCTGACATCAATTAGGAAATACTTCATATTTAATCACAGTTCAACAGAGATTGTAATAGAATTATTCCTTGTAGTCATTCTTCCCATTAGTTAATACAATTCTTTCCTGGTTTATAATTAGATCCAGTTTGCTGTCGAGATACCTGAATTCCTCTTTAGAATTAATTCAGACTCCTAATACTTGCATCTGAACTCAAACTTCTTAACATGGAAGCCTTAAATCCTCTCAAATGCATAAACAAAACTTCCAAAGTGCTTCTGAATTATGTTCCAGCGCTAAGCTTGCAATAATATCTCAGTTCAGTTCAGTGCCAACTTATATCACAAGCAAATAGCAAAATATCAATTCTTTCTGGCTTCAGCAAATCCAACCAGTAAGAGTCTTTCCCTCTGGAGCATACCTGGTACTTTATGGGTTCTTTAATAAAAGGAAAACCTTTCACAGATAATTTCTTTCTTAAGTTTAATTCACAGTATATTATAAAATAATTCCTCTGTCTTCCCTTCCTTGCACAGTAAGGCACTATCGAGGGAAAGCCACTATGAAGGTTAAATACATTTCTCTCCATGTCAGCACACAGCTTCTGTCCTTATTTCTCCTAGCAATTTTTTTTCTATCCTTCAATGCACAACAGTATACACTTCCTCTCCGAAATCTGTTTTTCTCTCCAGAAATCCTACCCAAGGGACTTTCGGACATACAGTTCCTTCATCCCTCCAAGTTTCAGCTCCCAACCAACTGAAAAAAAAAATTGTCTCCTACATTGCATAAAATGCACTTCAGATTCTTCATCCAAGCCAGCTTTCTGTCTTGGAAAGGAACCAGAGTGACTCCTGGCTAACCTCATGGTCAGTCCTCCCCCACCCCGGTACTGACAACGTAATGCCAGCACAAAAGCACCACATCCTTTTTATAGATACTACTATTGGCAAGCTTTTTAATATCACCACTCACCAATTACAACTACAGTAAAACCTTGGTTTGCAAGCATAATTCGTTCCAGAAGCATGCTTGTAATCCAATACACTCATATATCAAAGCAAATTTCCCCATATGAAATAATGGAAACTCAGACGATTTATTCCACAACCCAACACAAACATAAGCTCACCACAGGTTTTCATAAAAGCCAAAACAAAATATAACCAACAGAAAAGCTTTAGGTTTAACCCAGTCACTGGCTCTGAGCTTGGTAAGTGACTTTACCTCTTACAGTGGGCAAAAGAAAGCAATCCTCCATCCTGAACTTCAGGAGGAGTTTTGCTGTAGTACTTCTCAGGTTAACAATGATGGCTATAAGCACAGGAAGCCATGATAGAGAAAGCAAACTTATACACTGTAGGGTCATTCTGAGCAAAAGGTTCTTATTTCAGCCCAGAGACAGCTTTATAACATTCATGCAGCAGAGAAACAATAATGGTTCTTAAGGACAGTCTTAGTCATAAACCAGGATGGTGATTAGCAGAGAAAATATATCAGCATTTACTCACAGAGATTTTCACTACCTTTAAGAGAGACAACATGCAGGCACTGTGCAATCAATGGGTTGCTAGAGCAATAGCTAACAACTGGTCTCTGAGCACGGAGCTTTGTTAGCACTGTTTCCTGCACATAAAACAAGCTGAGTTTCCTGCCCAGCGTTTGATTTAGTTTAACCAGTGTTCTGTTCAGTGAAAGATACAGTTCCTTAGTTTTAAGGCACAGAGAAAAAAAATGTAGAAAACTTTACAGTCCAAAAATACCTTCTCTTGCAGCACACACAGTCTGCATACCAGAAAAAAAACAGCAAAGGAAAACATCCAGCAAACTCACGTTTGTTTCAGGCCACTTCCATTTGCGCTGGCCAAACTTCAGCTGCAACACTGTTGTCCTCAACAATCATAGTCTCACCCGGCTCTGAGACAAAAAACTCTGAAGGCAGGTTACCTTCAGCTTGCTCCTCTGTCATTTCCTATTACTTCAGCTGGCTGGTCTATTGTAAGCTCAATTCCCCCACTGAGCTTCCTGTCTCTCTGGTCTCCCCTGTCTCCCCCCCCTTGCTCTCTGCTGAGCTTTACTTTAAGCTGAGGAAAACCACACACCCTTGGCTTCAGTGGGGGGGAAGGGCTTCCCTTCTTCAGCCTGTGACGTTTCTCTGAGAGAAAATTTTCTTTCTGGTTTCGGCCCTACAGTAACTGGGTAATAGCAGGGCAGAGATTTCCTGCTTGACTTTGGCACTGCCTCAGGTACGGCAAACCTTTCCTGTTTTTGTCTGTCCTGATATTCTGTGTCAAACTCATCTTCACTGCTCATAGGGTAGTCAGCTAAATTACTGGCATGGGCTTTGACCTGGTCTGCCCTTCTGCACCAGGGTTTGTATGATTTTCTATATTTTCCTGTGATAAACCTTGGGATTGCAGTAGGTTTGTCACAGCATGCATACATTACATAGACCACCTGCATCCCACCCCTCTGACAAATGCATGGGCAGATGCTGACAGGTTCACTACTATAAGGTAGGCTCTGGAGGCAGGGGCAGCAGCAACTGGGGGGAAGAGAGGAGGTGGTGGACTCTTTTGATGGGGGAATAAAGGAGAGAGGCTCTGAACACCTAAGACGAGAGGGAAGAGAAATTCTGGACACCTCTGGGGAAAGTAAGGAAGGGGAGAGATATGGAATTGAATGCTAGACACTAGAGCAGCAATAGGGAAAGGGAGATGCTGGACTATGGGAGGGATACCAAGTTTCCAAACTAAACTAAACTAAAACTTGGTTTTATAGACCGGGTCATCAACCAAAATGGAGCTCGACAAGAATGGAAACAGAGGAATAATCTGATTTAGAGAAATAAGAATGACAAATTTTCAAAATGTTTGGCAAACAGAAATGTCTTCAGTAAGAAGAGGCTAAAACTTCTTAGTGAAAGTGGCAAATTGTTCCAGAGCTCTGTCAATTTGAAAGAGAAAGAGTAACTAAATCTCCTGATAGATTTATTTTCCAAGTTTTATTTAAAATTTAATAAAATGCTTACATTAAAAATTTCAAAGCAATGCACACTTATAAAATGGATAAATAAGGACATATAATAGAAAGGCGTTGAACATCACTGCTGTTTTTCCAAAGGTGAAGTATATCCTTGGGCCAGCCCTGCTTAGGTAGATTCGCCACTTAGGGCCTCTTATAAAACCGAGTAGCGTGGGCCGATGCAGAAATTGCATCAACGTCCTTAGGGATTGAATGAGCTTTAGTGCATTTGCCATATGACACTCGCTAAGTCGGCTTGATAAGAGAGGCCCTCAGTTGGTTAGCAGAAGGAGCTTTCAGAAACTATTATTGTCTTCCTCCATAATTAAAATACAAAAACAGAAAGGGAGAACTTAATTTTGCATGTTTTGATCATGAAGAAAATTATCAAAAAATGTTTCCTTCAACTGCTGTTGTAATCTCCTCAGTAAAGGGCATTGATATGTAACCATTTGGTTTATAAACCACTAGCAATTTTTAGTTCTTCCTTTTGAAAGCAATTTGGAGCAATGAACTGTTTGAAAGTTTCTCTGCTGTTTTCCTGGTTGCCAAAATGTCTGTGTAAATTATTTGTGTTTTGCCACACCATGGAGTGCATCGTAGTTGCATGACAAGGAGATTGGCAGCAAATCTTACCCAAGGAGGTTCTACAGAAATTAATCCATTTGTCTCATACATTTATGCAAAATCAGAGAACAAGAGTTGAAATATAACTTGTACTAACAAGTAAAAATTTTTTATCTTCTTTAGGCAACTCCTATCAAGGTTTATATACCAGCTATCAAAGTTTTATCTAAGCAGTTTTACAATCAGGTGCTCAAGTATTTCCCCCCTATCTGTCCCAGTGGGCTCACAATCTATCTAACGTACCTGGGGCTATAGAAGACCAGTCCTGGGGAATGTTGGACAGATGTGGGTACCACTGGCAAAGGGACCTGAGTTTTGAACTACCTGAGTTAACTGAGAGCTACCTGAGTTTTGAACAATTTAACAATTTCTAAATATCTGCCTTCTAATGCCCTCCTGAGGGAAGTGATGGAATTAAAAAAAAAAATGTGGGATAAACACAGAGGATCTCTAATTAGAAAACAAATGGTATAAATCAGTGGTTCCCAATCCTGACCCGGAGAACCACCAGTCAGTTGGGTTTTTGGGATAACCCTAATGAATATGCATGAGAGAGATTTGCATATAATGGATGTGACAGGCCTGCAAATCTGCTCCATGCATATTCATTAGGGCTATCCTGAAAACCTGACTGGCTGGTGGTCCTCCAGGATAGGGTTGGGAACCATGGAATGAAAGAACAAGGCCGGTATTGAACAGACATTTATGGTTTGTGTCCCATATATGGTGATTCGGTGTAGGATGGGCTAGGGAGGGTATCAATGGGAACTCCAGTAACTTGGAACATGAGGACGTTACTGGCCAGACTTTATAATAGATATCCTGCAAACAACGGGATGGTTTGAAAGGCTGGAGAGAGCTTGGATGGCAACTTCAGCAGTTGGAACCTAGGACAGTACCAGGTAGACTTTAGTGTATGGGGCCAGAAATATCAAAGAAGAGACAAGTTAATTTAATCATGTATTTTTAATGAGTCCCTGAATTGTGTTGGCTTTTATTTTCTCTGATATCTGAAATATATGTTATAATCCAACACAGCAGCAAAAAAAACTCCGCAGATAGAAGCACACAGCAACAACAGCAAAATAGACAGTAAACAAATGACAAAGAAGGTACTTCATCTTTGCCTTTGAACATTCCTTGACATTGGTTTACCGTCGATTCTGCTGATGTTGCTGTGTGTTTCTATCTTGATGTAGCTGTGTGTTTCTATCTTGATGATGCTGCGTGTTTCTATCTTGATATTGCTGCGTGTTTCTATCTTGATATTGCTGCGTGTTTCTATCTTGATGTTGCTGCGTGTTTCTATCTTGATATTGCTGTGTGTTTCTATCTTGATGTTGCTGTGTGTTTCTATCTTTTCTGTCACAGCCCTCCAAATATGGGAAGAACGCAATTTAGACAGATTCAAGAGCAAGTTAAAATGCTTTCTTTTTAAAGATGCATTTGACTACTAGAAAGCTAGATTAGGAGCCTCAATTGAATCTTATTTCCTAAGTTCTTTGAAGCCCACTGCTCTGCCCCCTTCTATTGTTTTTTTCCCTTACTCGTCTTATTTACTATCAATAACTTGTATTTCTTTCCCCATTTTTTCCTTCTGTATTATATGTTTTGTCAGGTTAGTCGTATTTATTTGGTTTGTTTCCCCCAGAAATTTGTAATTTTACTGTTTTGTACATTGCTTAGAATTTTGAATAAGCGATTAATCAAATCTATAATAAACTTGAAACTTTGACGTTGCTGTGTGTTTTTATCTTGATGTTGCTGTGTGTTTCTATCTGTGGAAGTTTTTTGCTCTTCTGTTCCTTTTTAATCCAACACAATAAATAGATACACCCTTTCAAAACTGTAAGATGAAAAATGTCCGTGCAAATAAAACCAGACTATATATAAAAATGCATTGTAACAATAGGATGTGCACTGAGATGCTTGCATTCCTTTATTTTGATTTTTTTTCACACATAGAAAAGTGGGGGAAATGTGTTAACATCTGTGGGCCTAATATGGAAGGAGATTAGTCACCTTAAAGACTAGCATTGGTGTTCAATATAATGCACTGTGGTGCTTCAGCTGCAGTCCTAGGATACTTAGGGCCCTCTTCTCATTTGAAGCAGCATTAAGGAGCCTCAGGAGGCTATTACAGCTCATAAACAGAGGAAGAAAACCAAACTAGCTGCCACTCAAAGGTGGGAGGTGCCCCAGGGGAGGAGTTGGAGGATTTCAATAGCTAGAGAGGAGGAGGAGCTAAAGGGGGTCAACTAGAGAGAAAGAGAAAGGAGCTCCCTCACAGAGAGGTTACCCAAGGGGGCAAGGAGGACCGCAAAGTAAATGCAGAGCCAGGATGCTGTGGAAAGGCTTAAAGGCCCTGGAAGTCAGTATGGTCTGAGGACATGGATTTAAGCCCTTGAATGTTATTTGATTACTTTTTATTGCAAAGCTCAGGATGTTCTGAAAAATACATTTATCATGTCAGATGAGGAATCCCGTTATCTAATAAACATACATTGCTCATATGCAGGTGGTTGTTCACAACTAAGCTGGCTGTAATCTAGTCCAGAGCTTCTCAATAGAGAATGACAAGGAGACAAATTTGTCCCCGTCCCCATGGGAATTCATTTTCCCATCCCATCCCCGCAAGTTCTTTCATGTCCCTGCCCCATTCCTACAAGCTCCATCCTCATCTGCACAAGCCTCAAACACTTTAAAATCCTAAGTAGCAACATTCTAGAGTTCAGATTATGATGTCATAATGCCTCATTCCACCAATGTCTAAGCTCCATCCTCATCTGCACAAGCCTCAAACACTTTAAAATCCTAAGTAGCAACATTCTAGAGTTCAGATTATGATGTCATAATGCCTCATTCCACCAATGTCTAAGCTCCATCCTCATCTGCACAAGCCTCAAACACTTTAAAATCCTAAGTAGCAACATTCTAGAGTTCAGATTATGATGTCATAATGCCTCATTCCACCAATGCCTAAGCTCCATCCTCATCTGCACAAGCCTCAAACACTTTAAAATCCTAAGTAGCAACATTCTAGAGTTCAGATTATGATGTCATAATGCCTCATTCCACCAATGCCTAAGCTCCGTCCTCATCTGCACAAGCCTCAAACACTTTAAAATCCTAAGTAGCAACATTCTAGAGTTCAGATTATGATGTCATAATGCCTCATTCCACCAATGCCTAAGCTCCATCCTCATCTGCACAAGCCTCAAACACTTTAAAATCCTAAGTAGCAACATTCTAGAGTTCAGATTGTGATGTCATAATGCCTCATTCCACCAATGCCTAAGCTCCATCCTCATCTGCACAAGCCTCAAACACTTTAAAATCCTAAGTAGCAACATTCTAGAGTTCAGATTATGATGTCATAATGCCTCATTCCACCAATGCCTAAGCTCTGTCCTCATCTGCACAAGCCTCAAACACTTTAAAATCATAAGTGTTCGAGGCTTGTGCGGTTAAGGCAGAGCTTACGGGAATGGGGCAGGAACAGGAAAAGAACTCGCGGTATGGGACGGGAAAATGAGTTCCTGCGGGGACGGGGACAAATTTGACCCCGTGTCATTCTTTACTTCTCAACTCTGACCTCAGGGCATGCCCAGCCAGTCATGTGATAAATTCAAATGCAGTGAGTTACAGTATAATAATTTGTCTCAGTACACTTTAACACGTGTTAAGGGGCAAATAATACAGCTTGATAACTATCCTTCTAAATGTTAAATTTTATGCATTGAAAAACAAAACTGAAGCCTTGGATTCTGCTTCATTTGCCGTAGTGTCATGTTGGATGATTTCAGTTATTTTGCATACAAGATGAGACAATAAAGAAATCCAAAATACCATTCCATCTTGCTTAACTGCTAAAATTATGAAAAGCAGCTTTTCTGTTGGAAAGTTGTATTTACAATTATCTGGGGGGGGGAGGAAAGAAAGCCATGTTGAAAAGTGCATACATAAATAGAAATTCAGAATATAATAAAAAGACATTCAGAATGGGAGAAGCTAATGGCAATTTTTCTCATTTGGGAACTTAAGACTCTAGTAGAAAAACATACTGATGATAGGGTTGTATTCATATGCAAAGTGGGGAGTAATTTATTAACATGGATGACTCATGCTTCTTATTCAAAAGCCCAGTGCAAGTGTTTTGAATCATAAAAGCCTGACAAAATTGGTATGAAAATAATTCCTATTGTTAGTTAATGAAAACCCTTAACTGTAGAAACATATTGATTTGCTCTGATTGTTTTAACTACCTTTGTTCTTGTCCGATTTTAGACATGACACGCATAAAAGCTGAAAGATCTATTATTATACACCAGTTCGATTATATCAATATTCTGTCTTGTAGGTTTCATTTATTAAATTTAAACTATTAGTGGGGTTTTCTCGGGATTGCTTTGTTTCTAGGTATATTTAGCATGCCTATATGAACTAATTAACGTCTAATATCAGCCTCGTGGACTTCATTATTTCAAAGCTAGATTTTAATTAAGCATAGGAATAAAGGAATTGAATTGAAAACAGTGATTCTAGCAGTGATTTATATTAAAGAATTACTATAATCTCAGCAGTGTAGAAAGGGGGGTTCTGTAGCTCGTGAAGGATTTGCATCCATGCACCTGATAGAAGCACTTTCAAAAAGAAAACTTCTTGTATAATTTTCTTTGAAAAATTGCCTAAGTAATAAAAGTACCTGGTGATTCTTAATTTGGTTAAAAGGAAGGGTGGTATTGGGGGGGGTTAAAAGAGAATGCGTATCCACAGTTTAAACCACTGTATCGCAAACTGTGTTCCTCCTGATATTTCAGGTGTGCTGCGAGACGTTGGGGAGGTGGAGAGACGCCAGCGCTGGCCGACTGCCTACAGGACACGCCTCTCGCCACGAGAGGCACATCCTGTAGGCAATCAGCCGGCACCAGGGCCTCTCCTTTTCTCCACATGTCTTCTCTTCTGCCCCCTCCCCCCCCATACTGTAGGGCTTTTGTGCATGCACGGATGTCGACGTGACATCATCACGTCGACACCCGTGCACTTCTGGATGCCTCGAGCTGTGGCCACTACGTTTAGTGTTCTGCGGCTTGACAAATTTGCGAGACACTGGTTTAAACTTTCTAATCTGCGTGAGTAACGTATTTTCACGCATATAACGCACACGTTATACACGATTTCACAAACTGTGCATAACCATGCGCGTTATATGCGTGAGCGCGTTGTACAATTGTTTTTTTTTCATTCCGATCCGGCATCACCCCTGCGAACTGGCATCCTCCCCTCCCACTCGCGTCACCCCCCCTCCCCCGCGATCCTACATCCCCCCCAGCACTGCAAAGACAACTCTTACCCGATTGGGCACTGGCACCAGCACCAATGCACAGGATGTGCCAGTGCCAGTGCCCGAAGATCCTCCCTCGTTGGGTTGGGCTGGGCTGGGCTGGGCTGGGCGGTGCGAGAGAGATCCTCCTTCTTCCTGTGCCGGGCTGGACTAGGCTTTGAGCATTTGCGCATGCTCAAAGCCTTCTGGTCTCGCTCTCTCCGACATTATCTCGGAGAGAGAGAGACCAGAAGGCTTTGAGCATGCGCAAATACTCAAAGCCTAGTCCAGCCCGGCACAGGAAGAAGGAGGATCTCTCTCGCACCGCCCAGCCCAGCCCAGCCCAACGAGGGAGGATCTTCGGGCACTGGCACTGGCACATCCTGTGCATTGGTGCTGGTGCCGGTGCCCAATAGGGTAAGAGTTGTCTTTCCAGTGCTGGGGGGGATGTAGGATCGCGGGGGAGGGGGGTGATGCAAGCGGGGAGGGGGAGGATACCAGTTCGGAGTAGGCGGGAGGAGGTTTTAGCATGCGCGGTATACACGTGTGCGCGCTATATGAAAATTTTATTACTTAAATTTCTGTTCCCCGCGCGCTATACCCGTGTGCGCGTTTTACACGGGTGCGCGGTATATGAGTGAAAATACGGTACTTCACTCTCCTTATCTTGACAGATACCTGTTTTTAATGTTCTTAAAAACATGCTAAACTAAACTAAACTAAACCTCACGTTTGTATATCACATCATCTCCATAAAGATAGAACTCGGCACGGTTTACAGGTAATTCAATAAATAAGGGAAGGACATAATAAGAAATTAGAGGTTATGAAGAGAATAGCTAGCTTTACATTGTAAATAGATAGCTTTACGTTTTGGAGAAAAGCCAGGTTTTCAGATGCTTTCGGAATAATTGGAATGAGCCTAGGTTCCGCAGCGGGGCAGGGAGGTTATTCCAAAGCTCAGTGAATTTGAAGAAAAGGGATTTCCCTAATTTACCTGCATACATGATGCCTTTTAATGAGAATGAGAAAGAGAAAGAGAGAAAAAAAGAGAGGAAGAGAGAAAGAAAAAAGAGAGAGAGAGAAAAAAGAGAGGAAGAGAGAGAGAATAAAAGAGGAAGAGAGAGAAAAAAAGGAGAGAGGGAGAGGAAGAGAGAGAGAGAGAGAAAAGGAGAGAGAGAGAGAGAGAGAAGAAAAGAGAGAGAGAGAGAGAGAGAGAGAGAGAGAGAGAGAGAGAGAAAGAGAGAGAGGAAGAGAAACTAAACTAAACTAAACCTTAAGTTTGTATTCCGCATCATCTCCATAAAGATAGAGCTCGACATGGTTTACAGCAGTGGTCTCAAACTCAAACCCTTTGCAGGGCCACATTTTGGATTTGTAGGTACTTGGAGGGCCGCAGAAAAAAACAGTTAATGTCTTATTAGAGAAATGACAATTTTGCATGAGGTTAAACTCTTTATAGTTTATAAAACTTTCCTTTAACAGTTAAAAGGAAAGATATATAAACTATAAAGAGTTTTACCTCATGCAAAATTGTCATTTCTTTAATAAGACATTAACTATTTTTTCTGCGGCCCTCCAAGTGCTCTATTTTTTCTGCAGCCCTCACATTTAAAATTTAATATCTTTTCTTTCTCAAAACTGGCACATTTCAATCACTAAATTGAAAATAAAATTATTTTCCTACCTTTGGTAATTTCATCAGTCTCTGACTGTGCATCTAATATTTCTTCTCTTCTTTCAGCCTCCTGTATGCTTCCTCTCCTCAATACCTCATTCCCTCACCCAACTTTTTCTTTCTTTCTCTATGTCTGTCTTTCTCTGATTCTGTGCCCCATTTTTTGCTTTGTTTCTGGCTCCCTGTCCCCCCCCCTTCTTTCTTTCTTTCTTTTTTCCTTCCAGCCCTCCCCCATGCCACCGCCGCCAGGGAATAGGCTGCTGCCGTTGCCGCCATCGGGAACAGGCTGAGATCTCCCTCTTTCTCTTCTCCAGGGGGGCCGACCAACTCTCGCCGCCCGACGTCAATTCTAACGTCAGAAAGGACGTTCTGGGCAGCGATTGGCTAGCCAGAACGTCCTCTCGACGTCAGAATTGACATCGGGCAGCGAGAGTTGGTCGGCCCCGAAGAGAAGCAGGGAGATCAAATAACACGGTGCCGACCTGAGAAGGAAAGGGAAGCAGGTTGGGCACCACTGCTCTAGACGAGCCGCACTCTAGGAAGAACAGTGGACCGCCCCCCCCTTGGTACGCCACTGGAGCAGCAGCATGTCTGGCCAGCCGTGGATAGCGCAAGGAGCCGCCAACCCGCGGCTTTGGGAACGGAACGAGCCGGCCAGACACGCTGCTGCTCCAAAAGGAAGATAATGATCCAGTCCAGACCGCGGGCCGCAAATAAAATTTGGAGAGCCACATGCGGCCCGCGGGTCGCGTGTTTGAGACCGCTGGTTTACAGGTAATTCAATAAATGAGGGAAGGACATAATAAGAAATTAGAGGTTATGAAGAGGATAGCTAGCTTTACATTTTCAATAGATAGCTTTACGTTTTGGAGAAAAGCCAGATTTTCAGATGCTTTCGGAATAATTGGAATGAGCCTAGGTTCCACAGCGGGGCAGGGAGGTTATTCCAAAGATCAGTGAATTTGAAGAAAAGGGATTGCCTTAATTTACCTGCATACATGACACCTTTTAATGAGGGGAAAGATAGTTTGAGTATGTGGGCGAATCTGGTAGTGTCAGGTCTCAAAGAATTCCAGAATTCATGTTAGCGATGTGAACCCCAAACATGATTTTTAAGCATTCTCTGATAGAAAATTTTCATAGCTTGTCAAGGACACAAAAAGAAGAGCTGACCAGACAGGAAAACATGGCATGGATCAGCTTTTCTACAAGGAAAATGGGGGAAAGCTGAAACATGAACTTAACTTACACAGAAGCGTCGCTCTTCTTTGCTGAGAGATGTTCCCAGCCATGTGCCCAGAGCTTAAAGGGATGTTTTTGGATGAGTGGTGAGGGCGGGATTTGGACGGGACATGAGACGTCCTAGACATATTCGGTTTACGAGGCTGCCTGGACAGAATTTATACGTTGTGACTTAGGCCAGTGTTTCTCAACTTCTTCAAGCCAAGTACTCCTTAAGTCTAACAAATATCAACCGAGTACCCCCACCCAAGTTCTGCCCCTGACCCACCCTCATAATAATAGTATTAATTGTAATGCAATTTCTTTCATCCATTTTCCGTATATGCACAGTATAATCTTAATACATAATGGTAACCACAAAATTAAAAAAAAACTACCCCCCTCTTTTACAAAACTGCGATAGTAGTTTCTAGCGCAGAGAGCCGCGCTGAATGGCCCGTGCTGCTCTCGACGCTCATAGGAACTCTATCGCAGTTTCATAAAAGAAGGCCTAAGTGTACTATACACAAAGAAAATGTTTATCATTTGTATTTGGGGTTTTTTCAAAGACGTTAGGGTAGATGACTTTAAATATGTAAAGTCACCTCAGTAACAACTATAGAAAAATAGGCAAATATAGTGCAAAATATAGGCAGCAGATATAAATTCTCAAAACTGTAACATTTCGATCACTAAATTGAAAATAAAATCATTTTTCCTCCCTTTGTTGTCTGCTGATTTCATGAGTCTCTGATTGTACTTTCTTCTGACTATGCATCCAATATTTCTTTCTTTCTGCCTCCTGCATGCGTCCTCTCCTCCGGACCTCATTTCCTTCCCCAACCAATCTCCATAAGTCCAACTTTTCTTCCTCTCTCCTCCACCCCTTTTGGCAACATGTCTCTCTCTCTCTCTCTCTCTCTCTTTCTCACTGTCCTCTCATTCCTTCCCTTGCTGCAAAGGGAATAGGGAAAGAGAGAGAGAGATCCAGAGTGCATTTCTTCCACTCTCTCTACTGCCACATCCAACATTTCTCCCTTCTTTCCACCAGTCTAACATTTCTTTCTCTCTGCCTCCTGCATGCTTCCTCTCCTCCATTCCTCATTCCTTCCCCCAACAAACATCTCTCTCTCCCTCCTTGAGTCCAACTTTTTACTCTCTGACCTCTCCCCCTTCCCCTGAGTGTGACATTTCTCTTTCCCTCCTTTCTACCCTCCCCGTCCATCTCTCCCTCTCCCCCTCTCTCTCCATGAGTCCAACACTTTCTGCCTCCTGCACGCTTTCTCTGTTTCTCCTTGCCCCTTCCCTCGTGTGATATCCCTCCTTCCCACCCACCCCAGTCCATCTCTTCCCAACCTCACTTACAACATATTCTCTCCCCATTTCTCCCTCTCTCATCACTCTCACTCATCCTGCAACAATTTTCCTTCTTTCCCTCCCCCATCCCATAGCGATGGTAAGTGGTGCTCCTCCCCTTCCCCCCCCCCCCCCCGCGCTCCTTCCCCTGTACCTTTTTAATTTTCCAGGTGAGAGCAGCCGCACGAACTTGCTGCCCGCGTCGTGTTGGCTATCCCTCTGATATCACTTCCTAAGCATCCGGCCCGTAAGTGACATCAGACTCGGGTACACCCATGGTTATGCCACTGAAAAGGACCAGACCCCCAACAATCTCCTGCCATTCTGTAAAATCCTTCCCAAACCCATTCAGCATAGTCCAGTCTTCTCAGTGAATTTAGATGCCCCATGTGGCTTTTAAAAATTTGGGGAACCCTGCATCTGAATGTAACTTGCCTTGAGTTACTAGTGAAATGGGGGTGAACTAAATCTATTCTGCTCTAGGTATACAGTTAGCATTCGTGGATATGAAAAGTAAGTGATGTTGCTTTATGTCCGTGTGTTTTATGATAAATTTTATGAATGTTTTGATACTGGAAACCTCCCCAAAATTAGGTGGTATATAAATGTATTAATTAAATAAATAAATCTAAAACCCTCTTCCCATCCCATAAATGTACGTTTTGCATTCCTTAAACGAGATGAAGCAGAACGGCATTCATATCCATTACAGATCACGCAGCTTGTCTTCTATTTAACGATACTTCTAGCAGCCCTAATAAATTAGTGGACAACCTCTCTTTTCCCTGCCTCACACTGAACAGCCTTTCCTAGTTATGTGCCGCTTTTATTGTTCTAACAGTTACCCAGGCATATAATTACTAATCTGATGCGTACGTTCAGCTGAAGCTTAGCAACAATGCTTTCGGAGAAAGGCCAATGTGTTTGCAGATTAAATGTGCCTGTGCTTTTATTTTAAGGTTAACAGTTATTAGGCAGAAGAGCACCAATGCTGACGTTAAAGAGCAAACCAAAAGGATAAAACATTGGGCTAAATTTTCACTGATTTAGGAACCGAATTACTAAATTCATGGTAGAGAGACTAGGGAAAATGCGGAGGCAAATCAGGTCCTTGGGCACAAAAGACTAGATCAGGGGTGGGCAACTCCGGTCCTTGAGGGCCGGAATCCAGTCAGGTTTTCAGAATTTCCCCAATGAATAGGCATGAGATCTATTTGCATGCACTGCTTCCAATGCCTATTCATTGGGGAAATTCTGAAAACCCGAGGAGAGCAGGCGCGTGCGCGGATCACATGTACAGCCAACAATGATGGTCTGTGCATGCATCGCGATCGGTCTTCCGCTTGTGGGCGTTTGTCCAATTAGGTAATTTGCGTGGGGAGCCTTTAGTGGATCAGTCGCACGGCAAGACTCAGCCACGGATCAGAACCGGATCGGTGTGGTGAGGTGAGTTTAGTGAATCTAGGCCTACGTTTTCTGTAAGCAGTAGACTGTTGAGTACTGCAGCGGCTTGTGTTTGCATTACGATAGTATGACAAGATGAACGAGCAAGTGGATTGTTTTTATTCACTCACCCACAAGTTACAACAGATGGTGAAAGCGATCCCCGTTTATGTCTATGCACCTTTGGGCACGTCGGATCATGTTGGCTGATACTGCTTCCACCTCTTCAATGGTGACACTGTGGATAGTGTTCGTGATGTTTTCCTTGAGTTCATCCAGGGTATGTGGATTGTTGGCGTACACGTTCTGCTTTAAATTTCCCCACAGATAAAAATCGCATGTGGACAAGTCCGGGGAATGTGGTGGCCATAACCCCTTGCTCACAGTTCGCTCCTCTTTAAACAGTTCATGAACCCATGCCAGTGAGTCGCGTGAGGTGTGGCATGTTGCCCCATCTTGTTGGAAAAAGCAGTACATTTTTTCTTCTGCTGTTGGTCGTAAAATTGTTCAAAGATGTCCAGGTAAACCATGGTTTTCACAGCTGATTCAAAGAAAATTGGGCATACTATTTGTGTTCCTGACACTGCGCACCAAATGCCAATTTTCTGGTCGTGAAATGGTGTTTCATGAGTTAAGTGGGGATTTTCAGCGGACCAGTACCTCATATTCTGGGAATTTACATGACCTGATAAATGAAACCAAGCTTCGTCCATCATGAAATACAGCAATGAGTTCAAATGTCCATCAACAATCATTGTCAACAATCAAGTTCGGTAATTTCTTCATGTTTGCGACAGAGCCGGTTTGATCTTATCTAAATAGAAAATACACAGATCGGGATGGTTGTTTGAATGGATAAAGGGGGACTGATTCTTGAAGCAGCCTGACGGCGAAACATGTCGAATGTGACAGGTCCCTTACCCGATTCGATTCAGAAAAGAAAAAACTACATCTCTTAAGATAAGTTCGAAAAAATTAAGTTATCGTTGAAGTTATTTATGAAAGCACTAAGCACTTTATAACAGTTTTATTGATCTAATGTATATTAAAAAAGCATACAAAGAAATAGAGGGGGCAAATGAAGAAGCCATAGCCATTAAGATATTTGTGTCACCGAACAAAAATGGATGACCAAATGGCATGTCTGAAGCCCTAAGAAAGTATATATAAAACAGTTTATTGCATTGACTTTTGAGATAAGTTACAAGAAGTATTGGTCAATGTTTTAGGATTGACTGGGATATTTACTTGTGCACTGGTATGCCAGCATCAGAGCACTACAAAGCAGCAGCCTTTTTCATGGGAGCCCAGGCTAGCAGCCATAGGTTGATGACAACATTTTGAGAGTAGACTTGTGCTCTTATGACCCAAGCTGAGCCCAGAATGTCAATGAGGATTGGACATTTTTCTGCTGGAAAAGGGAATAGAAGGGTATAAATAGAGGATTACTGCTCAGGTCCTGGACCTGTTGGGCCGCCGCGTGAGCGGACTGCTGGGCAGGATGGACCTCAGGTCTGACCCAGTAGAGGCATTGCTTATGTTCTTATGAGTAAGATGGTCAACGCTGCCCTAGAAAGAAATGACGGCTGGTCAGCCTGATGCCGCAAAGCAGTCCTGAAATCTCCAACCAAAGCAGCAGTCTTTTTTCAATAAAACCTGGGCTAGCCATGGGTTGAAGATGTCACTCTGAGGAGGAGCTCCACCCCACAACCCAAGTTGATCCCGGAGTATCAACTTGGTTTTGGCAATTTCAGAACATTCCATTATTTAAAGTTCCTGCATTTCCATTTTTTTAAAATATGAGCTGAATGCATATTAAAATATAAATGATGACAGAAGTTCAAGTTTCAAGTTTTATTACCATTTGATGAATCGCTTATACAAACTTTCTAAGCGATGAACAACTTAAAAAGCCACTAAGTGGTCCCACAGATAATCAGGTATAAAAGACAACGTACATAATAAATAAACCGACTAACAATTTTGCAGTCAGATTAAAGACAGACATGATCAAAGAGGGAAAGGGGGGAAAAGTGACAATTCATTTTATATTGAAAATTACATAAAAAGGAAAAAACGAGAGGGAGGGAAAAGGGTTAATATCTGTAACAAAGTATGAAGGGTCCAAAATAAAACATATTAAGTATTAAAAGCGTCTTGAAACAAAAAAGTTTTCAAAAATTTTTTAAAAGAGGTAAGATCTTTTTCATTTCTGATATAATGTGGTAATGAATTCTACAGTTTAGGAGCCATAACAGAGAACATGTCACTTCTTCTTGTGCCCACGATTTTCAAAGAGGGGACCGTTAATAAGTTTAAAGAAGATGACCGAAGAGAACGAGAGGCATTGTAAGGAATAATCATTCTTGTCATGAATTGCGGTTCATTGAAGGTTAGGACTTTAAAAACTAAAAATAATATCTTAAAGTTAATACGGTGGGGAATAGGAAGCCAGTGTGGGCAGACTAAGGCCAGTTACTGGGCAGACTTGCACGGTCTGTGTCTGTGTATGGCCGTTTGGTAGAGGATGGGCAGGGGAGGGCTTCAATGGCTGGGAGGGTGTAGATGGGCTGGAGTAAGTCTTAACAGAGATTTCGGCAGGTGGAACCCAAGCATAGTACCGGGTAAAGCTTTGGATTCTTGCCCAGAAATAGCTAAGAAGAAAAAAAAAATAAAAAAAAATTTTTTAAATTGAATCAGGTTGGGCAGACTGGATGGACCATTCGGGTCTTTATCTGCCGTCATCTACTATGTTACTATGTTATGTTAAGTGTGATTTAATCATTAGTGGTGTAACATGATCATTTACAGAATTCATCCATTTTCTGTCAATAAAAAGAAAAAAAGCAAGGTTAGTCCAGTGTGTAGAGTTTCCATTCTAGAAGTATTAAAGAGAAAAGAATATACCTACTCAATATATCATTGCGTTGTACTGTGCTGTGTTGTTTTAAAGCTCTCTAAATAAGCATGGCTAATTAATTAAACTTGGTAAAGCACAAAGAATACAAGTTGAAAACAATTGTGTATCTCTTGCAGCTGAGATACTAATTATTATTATTATACACTGTTTTATTCTCTCTACATCATAGTCTTAACTGCTAAGAATAATTGGAAAAGCTTGTCTTCCAAAATTTGAAACCACATATTCTATTAGATCTATTTTCTATTCATCAAAAGCATGACAAACCCATTAATCCTTACTCAAACTGCTGTACCTTCCACTATTCATATTAACGTGGAGGGGCAAAATAAAAAAATATGTCTAAGTCCGTTTTGGGCCTAAGGCGCTAGTCGTTCAGTAGCATCTAAAGTCCATTCTTGAAAAATACGTCCAAAATATATATATTTTTTTTCTGAGAATCGTCTACTTCTACATCCAGATCGCTAAGTCATCTATCTTTATACTGCATTCTCGTCCAAAACATCGGCCGAGTCCAAAATGCCTAGAAAAAGACCTTTTGGACGTGGTAGGGAGTCAGAAAAGTGATGGGCTGGCCACCCAGACAGAGTAATGGGGCACCTTACAGGGCACTACTGTGAACTTCACAAAAAGGGTGCCACATAAAACATCTCAACACAACT
This sequence comes from Geotrypetes seraphini, assembly GCF_902459505.1. Taxonomy (NCBI): domain Eukaryota; kingdom Metazoa; phylum Chordata; class Amphibia; order Gymnophiona; family Dermophiidae; genus Geotrypetes; species Geotrypetes seraphini. The sequence continues at coordinate 165,639,170 of NC_047092.1, read as the reverse complement.
CCCGTATAGGTCATGGTGAGACCCCCAAAACCTGCTATACCCACCTGTCTACCACTCCAATAGCCCTTATGACTGCAGGTGGCACCTATATGGCAGCACAGTAGGGTGTGGGGGAGTTTTGGTGGGTGCACATGTTCCACCATAAATGCAGTGATTAGAGTGGCTTATGGGCCTGGGTCCTTCTCTCTATGGTTTACTAGCCCACCCCCCAAACTACTCAAGCCAACTCTGTGCAGCTCTACTGGGCTTTCCTATGCCAGGTGCTGATGTTTATTTATTTATTTCAATTTTCTATACCGTTCTCCCAGTGGAACTCAGAATGGTTTACATGTATTTATTCAGGTACTCAAGCATTTTTCCCTGTCTGTCCCAGCAGGTTCACAATCTGTCTAATGTACCTGGGGCAATGGGGGGGATTAAGTGACTTGGCCAGGGTCACAAGGAGCAGCGTGGGTTTGAATCCACAACCCCAGAGTGCTGAGGCTGTAGCTTTAACCACTGTGCCACACTCTCTGGAGGCAGGTATGTACGTTTTTATTCCGATTTGTATGGCGGTGAGGTGAGGGGTCAGAGATCACTGGGGGAGTGTGTGGGGATATGTACTTTGTTTCTGTAGTGGTTATCTGGTCACCTTGGATACCTTCTGCGCATTTACACCTGTTTTTAGATCACCTAAGTCACAATGTATAAGTTCCGTTTAGACAGTCTCGTTAAACTTTCGATTATCACTGCAGTACGACTAAGTCTAGGTCGTCCCACATCCCGCCCACCTCCTGCCCTAACCACTGCTGGAAAAACACCCCTTTTCACTCTGGACGCACAGCGGCACTGAAAAGGCCTAAGCTACTGTTAGATACGTTTAAAACTCGTTTTGATTATCGGCATTTGGACAACATGTCTTTTTGATAATCCAAGTGCCAATTTAGCTGGGATTTTAGATGTATTTTCATTTTGATTATGAGCCCCATAGTATATGACAGCAGATAAAGACCTAAATGATCCATCCTGTCTGCCCATTAGTTACATGCATTATAAATTTATAATTAAATTGTCCTTTTTTCTTTGATATTTCTGGGCCATAGACTATAAAGTCCATCTAGTACTGTCCTTAGGTCCCAACTTCTGGAGCTGCTTTCAATGCTAACTCCAGCCCATCCAACCATCTCGTCACTTGCATACCATAAAGTCTGCCCTGCAACGTCCTCATGTTCCAAATTACTGAAGTTTTCATCAATGTCCTCCCTAGCCCATCCTATACCAAATTGCCATATACAGGACACAGACCATGCAAGTCTGCCCAGTATCAGCCTTAGCTCTTCAATATATTTATTTATTTTAAAAAATTTCTTACCCACTTAAACCTAAGCAGTTTACAAAATACAGTCACACATTTGACATGGTAACTACACAGTCAAACAGTATATTTCCAAAGTTCTCTTACAACCTCATTACTCAGTTAGTGAATGCCTCCATAAACAAGGTTGTTTTGAGTATCTTCTTGAATTTTTGCATATCCACAAGTAATCTCAGAGAACCCCTCAGATTATTCCACAGAGATATCCCTGCTATCGAGATTACAGATGTTCTTGTACTTCAGTTTATACCGTTCGTTTTCTAATTAGAGATCTTCTAATCTAATCTAATCCTTAGGTTTGTATACCGCATCATCTCCACGTTCGTAGAGCTCGACGCGGTTTACAGTAGGAGAAATAGGAAGGAACTACAACAGAGGGTTAGAGGTAGAAGTGTGAAGAAAATTTAGAGGGCTTGGGATGCCAAGATATAAGAGTTTCCTTGATTCCTAAGTTGGAGGGAGACTTACATTTTTTGAGAAAAGCCAGGTTTTCAGATGTTTGCGGAAAACTTGGAGAGAGCTCAAGTTCCGAAGAGGGGAGGTAAGGTTGTTCAAGAGCTCAGTGATTTTGAAGTGGAGGGAGGTCCCTAGCTTTCCTGTGTGGGAAATGCCTTTTAGCGAGGGGAAGGATAGTTTTAATTTGTGGGAGGATCTGGTGGTATTAGGGTTTGAGGAATTCCAAGAAAGAGGGATAAAGGGAGGGAGGATACCATATAGGATTTTGAAAGTTAAATCTTCTGTGTTTATCCCACACTTTTTTGAATTCCATCACTATTTTCATCTCCACCACCTCTCTCGGGAGGACATTCCAGGCATCCACCACCCTCTCCGTGAAAAAGAATTTCCTAACATTACTCCTAAGTCTACCTCCCCCGGACCTCAATTCATGCCCTCTAGTTTTACTATTTTCCCTTCTCTGGAAAAGATTTGGTTCTATATTACAGCACTCCCCCAATATTCACGGGAGTTCCATTCCAGGAACCCCCGTGAGTTTTGAAAAGCCGCAAATATGGTTTTTCGCCTGTCAAAAGGCAGGAGAGGGCAGCTGGAGCGCCGGCAAGTGAAGAAAATCACTCGCAATATGCTCCGACCACCTCTTCCTGTTACTAAAGTAAAGCTACACCAATCAGGAGCTGCTTTGACATGCAGCTCCTAATTGGTGTAGCCCGAGTTTAGTTCTGGAAGAGGCAGTCGGAGAATACCGTGAATTAATGAGTCCGCGAACCATGAATTCAAGGAGGAACACTGTAATACCTTTGAAATATTTAAATGTCTGTATCATATCTCCCCTGTCCCTCCTCACCTCCAGAGTACACTTATTCAGGTCTTCTAGTCTCTTCTTGTACTTCTTTTGACGCAGAGCCCCTACCATTTTTGTCGCCTTCCTCTGGACCGCTTCAAGTCTTCTTATATCCTTCAACAGATATGGCATCCAAAACTGAACACAATACTCCAAGTGAGGCCTCACCAATGACCCATTCAGGGGCATCAATACCTTCCTTTTTCTAAAATAAAGTTGATTTCATAAAAACACAAGCAGTTTGCCAAAATGTTTAAGTCCCAGCGTGCCATACTTTTTGGATTCTAGGCTTAAGAGTTAATGATTAATGATGCATCATTGCTGTATCCAATATGCCAATATCACCAGTCGTGACTGCCCACCAAGATGATTTTATTCATATCAGTCGACACTATTAACTTCACAAAATTTCAAATATTGTTGTTGAGTAAATTAGATACTTAACCTTATAAATGGAAGTTATGAATTTGATTAGCCTATTTTTAAAGGTGAAACTTTCCAGCATAGTAAAATTATGCTTTCCATATTTTCAGAGGTCACATCACCCTGTTAAAACAACTTGCATGTCATTTAAGCTTATAGCATTATGCAGCGAATCATATCATATTGCATACACAAAGTGGATATAAATATCTGTGTTTACTGCATTAATACTGCTCTCACATTCTGGAGGGCTGCGCTTCTCTCTGCTTGAACTTTAATCTGCAAATCCAAACTGTTTGGTTTGAGTAATATAAGCCTTTGATGTCCATAGTTCGCTCATAAGATATCATTTACAGTGGCGTGCAAAAGTCCTGCATCACTTCGTTGATACGTTTTAAGCTATGTAACCATTTGTTAAGTATTATCTCATTTAATTTTCCATTCTACTATCATACATGTATACAGTAGTACCTTGGATTACGAGTATAATCCGTTCCAGGAGCTTGCTCGTAATCCAAAATGCTCGTTTATCAAAGCGAGTTTCCCCATAGAAAATAATGGAAACTCACTTTGATGCGTTCCCCCCCCCCTGAGAACCGGCATTGCTCCCCTCGAAGGCCCCCCCCTGCGATCAGGCACCCCCCCCTGCGATCCGGCACCCCCTGCCTCGAACCAGCACCCCCCCGCCACGATCCGACTCTCCTCCCCCGACACAATTGGGCACCCCCCGTCACGATCCGACATCCCCCCCCGACACAATTGGGCACCCCCCCCGCCGCTTCTTACCCTCATCTGGGCACTTTTGAAGCTCGGCCTCCTCGTCTGCTGGGCCTTGAGCATCTGAGCATGCTCAAGGCCTGCGAGTTCACGTTCACGTTCAGAACGTGAACTCGCAGGCCTTGAGCATGCTCAGATGCTCAAGGCCCAGCAGACGAGGAGGCCGAGCTTCAAGAGTGCCCAGATGAGGGTAAGAAGCGGCGGGGGGTGCCCAATTATGGCGGGGGGGGGCGGATCATGGCGGGGGGGTGCCCAGTTGTGTCGGGGGGGTCGGATCGTGGCGGGGGGGTGCCGGTTCGAGGCAGGGGGGGTGCCGGATCGCAGGGGGAGTGCCGGATTGCGGTGGGGGTGCTCGTAAATCGAGCCATGCTTGGTTTCCGAGGCACCGATTTTGCAAATGTTTTGCTCGTCTTGCAAAACACTCGCAAACCGGTGCACTCGTAAACCGAGGTACCACTGTATTTGATAAAGGTGTGCCTTTAAATCAAGAAATGTTGTTGAACGTTGGCAATGATAACGTATTGTGCTTGTATAGCTGTATGATATTAAATTGTAGTAACAGATTCTGTTATATTACTATTAATGTTACTTTTATTTCTATAGTTAGCCCTGAACAGGGCTGTTTTGTCCTGTCTACTGCTTTCAATATTTGATTGGCCAGCCATTGCTCTTGCGGACAAGCCAACACTTTTCGGTCATAGAGCGGACCAGCTTCACCAAATGCTCGTGGGTGATAATCCTATTCCAAGCATCAGTCAATGACACAATCAGCTCTTGCTTCGTTGTTGGCTGTTGTTTTTGTTTTTTTTTAATATTTCCAGTGACAGCTTGTGCTACAAGTTCTCAATTGGTTTGAGATCTGGTGGCTGAGCAGGCCAATGAATTGTCCCTTCTTTCTCATCCATTCGAGTACGTTTTTTGCTCGATGACGTGGTGCATTACCATCTTGAAAGGAGTAATCACCAGGAAACAAGTTCTCTGCTGAAGGCAACATGCGTTTCTGCGGGATCTCAATGTACTTCACTGCATTCACCATGTCCTCTACAATATATATTGTAAACTCGCTTAGAAATTAGATAATCGATTAAATCAAACTTTAATAAAACCTTGAACCGTGAAACCTCTATCCCTATTATAACAGGGATGGTTAACGATGTTGTCCTGACATGTCTGTTGTATGTGATAATCGGAGGGAAACAAGATTCTATGTTTGTGATATGGAAACCGCAAAGTTGCATGCGATATATAAATTTTTTAATAAATAAAATAAAAATATGTGTATTTCCCATTTTAGGAAAGTAGAGAATGACACGGTGACAAAATTCATCACCGTTCCCGTCCCCGCGGATAACCGCGGGAAATAATCCCATGTCATTTTCTAGTGTCTATTTCAACCTCAGTCCTTCTACACCAGCATTCTTCAAAGCAAAGCTTGCGGGTCAGTGGTTGTGGCCATTCATACTCTGATTCTTATGTGAGCCAAGGATAATGAAGCCATTGTGACATCACTGATGTGATTGGCTCTTAGGCACTGGTGGAATGAGGCATTATGACATCACAATATCTGCTCTGGAATGTTGCTGCTCAATCTCAGCATTCTTCAAAGCAAAGCTTGCGGGTCAGTGGTTGTGGCCATTCATACTCTGATTCTTCCCTCTCTCCTTAAAGAATGACATGAAGATGGTTTCCCGCGGTTATCCGCGGGGACGGGAACGGTGATGAATTTTGTCACCGTGTCATTCTCTAACATATATCTAAATTTCCCTGTCAGCATTAGCACTTCTTTTGAATCATGCATTTGGCTGAGCTAACTGCTCGTTTGGACCTAGAGTTTTGAAGAGTGAATGCTTATCACTCTCGCCTTAATGCCCACCTCAAAAAGCCAAAAACTTGAAGTTTAGAATTTGGCTCCTTAAATGGCTTTTCTTTCTGATGGCATTTGCATGTGTCAGTTGCAAAATCACAGACAAGTGTAATATCCCAAATGAAGCCACTTGTTTTGATGCATGTGTGTGTTTTTGTTCTTGTTGATATTAAATAAAGCTCATAACATTCAAGGAAATGTAAATAAGTATACGTAGGGTTATCAAATTTTTTAACACTAAGGGGTCCTTTTATCAAGGCATGGTAAGGGTTTAACGCGCGGGATACCGCGCGTTAAACTGCCTGCCACGCTAGCCGCTAACGCCTCCATTGACGAGGCGTTAGTATTTTGGCTTGCCGCGGGGGTTGGCGCGTGACGAAATGTCCGACGCGCTAACCCCCGTAGCGCACCTTGATAAAAGGAGCCCTAAACTCCAGATGCAAGGCCCCACCCCATTCTGCCTAAGCCACGTCCCATTCCACCCCAGCCCAACCGCCAAAGCCTCTTCTCAAGCTCAGAGTTGCGTCTAGAGGGCCTCCAAGCATGTGCAGGTGTGACACAATGATGTCACATTCAGGCGTGCATTTGTGTGATGTCATCATGTCACATCAGACCAGCTCTGAACTTGAAAACCCAGATGAACTGCTGCATTTTTAAAAATCTGTCCATGCACCCGACAGTCCCCTAAAATGAGGACATGTCCGAGTAAATTCTAATGTCTGGTAACCCTAAGTATACAAGTATGTATATTTCTGTAACCAACAAAAGCTTTCTTCCAAAACATTTTTTACAGTAACATTGCACCTGAAAATGGTTCCCAGTCTATTCTTTTTTAACCCTCAATTAGTTCCCAAGAGCAAGCAATTAAACCCTACAAAGGTACTTAAGATAGAACAGCATCTGTTTAGTCCTCACGCGAATCAGTGGGATGTGTTGCTATGGTAACATTATGCCAGGCCTACTCTGTAATATGCTTCTGAACACTGTCCCTTGCTTAAATCCCAAATTTTATTTCTTTAGAAAGATGTCTGCATTCATTGTCAGTTCAAATCCCCTTGCTGCAATTTGTCTGGTGAGCCCATGTTCGTGCCTGGCGGCCCTGCAAACTTTTCCCAGCCCCCTCCCACAGGACTTTAACGTTTCGAAGCCCCTTCAGAGCACTATCTCATGGCACACTTTGCACAGCAGGGACGTTTTTGCAGTCGGTGAGAATTAGGCCATTTACGATGCCAACCTGTTTTACGAAAAGTGGCTCGGTTTTTCAGATCAACACATTTAATGCGGCCCAAATTAGTTTAGCTGTAGCTCAGGAAGCACTTCATTGTTACAGGTTGTTAACCACAATGTCTTATAAAATGAAGCATGTTTACTGTCATTTCACAAAAGCCGTTTCATTCTCTGTGAATTTGGCAATGAAGAATTTAAAAGATTCCACTGTGGGATTGTTATCATGCACAAGCAAAAGCTGTCGGGCCTCATTACTTCCAAGACAAAAATTACAGAATAGTGTATTATATGCTTGACTAGAAACATTCAGTGCTCCAGGTCTGAACTGTGGTCATGCAATGACACCATCAGTTTATAATTTGAACTGCAGCCATTACTTCCCCCCCCCTCCACCCCCAACAAACAAACAAAAGTTGGAAAATGAACAGCAAAATTTGTACACATGGGCCCACCGAAAAGGACAGAAAACATCAAAATGGATCACTAAATTCAAAAATATAAATAAACATTGCACCTTCAAAGTTTCCAGCTGTAATTCAGAAAATATCACAGATTGCACCTTGCTTGAACTAATAAGGCAACAAGACATGATTTCCCAAAAATATAATTGTATGTAGTAAATCAAAGACGATAACTATTCACGGATATTAAGAAATATTATTCTATAAAATGCAAGATTTATTCAGTCTTTTCCTGCTCAAAGATAAAATCAACTTAGCTGCTTAGGGGGGCAGTTACCAAGCTGCATTACGGCATGTTATTTTTATGTATGTGTTTGTGCTAAATGATATTTATAAGGGTACCCTTTATAGAACAGTACATAGTCTGTTCCGCACTCAGTTTTGGGCACAAGGATTTATGCCAACTGAAACGAGGTATAAATCCTGGTGCACAAGTTGGGCAGAGATCTATAATATTTTATAACACTCAGTGCATCTTAAGGGAATGTTCCAGATCCATGTCCCTCCCATCATTACACCTCCTTTGCACAATGAAACATGTAGGCACTAGGCCCAGATTCTACAAATGGCACCTGAAGTTAAGCGCCTAGATCAGTATGCCTAGCCGATCGCAGCACCTAATTTCATTTTTCATTTAGCTTAAGCAGTGCTGTTAATGAGCAACAAAAAGTTTATAATTGGCAAAAATTAAAAGTAATTGGATGGTAGGGTAGGCGCCTACTGCTTCCGGGTAGATGCCTAGTCCAAGGAGTCTACAAGAACATAGATGTGGTTAGGGGCAGATTGCGGGTGGATTTTGGACATGTTTTGCATCTAAGTGCCTAAACTGAACTTAGGCGCCTACCAGTACTTAAGCCAAGAAAACCCTGGCATAAATAGGGGATGCTTAAGATTTTGATGCCTATTGATACCTAAGTCCAACTTAGGCACCGCGAGGAGTGATTCTATAAATGGCGCCTAACTGAAGATTGGCAAGTGCTAAGCGCCGCATTCCTCGGTGCCTAACTTTGAGGCGTTTATTATAGAATCAGAGCCTATTCTGTCAATGGGCGCTTAGGTATGTTTTTGTATAGCTCTGCCATTTCCACCCTATTTCAGCACTTTCCATCATTAGAACACTTTTCTGCTCTAAAAACTTGGCATAGAAGTAACACCTAAGCTTAGAATCTGTGAATTTATGCAAAGTGAATCTCAGTAGCTTAGCAAGGGTAAGAAGCGCCTGGGGTAGGGGCACCTCCTCACACCCTTGTCTTCGGCCCTGCTCCTTCAGCACCCCCCTCCCCATGCCACACTTGTGCCCTCCCTACCCCTGTAGCTCTTTCAATTTTTCACCAGCACGGGCAGTTTCTCCAGCCTGCTGCTGGCTTTCCCTCTGATGTCACTTCCTGGCCCCCGTGACCTAGAAGTGATTTCAGAGGAGAGTCGAGCCAGGGCAAGCAGCAGGCTGGAGAAGTTGCTCATGCTGGTGAAGATTTAAAGTGGTACGGGGTGGACAAGGGAGGGCATTAGCATGACAGTCCACCTTTGCCAGTCTACTCCCCCCCCCCCCTTACTATACCACCGCTGTATATAAACCAGCAACCTAGATTTAGTATTACAGTATAATCTCTTTATACAGGACTTCAAGAGACCTGGAAAAACGGTCTGTTATATCCAGAGTCGCATTTTTTAAAAACTTTATTTAGGTCAACTTGAAACAACGTACCATCAATGAACAACAGTCACTGCACAACCATATCAGCAACATCAAGAACAAAACTCAGCAAAACATTGGTATGGCACGAAATGATTGCATAATCAGAACACTAAAAGATGTTCTAAAGTATTATGTCGTACTGTACTGGAAAGAAAAATACTTTGTCGTTTTCTTCTGGGCTGCATTTTGATACTATATCACTGGCACGCCATGCGCCTTGTAGGCAGAGCCTGCATGTCCATTATAGCCGAATAAAACTACAGCTAAAAGCGGCTCTGGGGACCAAATTAGTTGTCCGTTATATCCAAAAGTCCGTTATATGCGAGTCTGCTATATGCGATGATTTTCTGCATATTTATAAAGGCGCTCGGCCGGGACCAGCAGACCTCGTCCGCTATAGACGAGGTTCCGTTATAAGCGAGTCCATTATAACGAGATTATACTGTATTAAGCAGTGTTATGAGAAGGCAGGTTATACATTGGACATGAAATATATTTCCTCAGTGCAAAATTCTAATACTCCATTTAAGAATTTTGAAGATAAATTTCTACAGCAATCCATTAGAATGGGCAAAGTTGAGAAATCTGTGGCAGAACTGAACATCTCTACCAATGTGCAATTGAAAGATTAAAAATTTACTTACTAGAAAAATTGAAAACCTGGAGAATGTGAATAGAAATTTAAATTTAAGACTTTTGAATTTTCCTGTCTCTAGATTTCAGTCTTCTAGGGACTTATTTCAATCATTTCTAATTTCTATTCTGAAATACCCAGAAAACAACATGCCACCACTACAAAAGTTATATTATCTAAATGTGCCTAAAGAGGATAAAGAAAAAGTGGACGAACATCCAGAAGAACTTGATCTTACTGGAATGTTGGAGTCGTCTCAGGTAAAAAGTATGACTAGAGCCACTTTATTGGCCACTTTTGTTTATCTTCAAGATACGAAAGCAATTCTTTGCCTTTTCCATAGGACTGATAATGTTGAATTTCATGGATTCAAAATTTCAATTTTTCCTGATGTATCGAAATGGACACAAGTCAGGCGTAAGAAATTCCTGGCTTTGCGTCAGTCTGTTCTAAATGTAGCAGCGGCCTTTCAGTTACGTTTTCCTTGTAAATGTTGCCTTACATATCAAGCTAATAGATATCTTTTTTATGAGCCCCATCAGTTACAATTTTTTCTTGAAAGTAAAGCAACTACGAGAACTCCAGAGACTTCCGTCGAAATTGCTAATCAGGCCCTATAATTGAATCCAACTGTGCTCTGTAATTTGATTGAATTTAGAATTTCTTGAATCCAAATTCTCTTGAATGTGATTGATCTCGTCTCCCTAATGTGGACTTCGCTCATTGTTATTAGTGTGTTATATTATGTTGATCATTTTCCTTAGTAGATTATTACATTTCTTTTCAAGTGATGTATTTTCAACTTGTAAAAAGAATATAAATTTTTTTTTTTTTAAAAAGAACATGAAATAAACTGATACAGGAATTTGAAATAAGAGACGGCATGCAGCCTAAAGAAACTGATTTCATGACAAGAATGAAGAAACTGTATTAACAAGTAATCAACCTGACTTTATGCTCTCATGTGGCTGCGCTTTCAACAAAACTACCCTGCTGAGCAATTCATACTTTTTAATGTAACGGCCATGTTATCATCTTTAATTTGCATCTTTATTTTCTTTAACAAAGACTAAAAACGTAACCTGAATGCGTCTTAGTTACAGTGATCTAGCCAAGAGGTTCACATAAAAAGCAGTTACTCTTTCAAAGATATGAATGCCTCAAAGTATGATTTTCACGGGTTTTGAGTAGCGGAAGCTCTCAATTCACATAAATGACGATTATTAGACAGATACATAGAGAGAAGGAATAGGATATTTCTGAATTAGGAATATGATATATCAAACACGCATAAAAACATAAGGATTGACGCTGTTGGGTCAGACCAGTGGTCCATTGTGCCCAGCAGTCCGCTCATGCGGCGGCCCTTTGGTCAAGGACCAGTGCCCTAACCAAGACTAGCCCTACCTGCGTACGTTCTGGTTCAGCAGGAACTTGTCTAACTTTGCCTTGAATCCCTGGAGGGTGTTTTCCCCTATTTGAATCCCTGGAGGGTGTTTTCCCCTATGACAGACTCCGGCAGAGCGTTCCAATTTTCCACCACTCTCTGGGTGAAGAACATAAGAACATAAGAAATGCCTTCACCGGATCAGACACTAGATCCATCTAGTCCGGCGACCCGCACACGCGAAGGCCAAGCTAGGTGCTCCCTGATGGAGACCCTGATTTCCAGTATCCCTCGATGTGATTTGCAAGAAGGTATGCATCCAACTTGCGCTTGAATTCCAGAACGGTAGTCTCTGTCACAACCTCCTCCGGGAGAGCATTCCAAGCATCCACCACTCTCTGTGCGAAACAGAACTTCCTGACATTTGTCCTGGACCTGCTGCCCCTCAGTTTCAGTCTATGACCTCTTGTCCTTAACTTTGTCTTGAGTCCCTGGAGGGTGTTTTCTCCTATAACAGCCTCTGAAAGAGCGTTCCAGTTTTCTACCACTCTCTGGGTGAAGAAGAAATTCCTTACGTTTGTAAGGAATCTATCCCCTTTTAAATTTAGAGAGTGCCCTCTCGTTCTCCCTACCTTCGAGAGGGTGAACAACCTAAGTCTATTCCCTTCAGTACCTTGAATGTTTTGATCACAATTTAATACTCTTGATGTGTGGTTGACATAGATTTATAGATTATGGGGTCCTTTTTTTAAGGCGTGCTAACCAATTTAGCGCACGCTAAATGCTAAGGCATCCATTATATTCTGTGGGCGTCTTAGCATTTAGTGTATGCTAAATTAAAAGTAAAAGGGCTCCGTAGTTACTTGTGTATTCTAATGTCGTTAATGTTCATTATTATACCCTAAAAAACCCAAAGAGAGGAACTGGAGTAATAAATCAAAATCCAAACATACTATAACCTCCAGTGGCAAACGCTGAGCATATTTACTAAAATAGTTCTAATTAAAGGAGGGAAAAAAGGCCTCAGAAGCTATGAAGAATGTGTTTCTTCAATAGCTATGGAAAAAGAGTTGTATAAAACTAGCTCTCTTCCAGTCTTCTATCATGGCCCCCAAAAACCTCCTGTTAGCAAGATATGAAATTCACATTTAGGGCTCCTTTTACTAAGCTGCGATAGCATTTTTAGCGCGTGCAGGATTGCCGCACGTGCTAAACCCGCGCTACATGGCTAGAACTAATGCCGGCTCAATGCTGGCATTAGCGTCTAGCGTGCGTGGCAATTCTGTGCACACTAAAACCGCTCTCGCAGCTTAGTAAAAGGATCCCTTAGTTAATGATGTCACAAAACTTATTAAACTTAAGACGGTAACATAGAACTATGGCGTGATGTAAATACTTATCTGAGCAACGTGCTGCAAATCGTTCCAACACCACCCGGAGTTTCTGTGTTTCCAAACGAACAACAGATCTTGTAGGTTGTTTGACTGCTAACCAGAAGATCCTGTGTTTTCAGTTCAAGTGAACTGTGCTGTAGCCTTTGCCGATGGTGGCCATCATTTCGCGATTATAAAATCGCAGCCTCAGGGCTCTATGAATTATAGAAATCACTGAAAATGCTCATTAGATATATAAAACAAGAAATCTCTTCACATGAAAAATACCTATGAAGGTCTGCACTTAGAGTAACTCCGTGTCTAGAGCAAAACACTCTAAGCCACGTTTTATGCAAGGGGCCTGGTTATTCGATGTAAATTAGGTGCATTAAGGACTCAGTTCTATAAATGGTGCCCAAATATGGGTGCCACTAAAAATTATCACTAAGAGCTAGTCTATAAATGGTGAACAGAAGTGGGCACTGTTTACAGAATAGCTTTTGGGGCCGAGTTCATCCACTTTGCCCAACGAGATAGACTCGTGGAGGGGCATAATCGAAAGGGACGTCTAAGTCCGTTTACGTCCATTTTGCAAGTCGTCCAAAGTCAAAAGGAGCTTAAGTCACATTTTTGAAAGAGACGTCCAACGTCTTTTGACTTTCGAAAATCGTCCAATTATACGTCCTGAAGATCTGATCGTCCAAGCCGCTAAAACGTCGATCTTTAAAGCACATTTTCGTCCAACTGTCCATCCAAGTCCAAAACGTCTAGAACAAGCCCTATTGGACGTGGGAGGGGCCTGCAAAGTGATGGACAGAACACCCAGACCGGGCACCTAAATAGCGGGGTACCTTACAGGGCACTGCTGTGAACTTCACAAACAGGGTGCCATGGCTTCTCCTCACTAGAGCTCCCTTATAGGTGATGGTGAGCCGCCCAAACCACCTCCAGAATCCCCTAGACCCACTTATCTACCACCCTAATAGCCCTTATGGCTGCAGGAGCCACTTATATGCCAGTAAAAAAGGGTTTTGGGGGTGTATAGGGCAGTGCACATGTTTAAGTATCAATGCAGGGGCTTACAAGGGCTTATGGGCATGGGTCCTCCTCTCTATGGGTCCCTAACCCACCCCCAAGACGACTTAAGCTGCCTCTGTGCTGGACGACTAGGCTTTCCTATGCCAGGCGGCCAGGTGATGATGGTCTGGAGGCTGAATTTTAAAGTTGTGATTAAAATTTTTATGGGGGTTGGAGAGACCGGTGGCCACTGGGGTAGTGTGTGGGGGTCTGTTTTATGTGTTTTCAGTGCATATCTGGTGAGTTTACACATATCTGGTGAGTAAACAATACACATCTTTTTTTCATTTTGATTGTAACAAAACAGCTAGGGGATCTCCCTCCAACAGATTCTATGTTTCGTCGTAGCCTTATCAAGGATTTCCCCTTAGTTAGCCATCCCTATCATTACTGCACTATAACTTCTTCTGCAGAACATTGGGATTTTGAGATTGCTAAATTCAGGGTATATGATATATGAAGAACTAAAAAATATTATATGCACAAAACTCTTATAACGCTTATAAAGTTATCCCCAATACATATGATTAGCTTATTGTATATACTACAATAATTAAGCAGCTTTTATATCTTCAAACAGCAGCCATTAAGATTTCTCAATAACAATCACTCATAGTCCTCAGCGACACCACCAGAAACTCAACAAACTCTCATAGTCCGTGGCTTTAAGTGTCCTTTCCTCATCGGACCAGTTTAAATATTTGCTTCTTATGTTATAAATTTAGCTTAAATAATGTTTAAATATTGTTTATTAAATAGTACTTAGCTTAGTGACAAACACAGGGATCTCGAGCCAACATGTTTCACCCGATTAGGTTTTTTCAAGGCAACAATCCCTACAACGTAAATATAAACTTTGTTTTATTAAAAGACCCTTTAAAAGTGCTTCATCTTAGATATTTTTTTTACTTATATCCATTAATTTAACAGAAATAAAAGTACTTTTTAACCTTACCTTCCTGCTCCTAGCAATTGCTCAAGACCACAGCCATCATCCAAAGATGGCGGCGACGTACTTTTTACAACTTAAATAACCCGCCCGCTCACAAATTTATTCCTGTAGCTTACTGTTCAATTACTTGTATTTCTCATGATTAAACAGCTTTCATAATTAACTGAAGAAGAACAAGTTTCAATATACATTTTTTAAAAATGTATGAGAAAACTAGCTAATAAGCTTTTGTGGGGTGGGGGTAGGTAGAGATCAGAGTTATATGGCTTCTTGTATTTTTACGGCAACATAGGCCAACATGTCAGCTTTTAGAGGAACAAAAAGTGAAATGTTTTATGGCTTAAAAGGTAGCTTAATTGTGTTTTGAATTGTTAAAGTGCCAAGAAAAGACTTGCCATTAACAAGCAGGCTGGCAGAATGACCTCAGGCACTTCCCCTCAGATGACCTTCTCTCCAAATGAACTGAAACATTGATCAGTTGTTCTGGCAAGATCAGCTGGGTTTATAACATAACGTAGCCCTTAGAAAATTACAAAATGAAAAATTGGGATAACTTGAATTATAGGGCTCCTTTTACGAAGCCGCATTAGTGGCTTTATCGCACGTGACTTTTTATCACACGCTATCCCCCGCGCTAGCCGAAAAACTACTGCCTGCTCAAGAGGAGGTGGTAGCGGCTAGCGCGGCCGGCTATTATGCGCGTTAAACTGCTAACTTGGCTTCGTAAAAGGAGCCCATAGTTTTTGGTGGGAGTCTGTATGTCAAATTTACAAGTTTGAAAACATTTATTCTAAACAAAGGGGACACCATAATAAATTTAAGGAAATTTGGGGTCCATTAACAAAATATTGCGAGTTATGATATATTAATATTATTTCCCTTTGTTTTATGAAAGAGTGTTATACACATCCAGGAGGGGAAGGTGGGTGGGAGGTGGGTTATACTAACTGTATATTATTTGACTAGTATTTTAGCCCGTTACATTAACAGGTGCTAGCTGTCTGTCTTTCTTTCCCCCTACTTCCCTGCGCAGCAGCCATAGCAGCATTCCCTCCCCCTCTATGTCCCTGTGCAGCAGCATTTCCCCCACCCTACTTCCCTGTACAGCAGTATTTCGATCCCCCTCCCCACTTCCCTGTGCAGCAGCCACAGCAGCAGCATTCCCTCCCCCCACACCACTTCCCTGTGCAGCAGTAGCATTTCCCTTACCCCCCTTCCCTTCCCATGGTCCCGTCCCCACACACACACAGTACCCTGTGCAGCAGCAGCATTTCCCGGACTTCCCTATGCAGAAGCAGCATTTCCCTTACCCCCCCACCCCCACCCCCCCCCACACACACTTCCCTGTGCAGCAGCAGCATTTCCCGGCCTTCCCTGTGCAGCATCAGCATTTCCCCACCACACACACACTTCCCTGTGCAGCATCATCATTTCCCACACACACACACACACTTGCCTGTGAAGCAGCAGTATTTCCCGGCCTTCCCTGTGCAGCATTGGCATTTTCCGCTGCACCACGCTACCGCTGGCTTCGGCATCTTCTATCCACAGTGGCCAACCCTAGCGGAAACAGGAAGTAGTCAGAGAGGGTGGGCCACAGTGGACAGAAGACGGCGAGGCCAGCATTAGCGCGGAGCAGCGCTTTTCTCTTAATTTAAAGGCGGGTGAGCCGGCCAGAAGGAGGAGGCTTTGGCGGTGGTGGTTTGGGCAGTGAGTGAGGGCGGGAGGGGGGAGTCGGTGGCTGTGTTGTTTCTCCGAGTTGTCTGGCCGCCGCATCCGCACTCCTGCTTGCCACGGACCTACTGATCACAGATCAGAGATCACGGAAGCAGGCAGGTAAGTGCGCATGCGCGGCTAGGGTTTTATTATATAGGATTGGAATAGAGAGCAGTATGTTATTTTATCTGTTAGTTCATATGTTTGCACTATGTATTGATTTAAAATGAATAAAGAAGTTTAAAAAAAAAAGAAAATTACAAACTTATCACAGATTAAATGTATCACAGATTAAAAAACAAAAGAACCCAACAATTTCACAGTGTGAGGGACAACCCATAGCACAAAAAATAGAGATACCACTGTCATGAAAATATTTATTGAGATTCAGCAGATAAAAACATCCAAATAAATTTCCTTAAAAAAATGTATCCAGACAAAATGTATGAAAGCAGTAAAACCTACGGACCCAACACGGTCTGTGTTTGAGCAAAAGATGCTATCTCAGAGGTCCCAATTTGTTTGTTTTTTTAACTGGAACCTTTACTTTTATTTTCAGCAATGAGTTAGATCCTTGATGGGTGCAACATCACACGGATTCTGTGGCCATCTTTCACAGATCACACGTGTTCTGTTGGGTTTGCCACCAGGCGTTACGGTGTTATTCTTAGCCTTGTACACATAAAAGGGTCCCAGTTTTTAAGGACACAACTTGTAGAAGGCGCAAATGCAGATGGAAAAAAATATATCAAAAGAGCAAACCTGCAAAAATGCCTAGTATCCGTACAAGCAAACACTCGGCAAGTATTTACAGATTAAACAGACCCCCAAATTAATTTTCAAGAGGTTTTTGTAAGTTTTTTTATTTTAATTTTGTATGTATTAGTATTTTCAAACATTTACAGGTAATAGGTTCAAGAAAGAGTGTCAAAAATTAGGCACAAAAATATGGATGCTAAGCAACAGTTCTATAATGGCAAGTTCATGTGAAATTGTCGTTATAGAAGAGTGTTAGTTGACATGGGTGCACCCAACTTTAGGCATGAGCTTTTACGCCGTGTCACATGCTGGTGTAAATGGTTACATCTAAAGTTGCCAGTTGTGCGCATAAGTCATAATATTCTATAACTTACATGTACAAGTGTAAGACCCACACCTGACCCACCCAGGTGCACACACCCTTTGCAGTTGTGTGCTATTGCATTTATGTGCTAAGTTTGTAGAATGGTGCCTACGTATGCTACATGGTACAGTCATGGTATATGGGCTTGTCATGCCACTGGGACTTGCATGCGTCTGAAAAGCTGAAAGCTATGTCATCAGTAGTTTTACCAGGGTCTCCCAAGGCAGACAGGTGGAGATGTCAGACTAGTGATGTACCACTCATCTGGGCAGCAGCAGACGGGCAGTGTTGGAGGTGGAGTATCACGTTTG
Source organism: Geotrypetes seraphini (assembly GCF_902459505.1). Classification (NCBI taxonomy): domain Eukaryota; kingdom Metazoa; phylum Chordata; class Amphibia; order Gymnophiona; family Dermophiidae; genus Geotrypetes; species Geotrypetes seraphini. The sequence goes on along the minus strand of NC_047092.1, from coordinate 165,621,495 downwards.
ATAAGACAATAGCAATAATATCATATTAATACTGCGCAGAAGAAAGACCTGGAAATCTACATCTGTATTCGCACTTATTTTCTCGGTGGTTAATTATGGATGCAAAATTTGGACATTGCGGCAGCAAGACAGAAAAAAGATTGATTCATTTGAACTTTGATGCTGGAGACGGATTTTGTGTGTGGCCGTGGACTGCCAGAAGAACTAATAAATCGATTTTGGGAGAGATCGAACCGACTACGTCACATGAAGCCCACATGATGAAGTTAAGATTGTCTTATTTTGGTTACATCGTTAGAAGGGAGAGGGCGTCATGTTTGGGAAGACTGGAGGAAACAGGCAAAGAGGGCATCCTGCAACTGGATGGCTGGATATGTCGAAAACAACCATGGGGTTGACGCTGGAGGATCTTGTTGGACTAGCACAAAACCAATTTCTTTTTTGGATCTATAATTCATCAAGTCGCTAGGGCCCTCTTATACAAAGGCGCGCTAAGCGTTTTAGCGTGGATTTAGCGTGCGATAAATCAACATGTCCATAGGATAACATGCACGCATTAGCATTTAGCGTGTGTTTAGCGCACGCTAAAAAGCTTAGTGCGCCTTTGTAAAAGAGGGGGTAGGACTTAAACCCGAGTCGATGACACCTAACACACACACAATTACGCACATGACTACAACTTATTTTATATTTATCAGATTTATACTCTGCCAAATCAACATACAAATTCAAATATACATAAAATAAACAACACAGAATCAAAAATAACAATAATCCAAAAGAAACAACTAAACAAATTTATATTTAAATCATTTTTATTGATTTACAGAGAATAAAAATGGAAGATACACAACACATATGCAAATAACTCCAAGGAACCAACAATAACCAACCCACCTAATCCCCCCCCCCACCACCACCACCAATCTCCCCGGGAACAGCAGCAACTATAGGTAATATAAATAATATCTCTATTAAGCAGTGTGGAGAAAACCCAAATTCAAATCAGTTCCAAATTTTCTCTCTAATATAAGGCGTCAATGTAACACAAAAAGGAGTCCAACATTGTACAAAAAGGTGGCCTGCACGAGTGTCTAAATCAGGAATATCGCAGCATTCCAGCAATGCTGGTTGCATCATGAGAGCTCTCCAGTGAGCTATATTAGGTGGGTGTGGAGAAAGCCAACAAGCCAAAATACTCTTTCTGCCAAACATAAAGGCCTTTCAAAAAAAAAAAAGCCTTACAGCCAGGCTTTAACCGAAACAAATTTAAAACATTCACCTTAATGTTTCCTTACTTCAAAGTCAGATTCATTAATGTGCCAAATAGCACCAGTTACACCTTTTAAGGCCAATTGGCCCCTATTTTAACAGTTAACCCCCCATTTTATCAAGCTGCGCTAGAGGTTTTTGCACGGGCCGGCGAGGTCACTGCTCTGACGCTCGTAGGAATTCTATGCGTGTCGGAGCATTTACCACACTGGCTCATGCTAAAAACCTCTAGCCCAGCTTGGTCAAATGAGTTAGGCACACAACTGGCACTATGTTATAAATTGTGATCCTAAAATTGCATTCCAGTCAGAAATTTGGGGATGCAACTTTATAGAATCCAGGGGGGGTCTCTGTTTTCCCCAATTGCATAGCCTTCGTATTTTGTAGAGCTAACTGCTTTGATGTTACTTGGTTATAAAGGACAACCTAGAAAGCAAATAAAATAGAATACATTCATTAAGTAGGTAATTTATCTTGTATTATTTCAGTTCTTTAACTGCCCTCTGTACCTCCAGAGATTTCTCATGAGAAAAATATTCTCAATTTCACTCTGGTTTATATCTTGTCTGTTTCGCCTATGATAGAACAAGAACACACAACAGTGGCTGTGAAAATGAGTTATTAGTCCACATTTTGTGATAAACCGATGAAAGAAACAGCAGGCCATTGGCTAGCATGTTATCTACCTACCAGTAAATAATATAAATCAGAAAGCACCTGCAGTAGCACTGCAGAGCAGTCAGGAGTTGAAATATCATTTCTGCAGGATGTTAAACTATTGTTTTCATGGGTAAAATCGATTGATGTTCTTAACTTTCCAAAGCATCTGTTGAATTCATACAGCTCTTCATGGCCATGCCTCAAAACAAGCTACGGAGGAGCATTGTTAGTAAGTGATCTCTGGGCTGATGAGTGGTTTTTGCTTTTTTTGTTTCACTTTTCAGTAATATTAGGGCAACTCCACTGATTTATGCTAAGATCTCTGTTCCATTCTTCTGTGGCATCCATAGCTAATCCGACAAATGAGAGGGTCGTCTATAAAATTTGAGCTACAGACAGAACTATTACGAGCATATATCTTTCATTTTCACACCATTACATTAAAGCATCGCATTTCAAAAATCAATATAACAACATTTAAACCAAAGATTTATCGACCGAATAAAGTGCAACCTACATAAAAGTGCTTAGTTACCTAAAAAAATGTGTTTCAATTCAATCAAGACCACATACCGAGAGTCTTCAAACCTATCAAATGATTGGAGTGTTTTTTGTTTTTTTCTAAAGCTCACAGATACCTTAAAGAGGTTTTGCAACAGGGAAAACAATTTTCAAGGTCAAGCAGTGTTTTACCCTGGTAAGTTGGTTGTCTAAACCTTACGCTCCCTCATTCCTTCTGCAAGTAGAGAGCCATTGACAAAATTTTTGCAAAGAGCGATTGTTGAATTTGGTCCTTGATCATGCATGTCCAGGGTGGGTGGGTGGGAGAGGGGCTGGAAAATATTTTTAATTTGAGTGCAATTTTTGAATATGAAGATGGGGGGGGGGGAGTGATATATGTATTTCTCATGGATTACAATTTTGATTGAATTTAGGTGCTACTATAGTGTAATATGATTGTATAATATTGTTGCACTTATTTTTGGCTTCAAAATGAATAAAGATATTTAAAGTGCTTTATGGTTTTGCACTTAACAGGGGAAAACTCAATAAATGGCATGCAGAGTTATGCACTGAGACAATCTGTACTAAGCTAGTGTTCTGTAAAGGATTCTGTGCATGGAATGACCATTACAGAGTACTGGCTGAGCACAAATTTTGCACCTAACAACTTTTGGGTGCAAGTGTAAATGTTCACCCCCCCCCCCCCGCCCCCCAACTGATGGCAGGTGCAAATGCAGATAAGATTTAATGCTAAGAAATGCAAGGTCATGCATTTCGGCTGGAAAAACCTGAGGGAATTGCACAGTTTAGGGGGTGAAGAATTTTTGTACAAGAAAGAAGGTCAGGACTTGGATGTGATAGTATGTGATGATCTTAAGGTGGCCAAAAAAAGGTTGAAAAGGTGACGGCGAAAGCTAGAAGGATGCTTAGGAGCATAGAGATAGGAATGGCCAGTAGGAAAAATGAGGTACTGACGCCCCTGTCGAAGACTCTAATGAGACCTCATTTAGAATATTCTGTACAATTCTGGAGACTGCACCTTCAAAAAGATATAAAAAGGATGGAGTCAGTCCAGAGGAAGGCTACTAAAATGGTCAGTAGTCCACGTTATAAGGTGTATGAGGACAGACTCATAGATCTCAATATGAATACCTTGGAGGAAAGGCAGGAGAGGGGAGATATGACCAGGGCTGTGGAGTCGGAGTCGAGGAGTCGGGGTCAGAGGAAATTTCGGGTACCTGGAATCGGAGTCAGAAGTGCAAAAAACTGAGGAGTCGGAGTCGGAACATTTATCTACCGACTCCATTTTTGAACTTGGCATACCAATCACGAGCGATTCTTTCAGCTATAGCACCCACTATATACACAGCACAAATGTTGCGAGCAGCTTCTGCGGCCTTAGAACCTTGATTAAAAGCAAAAAGAAGGTGGTGTCGAAAATGCTCATTTCTCTCAACTTGACATTCCATTTTAACGATCTGAAAATTAACCAGTGCTGTGGAGTCGGAGTCGGAGGAAATTTCGGGTACCTGGAGTTGGAGTCGGAGTCTGAAGTACAAAAAACTGAGGAGTCGGAGTCGGAACATTTATCTACCGACTCCACAGCCCTGGATATGACACACGGGGCAAGTATCTTTCATTTGAAAGGAAACTCCAGAGTGAGAGGGCAAAGTATGAAGTTAAGCGATTATAAACTCAGGAATAATCTAAGGAAATACATTTTTACAGAAAGGGTGGTAGATGTGTGGAATAGTCTACTGTAGAGGTGATAGAGACAAAGACTTTGTCTAAATTCAAGAAAGTGTGAGACAGGCATTTATCTGCTGTCATGTTTCTATGTTTCTATCATATCTAATTTCTGGGAACGCCCCCTTTAGACTTGCATGCAATGAAATTTAAGTGTGCATGTAAAAGGGCATAGGACAGATCCACATATAATTCCTAATTACTGCCAATTAAAGTGTTTGTTAATATCAATAATTGATCGTCATCACCTAATTAGCTAATTAGTTTATGCTCAGATCTGTAATCTAATCAAATCAGGTATTTCTGAGTCACGCACTGCTTAGACAGATTTGAGGCGACTTACAATATAAGGAATTACAGAATGTGTATGCCACATTGTAGCAGTATGAGGAGGGTAGTACTTTAGCAAGAATGTGAGCCTTTGGGACAGTCAGGGAACTCTAAGTACTCTCTCTTCATCTTAATTAATCTTACTTATTTCATTTCTTCTGTCTCTACTGTAAACCGCTTAGAACTTCACGGAACAGTGGTATATAAGAAATAAAATTATTATTATTATTATTATTATTATTATGAATGGAGAAATAAGGAAGAGAGAATGGAGGTTCTATGACTGTGTTGGTATAGCACTTGAGCAGAGTGTGGGATTTAGGACATTAGGGGCGCCTTTTATCAAGGCGCGCTACGGGGGTTAGCGCGTCGGACATTTCATCACGCGCTAACCCCCGCGGCAAGCCTAAAAACTAACGCCTCATCAATGGAGGCGTTAGCAACAAGCGCGGCAGGCGGTTGAACGCGGGGTATTCCGCGCGTTAACCGCCTACCACACCTTGATAAAAGGAGCCCTAGGTATTTGAGTTAGTTGTCTACAGTGTGTATGCTTTCAAAGTAAAGAGTTTATCTTTTTTTTTTTTCGAATCTATTGTAGAATGTGTCCATCTTGATGTCAATTGGGAGGTTGTTCCAGGTCTTGGTGCCCAAGATATGTGAAGAGCGAGTCGAATGTGTGTTTGTATTGTTCCATGTGATCCATGCATGAAGTTGTGCACCCATACTTTGGTAGCAAAAAACTAGTGTATGGTAGTGCAAAACCTGTACAATAAATGCAGGGGGTGTGCCCAGTATTTGACCCGCATTTACCACACAATGCAGCACTAACTGCACAGGCACAAATTTGAATTTTGGTGAGAAAAATAAATTTGAATTTTCACAAGAAAGTCCATTGGAAAGTCCCACCAAAATTCAAATGGATTTTAGTTTCTGGGAGAAATCAGGGGGGGGGGGGGGTCAGGAGATGAAAGATGTAGTCACAGCTGCCTCATCTTGTAGGCTTTTCCATGAACTACTGTCACTGTATTCTTGATGCTACAAAAATTAAGATGAATGTCTATTAATATTAATGTACGTATCTAAGAAATCACAGACAATATGATAGTTAAGTTCTGGAATGCGTTGCCAGAGGTTGTGGTAAGAGCGGATAGCGTAGCTGGTTTTAAGAAAGGTTTGGACAAGTTCCTGGAGGAAAAGTCCATAGTCTGTTACTGAGAAAGACATGGGGGAAGCCACTGCTTGCCCTGGATCGGTAGCATGGAATAGTGCTATTCCTTGGGTTTTGACCAGGTACTAGTGACCTGGATTGGCAACTGTGAGAACGGACTACTGGGCTTGATGGACCATTGGTCTGACCCAATATGGCTGTTCTTATGTTCTTACGTGAGCCAAGTACAGGACAATTAAGCCATTGTAACATCACTGATGAGGTTGGCTCTGAGGCACTGTGAAATGAAGCATTATGACATCACAATCTCAGCTCTGGATTGTTGCTCTTATTGGGGTTCTGGAATCTTGCTACTCTTTGAGTTTTTGCCAGGTACTAGGGACCTGGATTGGCCACCTTGAGAACGGACTACTCGGCTTGATGGACCATTGGTCTGACCCAGTAAGGCTATTCTTATGCTCTTAATACCATTCATTTTCAGTAACCATCCTGTCAAATAGGGACATCAGCTGCCTAAATGAACTCCAAGTCAAAAATAGAAAAAGAGGCTAATAACTCAACCTAATTTAGAATGTTGAGTGACTAAAGAGCGTCTATAAACAGTGAAAAAAGTCACTGTGTCTGCCCTAACAGCAAACAATATTAACAAAATATATTTTACTGTAATTAGAACTTATGCTCAGCGATATGAAGGCGCACATCGGTTCCCTGAAGCAGTATCGAAACATGGCACGTCGGAACCAGTGAATTTCTAAAGCTAAGTCTCACCTCTTTAAGTTATTAATATAAGAAGATAGAGTCAAAGCCAGTTTGGCATTCACAAATCCAATAGTGATCAATATCATTATTTTGACACTGTATTGAACAATGCAATGATTGGGTGGTGAGGCGGTATATTCGCCTTCATGTCTCTGAGCATATGTTCTAATTACGGTAAAATATATTTTGTTAATATTGTTTGCTGTTAGGGCAGATAGAGTGACTTTTTTCACTTTATATTTGCCTAAATGAACTCGGCTTAAGATTAAGAATGAAAGTTGCTTTCTTTATATAATGCAGTCCAACCTGAAAATTTAAGTGCGAAATATTATGTATTAATTTTCATGCCACTTTATGTACTGTCTAACTCGCAGTCTTGCTTATCTCGTCTTTCTCTCCTCTCTCCTGTGTCGCTTTCATCCTGCCTTGATGATTGACCCCCCCCCCCCCCCAGTCCTCCAATTTTTTCTCACTTTTTGCCTTAGGGAAATCTCTTCAGAAAGAGTTCATAAATCTTAATTAATAAATAATGGATGAATTTTCCATTCCTCCTCTTCCTATTCTCTTACATGGATCCTTCGTACTAATAACTACAAAAGCTGAAGTAAACACTTTAGTAAATGTTTTGCATTTTATGCCTTCAGTTATTCTATCCATGAACTTTGCTGCAGTTAAAGATGAGTTTTATGCATTTTTAATAAGGATATCTTTTATTTTATTTTTTTTAAAAACGGTCCTTTAGGAGGGAATTCATCAACAGATACTAACTGCGATAAGGCATGCTAACGATGAGTGCACATTAAATGCTAAAGACTCCCATTATATTCCTATGGGCATCTTTAGCATTTAGCACATGTTAATGACTGTTGATGAATTTCCTCTACATCATGGTATGCATTCTCCCCCGGATTCTATAAATGGATCACAACTTTGGGCGCAGATCCCAGATCTACACACAAAATAATTAGTTAACATGCGCCAATGATTTAATCATTGCAGTTAGCGAGCATTTATTTGGCACAAATTAAGATTTGCCCACAGATGTGACTGCATGCCATTTGATAACACTGGATATCTAAATTGGATCTCTCATAATTCAAAAGGGGGCATGGCCATAGGGGGAGGGGCATCGTCAGGTCAGGAGTAGTGCTGCCTGATTCAGGGAAAAATTTTTAATTTGATTCAGCCTATTGAATCGATTTTTCAATTCGATTCACTTTTCCTGGGTGGGTTTTATTTTTCCAAACATCCTGGTGGGTTTATTTTGTAGCCTCTTCACCCACCCCCTACCCCCTTTGCCCTCTCCAACCCCAAGCCGGCGCTGTGGTATTAACAAAATAAACAAAAAAGACTTTTCCACTCTCTGTTAGGTGCTAGCTCACGCTCACTGTCTAACAGCAACTCTGGAAGGATGCACATTTCAAATCTGACATATTGTAATCACAAAATAGTAAATAAAATTATTTTTCTACCTTTTGTTGTCTGGTCATTTTATTCAAATCATGTTGGCCCCAGGCTCTGGTTTCTGTTTGTCTTCTATTAACTCGCTCACCGGGATCTCCCGTCCATTTGACATTTTCTTCTTTCTCTGTGATCACCATCCATCTTCCATCTGTGCCTTTTCTTCCATTGCCATATCCAACATTTCTTTCCAGCTGTTTATCATCTCTCTCTCTCTGCCTTATTCCATAGGTCAAAGCTTTCTATTCGCCTCCATGCAGCATATCTCCCTTCTTCCCCTCCATTATCATGTGAAATATTTCTCTCTCCCAATGCACCATCTCCCCATGCTCTCCATCCTATGTCCAACATTTCTCTTTCTCTTTTCCATGCATGTCTCCCTCCCCTCCATCATATGTAGGATCTCTCCCTCTCACCCCTTTCTATCTCTTTGTTGACTCCCTTTCTCTACTCCACCCCATGTCCAAAAATTCTTCCTCTCTTCCCCCATGTGCAGCAGCTATCTGTCCCTCCCTTCTATCCCCCTCTGTGGCAGCTTTCCATCCCTCCCATCCCCCTATGTAGAACTTCCCGACCGACCCCCTCCCAAGATCTGACATACCATCGGGTCTCCTAATGCAGCAGCGGCAGTGGATAGCTAGCAGATGCAGGCTCTGAACAGGTTGTTTGCGACCTGTCCTGCTAGGACTTCCCTCTGCTGTGTCATAAGTAATGTCATTGGTGACATGGCAGAAGGAAGGCCCCAGCAGACACCCCCTCACATGCCCTTCCCTCTCTGGCAAACTTTGTTCCTCGGACCTCCTGTGGCAGTCTCAGTGACCATTTTCATTGAGCAGCAGCACAGGGAAAAGGCCACAAGGCTACCTGGGCTTGTTAAGATAGGCCTGGGAAGGGCCTACAGGGGGGGTTGGGTACCATGGGGGGGCCAGGTCTCTACCAGAGGTGGGGGTATAGTGTCCTAGAGGGATTCCTTTTTCACACCAAGAAAGTGCATCGTCTACCATAGGGTGACCTGAGAAAGGGGCAGAGAGTGATCGCAGGTGAGAAGGAGCGTTTCGGTTTCTACCAAAAATGAACTGGACCTGCCCCAGAGAAAGTATTTTTTACATGGTTTTTTTTCCAAAATGTATCCTTTGCAACACCCGACCAGACAAGAAAAAAAAGGATAAATATACAGATGCCAGTTTCAGTGCCTTATGTATCAAAAGTAAAGTTCTAAATTAAATTCTCTTCTCCGTTGGAAGCCAATTGGTGTGATATGGTGAAAAAATAATCAGCAAAAACCCAAACGAAATGGGACACATGGATGAACAGGATTCTACATCCATTTTAATACTCCAAAGAGAACAACACAGTTCATAAAAGTGCAAGGTCAGTCAATAGGTCTCTCGACATGGCCATGTTTTGGCAGGTCTGCCTTCATCAGGAGAAGGAGTGAGTAGAGAATGACATGGGGAAAAAAATTTATCATCGTTCCCGCCCCGTCCCTGTGAGCTCGTCCCCATCCCTGCCCCATCCCCATGAGCTCAGTCCCCATCCCTTTCCCATCCCCGTCCTGCAAACTGTCAGATCCCATTCGCACAAGCCTCAAATAGTTATGATTTTATACTGAACTTATCCTATATAATAAAAGGCTAACTCGCGCATGCGCAGTCCTATTTTCGTGTTCCGTGCGCTGTAGGTCTGTTGCCGAAGGAGTGCGCATGCGCGCGAATACGTCACCACCCGATCGCCTCCACAAGCCGGACCGCAGCCAGACGACGTTCTCCGTTTCTCCTGTCGCTGCCGCCGATCTCCGTTTCTCCTTTGCCGCCCACCCCCCTTCTCTTCCCGCGGGTCCGAATGGCGATTCAAGCAGCGTGTACATCAGTCTCCACACGCTGCTTCGGGCCCTTCTACTGCCCTGATTTGCTCTGCCGCGTCTCTGATGATGTCATCAGGGACGTGCCAGAGTAAATCAGGGCAGAAGGGCCCGAAGCAGCGTGTGGAGACTGATAAAAGCGCTGCTGGAATCACCACCTTTGTAGTCCGGCCCGCGGGAAGGGGAAGGGACAGGGGCGGGTAGAGGAAACGCTAATGCTGCTGCACAGGGAACTGGTGGGGGGGGAGGGAAATGGAGGGGAAGGGAATGCTGCTTTGGACGGACAGACAGACAGAGAGAGGAAGGGAAACACAAAGAAAATAAGAAATACACAGGGGCAGGTGCTCAGGGAACTGGTGTGGGGGGAGGGAAATGGAGGGGGATGGAATGCTGCTTTGGACAGACAGAGAGAGGAAGGGAAACACAAAGAAAATAAGAAAGACACAGGGGCAGGTGCACAGGGAACTGGTGTGGGGGGAGGGGGATGGAATGCTGCTTTGGACAGACAGACAGAGGGAGGAAGGGAGACAGAAAGGAAAGAAGAAAGACACAGGGTCAGGGAGATACACAGAAAGACAGACAGGCAAAGGGGGCCAGGGACAGAGACAGACAGAAAGGACAGCGGGAGCCGCGTCAGGAGGGGTGCGGGATGCGGCAGTGGGAACTTTTCCAATGGGTGCAACTGGGCAGCTGTCGGGAACCTCTGATCAGGGGCAGAGCAAGGTAAGAGTATCATAGGGATAAGAAGGAGGAGGGAGGATAAAAAAGGAAGGGATGCCTACTGCTGGACAGGGGGAGAAGGAAAGAGATGCTGATGGACAGGGGAGGTGAAGAAAAAAGAACGGAGGACTAATGTTGGACAGGGGGAGAAGGAAAGAGGTGCTGCTGGACAGGGGGGAGGTAAAACAAAGGGAGAAGGGCTGCTGCTGCATAAGGAGAGCAGTGAAGGGGTGGTGGTGGACACAGTGGAGGTAAAAGGAAGGGAAAATGGACAGGGGGAGCAGGCAAGGGGTGGTGATGGACAGCCAAGGAAAAAGAAAGGCAGAAAGAAAGAAAGCGGCTAAGGAGAGAGAGAGAAAAAAAGACAGACACACACACATATGTTCTAGCACCCGTTAATCTAACGGGCTTAAAGACTAGTTAAAGTATAAAAAGAGACAATGTTCTGTACAACTGTCATTTTATAAACACAAATAATAAGAGCAAGGATCAACAAAACCCCTGTCTCCTCTCAATTTCACAAATATCCCCTCCAGAATTGTAAAAACTGAACAAACCAAATTACTACAGAATGCTACATAGAAAAATCAAGCTTTAGTCACACATGGCAAGAATAGTGTTAGGGCAACTGCCCCTTGGTCAGAGAGAGAGCCCTAAGCCAGCTGCAAGCTAACCACAGCCTGGGCTTTGCGGTCCCCAGTTATGTCTAATACCAGCTCTAGCAGGATATATATTTCAAATCTGAAATATTCTAATCACAAAATATAAAATAAATTAATTTTTTTCTACCTTTTGTTGTCTGGTAATTTTATTCTTCAAATCACATTAGTCTCAGGCTTTGGTTTTGGGTTCCTTCTGTCTTCATCGTGGCATGGCTGGCTCCTGAAGGTAAAATAGGCGCAAGAGGAACTAGGGAGGAGATGCCGAGTCTGACACAGTCACAATTTTTTTTTACCACAGGAGCAAGACTTTTCACCGCTCCCACATGTCCCCATTCCCGCAGGGTGTGAAAGATCTTGTCTCCATTCCTGTAGTAAACTAGTTGCAAATGCCTCCCATTCCTGCAGATTTACTGCGGTGACGACGGTTTAACGTGGTAAACGGTCCCCATGTCATTCTCTAGGAGTGAGCCTCATTGTTAAAATGAACCAAGTTAGATAATGCACTTTGGTCAACAAATGTGAGAAAAATTTTTTTTATAAATTTGGGGTGTGAAGAAATGTGAAAAACACAAGTGTCACTCGCTGCCGCGCAGCCCAACAAGACATAAGCAACCCATAATAGCGCAGGTTGCAGCATTGTGAATTACTTGCGCAATATTTTGGATGCAGACAACCCTTTCCAATCCTAGGATGTCACGTATAGTAACACTAGTATTCACAAGTCATAAGAACATAAGAATTGCCACTGCTGGGTCGGACCAGTGGTCCATCGTGCCAGCAGTCCGCTCACACAGCGGCCCTCTGGTCAAAGACCAGCGCCCTAACTGAGACTAGCCCTACCTGCGTACGTTCTGGTTCAGCAGGAACTTGTCTGACTTTGTCTTGAATCCCTGAAGGGTGTTTCCTCCTATGACAGACTCCGGAAGAGCGTTCCAGATTTCTACCACTCTCTGGGTGAAGAAGAATTTCCTTACATTGAATCCCTGGAGGGTGTTTTCCCTTATGACAGACTCAGGAAGAGCGTTCCAGTTTTCTACCACTCTCTGGGTGAAGAAGAATTTCCTTACATTGAATCCCTGGAGGGTGTTTTCCCTTATGACAGACTCAGGAAGAGCGTTCCAGTTTTCTACCACTCTCTGGGTGAAGAAGAATTTCCTTACATTGAATCCCTGGAGGGTGTTTTCCCTTATGACAGACTCAGGAAGAGCATTCCAGTTTTCTACTACTCTCTGGGTGAAGAAGAACTTCCTTATGTTTGTACGGAATCTATCCCCTTTCAACTTTAGAGAGTGCCCTCTCATTCTCCCTACCTTGGAGAGGGTGAACAATCTGTCCTTATCTACTAAGTCTATCCCCTTCAGCACCTTGAATGTTTCGATCATGTCCCCTCTCAATCTCCTCTGTTCGAGGGAGAAAAGGCCCAGTCATCTAATTTGGAATCACACCGAAATAGAGTTGTTTGGAGCCAGTCCAAGGGTTTGCAACAAACTTCAATTCAGTTCCAGTGAGTACTGTAAGCATCATTTGCCTTCCCATCTCGCCCTGACAACCGTTTTTTTGTCATAAGCACTGTTTAGCAGAGACTGCCTAAGTGTTTCTTCCTCTGCATAAAACATGAAATTGTCAACATGCAGAGGCCTACACAGTTCAATGCAGCCAGTCTAATCTACTGATTTTTACATTTATTTCCTTCAGCCTGAAATCTGCTTCTTATGCAGGTCGTCACATAGGTTTGACATATGTCACAAAATGCTTTTACATATTGAGATGATGCATGATCATCAGGCGTAGCATAAAAGAGAATTATTCATATAAAATATTGCTCTTCATGCTTGCTTGTTTTGCTCGATTCGTTTTCATAATTGCTGAATAACAGGCAACATTTATTCAGATAATACACTGCGCATTGCTCAGACGGAAAGAAAACCCGAAACACACAACACAGTCCCAAGCTGAAGCAAAGTGGTTCCCAACCCTGTCCTGGGAGTCCAGCAGCCAGTCGGGGTTTCAGGATATCCCTAATGAATATGCATGAGAGAGATCGGCATACCTGTCACCTCCATTATATGCAAATCTGTCTCATGCATATTCATTAGGGATATCTTGAAAACCCGACTGGCTGGTAGTCCTTCGGGACAGGGTTGAGAACCACTGCATTAAAGGGAAAATGAACCACACCAAAATTCAGCATCGTCCTTTATATCAAGACTAAGTTCCAGTTCAGTGGCTTTGTATGCAACTTGAAGGTTGGACCTGCTAACATTTAATGTAATGGTTTTATTATGGAATAGAGAATGACACGGTGACAAAATTCATCACCGTTCCCGTCCCTGCAGATAACTGCGGGAAATAATCCCATGTCATTTTCTAGTGTCTGTTTCAACCTCGATCCTTCTACACCAGCATTCTTCAAAGCAAAGCTTGCGGGTCAGTGGTTGTGGCCATTCATACTCTGATTATTATGGGAGCCAAGGATAATGAAGCCATTGTGACATCACTGATGTGATTGGTTCTTAGACACTGGTGGAATGAGGCATTATGACATCACAATATCTGCTCTGGATACCAGAGACTGTCATTCTGTAGTGTCTGTTTCAACCTCGGTCCTTCTACACCAGCATTCTTCAAAGCAAAGTTTGCGGGTCAGTTGTTGTGGCCATTCATACTCTGATTCTTTCCTCTCTCCTTAAAAAATGACATGATGATGGGGTCCCGCGGTTATCCGCGGGGACGGGAACGGTGATGAATTTTGTCATCGTATCATTCTCTATTGAGGAACCCTTACTGCACAGAGAGTAAGATTAGTATGGGAAAACCAAAAGTACACTGCTGTGGTAAAGGATAGCACAGTTTATTACATCAGGGCCAAAGAGAATGATAAAATCCTCTCAGCTAGGGTTACCATATTTAAAAAAAGAAAACCCCGGACACATGGCCCCGATCTGTTCCACCTCCAGCCCTGCCCCATTCTGCCTCCAGCCCCACCCAGTTCCGCCTTACAGCCCCGCTCCCAGAAAGCCTCCTCTCTGCTACGAGCTCTGGCTGTGTCTGGAGGGCCTGGAGCATACGCGGATGTGTGTAACATCATCCATGTCTGCTCAGACGCCCTCCAGATGAGGCTGGTGCTTGTAAAGGCTTTCCAAAACCCAGACAAATGCCAGGTTTTGGAAAGTCCATCTGGGAGCCCGGACAGTCCTCTAAAAAGAAGACATGTCTGGGTTTCCCCGGACATCTGGTAACCCTAGTTACACCTTTTTTCTTTAAATGCATAATGTATTTAAAATGTTAGCATTTTGGAACTGGAAACACTACTAAAAGCCAGCTAATGGATGCAGCATTTATAGCATTGTCTCGCAAACTTTTTCAAACCCCAGCACACTAAACTCAGGGCCGCATCTACAAGGCCTCCAGCAGGGGCCCTGAGCTTGCTACCCTGAAATTACTACACCAGTGGGAGAGGAGGAGGCACTGGTGTCGGCTGACTGCCTACAGGACGTGCCTCTCGCGGCATACCTGGAATCTTGCTGCGGCACACAGTTTGCGATACACTGATTTGTAGAATCTAGCCTTAAGGCCAGAGTTCTACTTTTCAATTATGTCTTCCATTCAGTGAGTTGACTCAGCCACGAGATGCTGCAAAGGTAGAGTTCAAAGTCCTTGGGAGCAGCAGTCCCAGTCATTGCACAATAGTGACACCTAGAGGTCATTCTTAAGGCCTATCATCACAGGGTTCCAGAAAAAGAACTAGTGCCTAGCCAAGGATTGTCTCAACAAAGAAGGGCTATAACAGAGGAGAAAATGCTCCTGTATTTACAACTTAAATTCTACACTACTGGATCCCAGCACCAGTTCACACTGAGGTATATCACAAAATAGGAGAAAAATGCAAGATGAAAAGGAATGGAAGACAAACTAAAGAAATGAGCTCTATATTATATACTTTTGGCACTCAGGCACTGAAGTCATAAATTTGCAATATCACCTTCTCTTCTTTCTCTACAGCTGGTAATGAAGACTCAGCAACTATGACATTGTTTATTAACTTGCTTATGTGTTCATTGCATGCATAATTCATAAAGTGAACTTTATTTCTGCTTAATATTGTAAACACATACGTACCAATACAAAATATAATTAAGAGAGATCTGGCTGTTAATTTACCAATCAATTAAATACTTTGCTCAGTAAATATACACAATGGGCTAAATTTTCCAAAGCGTAGTCATGACGTGAACATCTTAAATTGGGGTGTAGGTATCTATTTCAGCAAGGTATTACAGTCAGGCAAATGCCATGAGCCTAAGAAATAAAATGGGAGAGTTAGAATATATTGCACTAAATGAAAAGATAGATATGAGTATAATAGGCATCTCTGAGACCTAGTGGAAGGAAGATAACCAATGAGACACTGTCATACAGGGTATAAATTATATCGTAGTGATAGGGTGGATCAGATTGATAGAGTGGTAGCATTATACATTACAGAGAGTCTTGAATTAGAAACATGATGGCAGATAAACATGATGGCCCATCCATTCTGCTCATCCGCAGCATCCACTATCTCCTCCTTTCCTTATAGGCTAAGGCTCTTTACACCTGCATTGTGATATCATAGAACTTTATGGTTATAAAATCATGTTGGTAGATAAAGGCCAAACGACTCATCCAGTTGGCCCATCCACAGCGTCCACTATCTCCTCCTCTCTCTAAGAGGTCCCACATGCCTATCCGATGCTTTCTTGAACTGAATAAACTAAACATGTTGCAGGAAACAAAACACAACTTGGAATCCCTATGGATAGAAATTCCATGTGTAATGAGGAAAAGGATAGTGATTAGAGAGTACTACCATCCATCTTGCCAGGATGAACAGACAGATGCAGAAATGTTATCATAAATTAGGGAAGCTAATTACCCTAATATTGACTAAGTAAATATAACATTAGGGCATGCTAGGGAGATAACATTCCTTGATGAAATCAGGGACTGCTGTATTGAGCAGTGGGTTGGGGAACCAACAAGAGGGTGAACAACTGAAGACTTAGTACCGTTTTTGTTCTCATTTTTGTGTGGTGGAAGGGGGTGAGTGAGCACTGGGAGTGAGTGGGGGGTGTCTTACCCTGATTCATGCAGTGGTCATCCAGCTAGTTTGGTCACCTTTGTGGCACTTTGGCCCTTCTAAAATAGGTCTAGTTCCAAACGTAAAAGTTCCATCCGGGATGTCTTGCAAAATGTTTGATTATCACTGCAAGACGTCCGTGTCTAACCCGTCCTTGACACTGCCCAAAGCACCCCCCCCCTTAACATGCCGCCACTACACCCATATCGTGCTCTGAACATACAGAGGCCGAAATACCTCGCTAGACGTACAAAAAAGACCATTTTGATTATCGGCACTTGGACATCCTGGCAGTCAGGACGTTCAAGTGCTGATTTAGGATGCTTTTGGACATTTATGCTTTTTTGATTATGGGCCTCATAGTATTGAAGCATTACTATCCACTGGCAGCAGCACAGCTGGAGGATTCACGCTCCGTTTAGAGGGAATCGTGGTCATAATCTTTCGAATATGCTCATAACTTAGGCCTCCTTTTATCAAAGCGCAGTTGAGTGTTTTAGCGTCGGCCGGCAAGGTAAATGTTCCTAAGTTCGTTCAATTCCTATGAGCATCGAAGGATTTACCTCGTCGGCCATCGCTAAAATGCTCTACTGTGACTTGATAAAAGAGGGCCTCATGGAATACTATAA
Organism: Geotrypetes seraphini; assembly: GCF_902459505.1. Taxonomy (NCBI): domain Eukaryota; kingdom Metazoa; phylum Chordata; class Amphibia; order Gymnophiona; family Dermophiidae; genus Geotrypetes; species Geotrypetes seraphini. The sequence continues at coordinate 165,604,604 of NC_047092.1, read as the reverse complement.
TTTACATGCACTTCATAGCACAATTAGGCCCCAGCACTTAAAAATGCCGTTGACGTGGAATGCCAGCTTACGCTAGTATCTCATAATGGTATCTTGGTGCCAGGAAGCCACTCAGAATTGATGCTCAGCACATGGCACTGGAGCACCTAAATCTTGACACCAGCAGCCTCAGAAATCAGTGTTTAACTAGATAAATAGTCCTGAAAATTGGACCCTATAATTACATTTACTATTGGGAATCTGTACGTCTGTTAGTTAGCATGTCTGTCAAGATGTCTTTTCCAGGAATAAAGACCTGCCAAACGGGTTGCAAAGTAAAACTGAGAGTCTGTTCTTACAAGTTCTTTTTATTGTGCTTCAGCTCTCATCCCTTCATGCCTCTAAATAGCTTAAGAATTCTCTGTGGAAATAGGACCAATATTAACCTGCTTTTATATTCTGCAAAATCAATTAAGTTCTACTCGGATAACAGTTTTAAAAGAGATCAGACGATCACTGGAGAAAAACATCAGTCTATAAAAGAGTAACAATCAAATTAATACCAGTCAATTAGGTATTCATTAAAAATTTCTTTAAAAAAAATGTTTATCGCATGCTAAAAAGCATAGCGCACCTTAGTAAAACAGTAGCGGAGTGGCACACGTCTTCTTTCATCTGCCCATCAGAAATCTAGCTGCTGCATTTTGTGCTATTTTGATCGGTCTGATCACGTACTTTGGAATGCCCAGCAGGACTGAGAATACCAGGCATATCACTGTGTTGGACACTGATGGGTTAAGTAGGGTTTTAGTCCTCTGACCCAGAAGAGCTTTTACCATAAGTGTTTTTCACAATGTGTTGGATGTGTATTGTTATGTCCAGATTTGGGTCTAGCCATACTCCTAGGTTACTCCCGCCCTCTTTGGATGATTTTATGGTGCTTCCGTTCAGAGTTAGTTGGTAACTTGGGCTGTTCCCCCCCCTCCCCTCATTTGTTAATTAGATGTAGTTCAGTTTTGGATAAAACTTTGGTGATGAAAGCTTATTTCCGTAATAAGGACGCTAACTTTTGTGCTCAAAAAATCCAACTCTTTCCCGATGTAGCCCGTGCTACTCAGCTGAGACGTAAGGTCATTTTGGAATCTCAGCTAATTTCAAAAGGTGGAACATTTTACTTGAAGTTTCCTTGTAAGTGTTTAGCCACCTATATATTTTTTGAACCTGATCAATTGGAGAATCTGCTTTTGGGAGGAAATAAGATATAGGGGTCCTTTTATTAAGGTGTGCTAACTGATTTAGCGCGCACTAAATGCTAAGGCGCCCACACAATATAATGGATGCCTTGGCATTTAGCGCACGCTAAATCGGTTAGCGCGCCTTCATTAAAGGACCCCCATAATCTTCTCGGCAAAGAGATGGGTGGGTTTATTAAAGGTTGAATAGATAAGAGGCACTAATAATTAGGATTGTATTATCCTGTATATTTCCTTTTATATTATTTCTGTTGTTAATTTATTTTCTCCTTACCTCTCATGACATGGACTGTTTCACAATATGAATGTGAGATATTTTTTTTATTGCCTTCGGAATTTTGAGTTACCCAATATATTGTATTAAAATTAAATAAATAAATAAAACTTAGCTCGGTTTTTCCCTGTTGGCTACTAGTCTGTTTATTTGGAACCAACCAAAGATATTTTCTAGGCCTGTCTTGATAAGAACAAAGGAACATAAGAATTGCCACTGCTGGGTCAGACCAGTGGTCCATCGCGCCCAGCGGTCTGCTCACGCGGCGGCCCCCAGGTTAAAGACCAGTGCCCTAACCGAGACCAGCCCTACTTGCGTTCGTTCTGGTTCAGCAGGAACTCGTCCAACCTTGTCTTGAATCCCTGGAGGGATTCATGTCCTGTTTCTTCAGCGGGATGACCAGTTGGGCGTCATCTGCATAGATGTAGCATTCCCATCCTTGTTGTCTGATGACTTCCCCCAATGGTTGGAGGAAGAGGTTGAACGTCCTGGGTGACGTGGCTGATCCCGGTGGTACTCCTAGGTCCGCTTCTTTCCAGTTGCTTGGAGTCCCTTGCCATTCTACTCTCATTAGTTTTTTTGATAGGATTCTATCCATGCCATGACTTTTCCTTTGAGGCCTAATTCTCCGCATCTCAGTTTTAGCAGTGAGTGTGTATTGGACTAGGTCGAAGGCTGCTGAGAGGTCCAGGAACCCCAGCAGGACCAGACATTTCTAATCTGCCATTCTATGCACATTGGTTGAGCAAAGCAAAGCAGTATACAGTAAAAGGATCAAATTAACTCTATGGTCAAAAATTGTTTCTTTAACCTGTGTTTACTGAGGAAGGTTAGACATCTCTTTCATCATCAACATTTTTCCATATTAGTTCAGTCAATTATATTATCTCGTCTCGATTATTGCAATGTTATCTACCTCAGTATCACAAAAACTTGTCTTTATAGATTGCAACTGATTCAAAATACTGCTGTGAAATTGATCTTTGGGAAATGTAAATTTGATCACGTGACTCCGTTGCTCCAGAGTCTCCATTGGCTCCCGGTTTATTTTAGAGTTCAATTCAAATGTGCTTGTGTTGTCTTTAAAATCCTATATGGTATCTTTACTCCTCTCTTTCTTTTATCTTGGAACGTTTATAGATTTTCATTTGCAAGAGGTAATCAAAAATTTAAATTATCTCTTCCTTCCAAGAAAGGGATTAAAGGAGTCAAGATTTTTACTCAATCTCTGATTTTTAAGCTTTCTCAACTTTGGAATGATCTTCCACTTCAACTTTTTCGTAAATCTTTAAAAACCATTTTATTTGCTAAACACTTTGAAAATTAATCTTCCGAAACTTAGACATTCTTTATGGTTTTTATTTGTTAAGTTAACTATTGGACTGATGGACTGGTATACAAAGCCAAGCCTTAGATTAGATTAGATTTGATTAGTAAAAATATACAAAGTGTCATCAATTAAACATTAAAAATCACCCACAAACAATCCTCTCCCATTCCACCTTCCAAAAAGGGAATACAATCTACAGTAGAATTCCTGCTATACACACTTTTTAGTTAAGAATTTTAACTTTTTTTTTTTTTTTCTGAATGCCACAGCTCTCATTTCAAGCCTTAGCTCCAAGGATAGAGAATCCTATAACTGGGGAACCACATTTAAAAATGTTCTAATTCTTCATCTTTCCAATCGAATCACCTATCTGAAAGTGATAACTGATGCCCCCGACTTGCCCTCAGAGTTCAAGATAGCAAACACTAGCAGGCTTGAACTTAATAGCTGGTGCCAGCTCGGTCACTGCTCAGTGCCACAATCAGTACGGACGGCAGGAACGAATACACAGATGAAGTTAATAGGCCACGGAGGTGTTTAACTTAGCTGTTGACCTTGTCAACTGAATATTGACACCATTAATATGGATCAATGGCAGCCCTTGATGCTAGCTTGTGAAGACCTGAATTAATTTCCTTGCCCAGTTTCAATTTTTCGCATAGACTGAGGCTGGGGATGCTGGGGAAAAAAAAAGGCATCATAGCTCCCAGCAGGTGATTGCTCAGTGATGATTGCCTGCTCGATGGTGATACCTAAAGGCCAGATTTAGGGTTCATACATAACAGATTCTGTACACAGCCAGAATCTGCAGAACCCAGCTAAAAGCAGTCTCTCTAACAGTTTGGCGCAACAAAAGGAGGGTATTTAAATGTGAAAACACCCAGGGTAGTTGTGAACGAAGCAGAGTTCAGTTATGATTAAACTGAAAGCCCAAAGGAGCAAGCAAAGAATGTAAAAAAAAAATACACTTTTTTACATACTGTAAAGTCTTTCTTTTTTTTTATGTAGGTCTATAACAGCAATGTTTCTAATCTGTACACGATAATGACGTTCATTCCCCATGGGTGTAGAAAGCTATAAACAGAACAGTGTGTATAGATTTGTATGCAAATCAACTGTCTATCCTTCTGTGTCTGGAGAGACTGCAAATGTGTCGTTTCATCTGTACATTTGTCTTCTCAACATTAAAGGATTCCTGTCAATCACAGATTACAACGTGCAATTGGACCGGGGATAAGAAAAAATACTATGCCTGCGTTTGCTCGAGCTCTTTGTAGCCATGCCTGAGCAAGATTTACTTAGATCACATATATACGAGCTGTGATACGACTGAAAAAAAAAAATAATAATTCAGCGTACTCAGGACACATTCCGGCCACAGCACAATTGCTTAATTTTATTAATGTCGAGAACGAAGTTTTCATAGAAAAAAAAAAAAAATGAACCAAGAAAAACAAATAGCATGACTCTTCCTCATCAAAACAACTTCTCACGTAATTAAGAATGAGGTCACTTACCAGATTTGAACGAATTTGGGCCCCACTATTATCCTACACTCATGCGACCTATACCTCTGCAGACGCCTGTGAATTAAATTAGCCTGATATAATATGTTACATCCGACTTATTGTGAAAATTGTGTTTTAAAAATAATTGTCAATCATTACCATATATAGGAAGTTTAATGGTCCACGAAGTGACATGTGAACACTATTTCTACTTTATCATTCATTGTATATTACATGTCTGACCAGTTCTTTGGTTTGGTTAGATTCGTTGTAGGACGTTTCCTACCCAAGTTACATTACGTTACAGTGATTGGCTCTGTGTACTGTCCATTTTGTATGATTACAGGTCAATTGCTAGATGTTTCATTATAATATGAAATTTTCAATAAAAACGATTGAACTTAAAAAAAAAAAGAATGAGGTCACTTAGCAGACAACATGCAGGGCTCCTTTTACTAAGCCGCGTTAGGGCTTTAACACGTGGAATAGCGCGCGCTATATTGCCCCGCGCACTAGACCTTAACGCCAGCATTGAGCTGGCGTTAGTTCTAGAAGCGTAGCGCGCGGTAATTCCCTGCGTGCGCTAAAAACGCTATCACGCCTTAATACAAGGAGCCCACAGTAAAGCCATCTTGTCGCTTTACCTTAATTTATGGGCCTTTTTAGGGCTGCAAGTTAATCGCAGTTAACTCTGCGATTAATGCCTTAATTATGAATCGCAATTTTTTTTTTTTTTTTTTTTCATACTGCAGCGTTTCCTGTCTCCTTCAAACATCTTTTCTGTTTTCATCTACTCTCAACCCCTGTCCTCAGCTCAATTCAACAGACAGTTCAATATCATACCCCCCTCCCACCCTCCTCCTTGCTGGTCTGCCTTAAAAGTGGTACTCTGTTGATCCATACCATCAGCGGCATTGCAAACATATACCCTGTTTCCCCGATGGTAAGACACTGTCATTTTTTTTGGAAGGCCAAAATATGCTCTAGGGCTTATTTTCGGGGGGATGTCTTATTTACCCATGAAGAAGACTACAGTACACAGTTATTGTTGAAAAAAAACAGAATTTTATTACGTTCGTGATAGGTACGTTCGCAATGCGTTCGTTGGAGGAAGAAAACGGTCGGCTGAAGAATCGGTCGGCCGAAAAATCGTACCGTGTATGGCCAGCTTTATCCATCATACCATATATTGTACCATTTAATGTCCCCAATGTTCTCCATCAGGGAAACACAGTAAAGAGATTATTCTGTAGTGCAGCATCAGAGGGGACTTGACAATGTGAAACCATTGTTTATATACCGTATGCATTTTAAACAGGCTTTATATACAGTAAGTGGTATTGCTCACAGCAAAAGAAACCTGTCTGCGTGTCTCACTTTTGGATGTTCTGGCCGTGAACAAACTCCTGCAGTCTCCGTTAGGGAGGGATGAGGGAAGCTGCCTGTGTTTCCTGGCGCGGAGTCACGTGCGCGCGCTGCAGTCCTGTCACTTCCTCCTCTTCACTTCATGATGAGGCGCGGCACGCAGCCATGGAGGCAAATACGGTAGACGGAGGGACCACACGGAGTCACCCACCGTACCACCCGATTCGGGTAAGCGCAGGTATCGGTGGGTGGCTTATTTGCGGGGGGGGGTGTGTGCCTTATTTTACATTTTTTTCTAAAAAGGGGGGGCTGTCTTATTTGATGGCCCTGCCTTATCATCGGGGAAACAGGGTACTACTGCAGCCTGGTCTGGAGCTATACTTAACAGAGCCCTTCCTAGATTCTCTGGCAGGCTTGGGATTCTATCATTTTTGATGTCGAATTTGCATTTTCAATTACATGATCACAGCAAACATTGTGAGAAAAGAAAAATATAAAAATGAGCAAACATGAAAGATAGAGGAAAAGAGAAGATACATACCGTATGTCCACAGATGCTTATTAGTAATTTAAAAGGGCCAATCCAGAAAATGATAATAAAGTAATTATAATTAAAATGAAGAACAGTCAATCGGATTCATTACTTCCAGCCCATTCTAACAGCAAAAAGCATACCTTAATATTCAATTCCTCCTTACCTGACATAAATTCTAACAACTGTTTGTGGGTCAAAGAACATATTTGGCCAATATTCAAAGTGACTTTATTAAGCCAGGCACAGCTGCTGACCAGTTAACATGCTTGCTTTATTTTTCATATTGTTCTCCCAGGGGAGCTCAGGACAATTTCCATGAATTTTCTCAGGTACTCATGCATTTTCCCCTGTCTGTTGTGGCCGGCCTTATAGCCTAAATCAGGGCTCCGGAACAATCCTGAAAGTAGCCACCAACAATGCACCCGCGTGTGACCCAACAGGGAGTCACCCTGCAGGACTGAACCTTCAAAAGCATTCACAATTATTTTCCCACAAGAATAAAGTCTTCACACAAGGAAGCAGTTTTGGAAAAATAAGTCAATTTTACTCATTCAATAAAGCAGGTAAGTAATTTCTCACTCTTTGTCACAGTAGTCAAGATTCCATGCCTCATTAAAGAAGAAAGAAAAAGAAAACTGCCAAAAAACAAGCAGGCATGAAAACAAAACAGTTCACAAACCAAAATCAAACTTTCTTCTTATGCTTCTTAATTCTCAATTGTCCTTTAGCTCACAGTTCAATACAGAGATTGCTCTGCCTGCTCCAAAGCAGGTATTTCAGTAAATCAGCAATAAAGTTCAGCATTCAGAATTCCTCAATTCACAATCAAAAACCAAAATAAAAGAAAGCCTCTGGCAACCATCTAGGTCTGCCAGGAATAGGAGAGTGTAATAGGTTTTGCCAAAAATAAAGGCCTTAAGATAGGCTTTCAAATTCCCTCCCAAGGTGGAAGCAAAACCTCTCCCCACTTTACACTCCTAGCTTTCTCAAAGTTCACATCCATTAAAAAGGAAAAAAAAACCAGCACACAAACAGTCCAAAAACAAACACACTCACTGTTTGTGGCTGGAAGCCAAGTCCACCTGCATCAGCTCAGGGTAATTAGATTCACTGCCAGAACAGGCTTCTTGAAAGACCATAGGTTCATCCCTCCGGATGGACAAGTCTTCAGCTTGTTCAGCCTCGATTAGCTCCATGGGTTGTGGCCTGTTGTCCCTGTTTGGCTCAGGAGGATCCCTAGGGAGGCAAGGCTTAAACTTCCTCCCTAACCGGCTTCCTGGTCTGAATGCCAGTGCTGGCTTATCTAGTCTAGGGGCGTGCCCTGTTCTAGGTGTGTCAGCAGATCTCCAGAGGCCTCTAGAGCTCCCCTGGTGGTGGTTTGTACAAATCTCACTACCTTCTTCTTCAGAAATATCTGGCTCCTCCTGGTGGTCAGTGGCATTATTTCTCAAACTAACATCCTCGAAAATCCTGAAATTTGCTTTCCTGGATTTTACTTTTACTTTTTTGCTTGGTTTGACTGGGACCTTGGCAGGCCTTGCGTCTGACTGGTCACATAGTCCTGGCGGGCTCACAATCTTTTTAATGTACCTGGGTCAAAGGGGGGATTAAGTGACTTGCCCCGGGTCACAAGGAGCAGTGTGGGTTTGAACCCACAACCCCAGGGTGCCGAGGCTATAGCTTTAGTCACTGCGCCACTCTAGGAATCAAAATGTAGTAAAGTGAGCCATTGTGACATCACTGATGAGGTTGGCTCTCAGGCATTGGTGGAATGAGGCATTATGATGTCACAATACCAGCTCTGGTTATCAAAGGCTGAAGCTTTTCACACTATTTATTTATTCAGTTTTCTATACTGATCTCCCAGGGGAGCTCAGAACAGTTTACATGAATTTATTCAGGTACTCAAGCATTTTTCCCAGTGAGGGATTAAGCGACTTTCAGGGTCACAAGGAGCGCAGCATGTGTTTGAACCCACAACCTCAGGGTGCTGAGCCTGTAGCTGTAATCACAGCGCCACACACTATGGTGTACATCTATCTTATCATTTATTTGATGTAATAAATCTAGCCTGCATCATTGTACGTGTCTGCAGTTTCCTTTGTTTTGTCATCAAAATTATCTAACATACTAAAACTAGTAAAATTTTTGTAAAATAGGCTATCAAAATCTAACCTAGTAAAAAGCTCCCACAGATGTGTTTTTAATGGCATTATAAACTTAACTTGCTGGGATGTTTTCCCTATTGCTCAAAGACAGAGATACTTATTAGTTTGTAACAGAGCAAGCAGGGTTTGAGGTTTGGGTCTGTGCACACACAGCCAGACACAGTCAAAAAAAGTGCACTCAGAAACCAGAATCCTGTTACATCACAGGGCCAGGGAAAGGAAAAACAGTCTCTAAATTTAAAGGCAACAAGTTTTGAGATGGGCCTGTGATTTATTGATTGATTGATTCAATTTTTACAGGGCCGGAGACACTATTGTGGTCTAGACTGCCATGCCTAAGGTGACCATTTATTTTTTTCATCAAAAGGGAACATCTATTAATTGTCAGTCCCGCCCCTAATCTTGCCCTAGCCCCGCCCCCAATTTCTTCCATTCATTTTTCATGCACACATAATATCTTATTAATTCATAATGGTAACCATAACATTTTAAAAAAACTACAAAGCATACAATACACATAGAAAATGTTAATTATAATTTATATTTTGGGGGTTTCAAAGATATCAAGGCAGATGACTTTAAACTATGCAATGTCCCCTCAGTAACTATAAAAAAAATAGACAAATATAGTGGAAAATAAAGACAGCAGATATAAATTCTCAAAACTGACACATTTTGGTCGCTAAATTGAAAATAAAATCATTTTTCCTACCTTGTGATTTCATGAGTCTCTGGTTGCGTTTCCTTCTTTCATTTCATTCTTTCTGCACTCAGGCCCAACAATTGTCCCTTTCTATTCCCTGCCTCCTTCCTTCCCATGTCCTTAGTGCCCCCCAGTGTCTCCTTCCCATGTCCTTAGTACCCTCCAGTGCCTTCTTCTCATGTCCCTAGTGCCCCCCAGTACATCCTTCCCATGATCCCCCCCACACTGCCTTCCAGACTTTGTCTCACCCCCACCACCGAAGCTAACCTGCCTGCCTACCTACATCCTTCCCTCCCTGCCACTGTAAAAAAAAAAAAAAAGCCTCCCTCCAGCGCCCGATTTAACCCCCGGCCGCTGCCGCTACTCTCCTTCTTACCTCCCTGCTGCTGCTGGCAATCGCTGCCCAGAAGCTTTCTTCCCGGAACATCTTCTCTGACATCAGAACTGACGTCTGGAAGAAGGCTTCTGAGCGACGATTACCAGCAGCAGCAGGGAGGTAAGAAGGAGAACAGCGGCAGCGGCGGCAGACGGGGTGGGGGCTTGGGTTTAAATTGGGCGCCCATTTTCCCAGCTGCATGTCCAGCCCTGGTTCCTCCTCCCACCCTAGCTATGAGTAGCAGAAGGAGCTGAGAGTGACGCCTTCTTTTCTCGTCTCCCCCAATCAGAGCTAGAGGACGGAGCCTTCTATGACTCTCCCCGCCCCAGGAACTGTTCTGACCAATCAGCACTGAAAGGGATTGAAAACCGTTCGTCACTCAGCCCTCATCTCTGCCCTTCTTTCCCTCCCTCCAGCACTGCATGAGGCCAGAAAAATAGGCTTTTTTTTTTTTTTTTTGCGCGCAGGGAGGTACAGGAAGGGATCGCCTGTCCCGTTGTCCCCGCCCACACCTTCGGGACGCTGTCCCTGAAAATGGGACATTTCGGCGTCCCGAAGCTGTGCGTGGGGACAACAGGACAGGGGGTCTGAAAACGGGACGGTCCCGTTCAAAATGGGACGTATGGTCACCTTAGCCATGCCCCAAACACTGGTTGTGAGTCTTTCTCTAGTCAGATACCACGGTCTAGCCCCCAGCCAGAACTCAGAGTGAAGTTTATTCAGCATCCAGAAAGGTTTCCTTCCACTCCCTGGGCCTCTTAAACTTCCTGACAGCTGTTTCCCAGACTCCGCCCTTCCTGTGTCATTTCCCCCTAGGGAGGAGCTATATATGTTAAGGTGGTTCTGACACTGTGAGGGAGTATCCAGCAGGGGAAGTGGTAGTGTCCTTTAGACTCCCTTATGTAGTGGTTAAAGTTACAGCCTCAGCACCCTGAAGCTGTGAATTCAAACCCACGCTGTTCCATGTGACCTTGGATAAGTCACTCAATGCCCCCTTCACCCCAGGTACATAAAGATGGATTGTGAGCCCACCAGGTCAGACAGGGAAAAATGCTTGAGTACCTGAATATATTAATCTGAGCTTTCTTCACTGAAGCCACCAAACAGCTCTAGGATAGTCCTGAATTTTCTGCATCTCACGAAAGCTACCTTTGAACATACAGATGAAGGAATCTGCCTCCCTGTGCCAAACCACTAAGCTGTTCAGGCTGCCTTAGGTGAGTGATGAACAGAAAAAATAAAAATGCCTGAGTATCTCAGTAATAATAATTCTCTAAACCAGTGGTTCCCAACCCTGTCCTGGAGGAACACTAGGCCAATCGGGTTTTCAGGCTAGCCCTAATGAATATGCATGAGAGAGATTTGCATATGATGGAAGTGATAGGCATGCAAATTTGCTTCATGCATATTCATTAGGGCTAGCCTGAAAACCCGATTGGCCTGGTGTTCCTCCAGGACAGGGTTGGGAACCACTGCTCTAAACTACAGTTTCTTAAATGAGAGCACATCATGTTTCCACGGGTAGGTGTTAATGAGTTTGAATATCAAATGTGTCAGCTTATGTGTATGTATGTTGAACTTCAAAAATCATTATTATGTATAAGTAACAAATATATATTTTAGTTCTTATGCCTGGCAAATATGGCACATAGGCCCATCTGAAAATGGGGTTCATAGTCATTCGCGCGCGAGACTTCAACGCGCCGACATTTCAGCGCCGACAATTCGTCGCAAGACACCAGCGCGCCACCTAAAAAGTGACTTTTAAAGAGCTCCGATGCGGGGTGTGAGAGGGGAGCCCCCCCCCCAGTTTACTTCATATTTTTCGCGCTGCCGTGGGGGGGTTGGAGGGGTTGGAACCCTCCATTTCTTCCTGATTTTTTAGGGAAAAGTTAAGTTTTCTCTATAATGTGGGGGGTTGCACCCCCCCCATACACACACAACCCCAATGGCAGCGCGAACAGTCTGAAGTAACGTGGGGGGGGTTCCCCCTCCATACCCCCCGTCGGAGCTCTTTAAAAGTCACTTTTTAGGCGGCGCACTGGTGTCTTGCGCCGAATTGTCGGCGCTGCTATGTCGGCAAGCTGAAGTCTCACGTGCGAATGTCCCGTCACCGGAAATGGTACCACAGGACAAGCATGCCACCGATAGGTATACAGCTACAATTTAGTCCCTTCCGGATGAGTGTCAATATAAACACAGAACAAGGCACACTGCACGGCTCTCACGCTTGTTAATAAGTCTTTCATATGCTAATATGAAGTTCATTAAAAAATAAACAAGCATAAAAGTAAAGTGGTTGGTACACTCTGATCAGAAGAAATCAAACACTTCAGACCTTAATATACTACATTGTTCAGTGGTGAAATCTAGTGAGGGCCATTATCATTACACTGTGGTGTTTCGCATACATATTTCAGGAGGCAACTTTTTTTGCACATCCTTTTGAGGTTAGCTATGCATTGCATTTTGTCAGCTACTTGATTTCATTGAATGCGATATCCCAAGGTATCTAGTTAAAAGCCAGAGAAGGCATCAGACACAGGGTTGTTGTTTTTTTTTTCATTATAATATAAACGGCTTTCTTTAAAATACTGCATTTAAGTGCAAGACCAACGAGAAATCGGTTGCATGACCTAGCCTATTTCTGTTTGCCAGAAAAGTCGTTTCTTCTAATTGCTATTTTTCGTTCCAAAACCCTTATCTCCAGTGGAATTCTAAATTCCCACACTCTTGCACACTGGCTTCAGACCCCCACATGTTATGGAAATGCACGCAGATGAGATCTTGATCCTCTGGTTGCCTGAATATTTGTATTCAGTATGGTAACCGTGTAAAAGATGCTCCAGAAGCTAGAAGTGCGTGAATGAAAAAAAGAATACAAATGAGATGGTGGAGAGGAAAACGGTGACAGAATTCAAAAAGGCATGGGATGAGCACGGAGGATCTCTAATCAGAAAATAATGTTTGGCTATTGAAGAACTAAGGCTGGTACTGGACAGACTTACATGGTGTGTGTCCCGTATATGGCCATTCAGTTGAGGATAATAATAATAATAATAACAACAGCTTATATACCGCAATACCGTGAAGTTCTATGCGGTTTACAAAAGATTAAGCAAAGGTACAAATTGACTGACTTCAAGAGGGGAAGAAGAAAGAGAAGTAATTAGACAGGAAATTCATTGTTGAGGAGAAAAGTGATCAAAAGGACAGTAGGTCGCTATTGAGAGGAAAGAGATAAGTGGATCAGTTGTCAAGATGTTTCAGGAACAGGTGTGTTTTTAGACGTTTCCTAAATTCCTCATAAGTAGAGGGCGAAAGTAATTGTTCTAGGTCCCTACCCCACGATGGGCTGGGGAGGGCTTCAACAGTTGGGCTGACGTGAACTTTGACAGAGACTCCAGTAGATTGAATACCGAGTAGAGCTCTGGTTTTCTGGCCCAGAAATATTTAAATTGCCCACGGACAATTTAAATTAAATCATTCATTTATAGAGTGTGTACGTTTGGGCAGACTGGATGGGCCATTCGGGTCTTTATCTGCCGTCATTTACTACGTCAAGATTATAAACAAATACAATTTCAAAATAAAAGCTGTTCCGAAATGTGTCATAATCCCTTTCCCAAGCTCGATTAAGAAAATGCAATGCCTGATCTGCTCAGTTTTGATAGAGAGGAAAGGTTATAAATTTTACAACCATTCAATGTGCCTTGATAAAGTGCATTCTTCCAAATGGCCTCCAGTTGGATTGGAAAGCTTTGTTTATGTCTATGCTGGAAAACTAGTGAAATAATCTAGCCAACGATTTAGTTGGCTTCTCAACCTGCCTTCAAGCATTAGATCATTGATGCTATTTTTGCAGCGTTTTATGGCAGGATCAAATGCCATGATATTACACAGCTTGAAGGAAATGATGTCGACAGAAATGAAGCCTCTAAAATAAATTAGGTCTAAGAAGGTCCTTGGAGCTATATGGAAGGTCCGTAAATTGGTGCAGATCGAAGGATTATGTATCCGTATCCCCATTCAACAGTTCATATACCCCCCTCTTTTACAAAGGTGCGCTAATTATGGCGCTGCCGAATGATTTCCCTTTTGATGTGGGAGCACAGGGGCATCCAGGACTTTTCTTCGGTGTCTGGGAGATCTTTTCAACGCACCTGGGAACCCTTTTGGAATACCATGACTCCAGTAGCCCGTAGTCGTTTATTAAACTGTTAATCTGTATTTGTTTTGGGTATTGGGTTGAATTTTCTATATGCTTTTTAGTGTAGGAGGACTTGGGGAGGGGTGTGGGTGGGGAGAGTTTGGAGGGATTTATGACAAAATCGTGAGCTGAATCAGTGGTATTGCTGTGCTGCTTTGAATGTCATTTCTTTTGAGCTCAATAAAATATATTTCTTTTGAGCTCAATAAAATATACAAAGGTGCGCTAAGCGTTTTAGCGCGGATTTAGCACGCGCTAGATCAATGCGTGCACTAACCGCTAATGCGTCCATAGGATAACATGCACACGTTAGCGTATAGCGTGTGTTTAGCGCACGCTAATATTTAGCGCGTGCTAAAAAGCTTAGCGCACCTTTATAAAAGAGGGGGTTAGCGTCATCCACAAGTATTTTTTAAGTCCCCCAACCACATGAGACTTTAAACATTTGACCATATTATCAGAGTCCAATCCATAGACGTTTTAGAACATTAAAAGTTCATCTCGATGAATAACAAACGTGTTTTGTACAGGCAGGCTCCTTTTCATTGTTATTTTGCACACTCGGGTTTGTAGCAAAAATACACCTGTACTATCCCTGAGAAAGAAATCTAAATGTGTTCACTCCATGATATAGCCGTTTCTATGACAATGGGGGGGGGGGTCCTTTTACTAAGGCGCACTAACCGATTTAGCATGTGCTAAATCAGTTTGCATGCACTAAATCGGTTAGCGCACCTTAGTATGCATTATTCAACTAATTTTGCATTATTCAACTAATTTTTTCACAATTGCAGTTATTTTATTTGATATATCGCCATTTTTAGCAAAAAAAAAAAAAAGTCAAGACAAAGTGGTGTACAATAGATAAAAACAGCGGGCTGGATTTAAAATAAAATAAAAATATAGCAAGGGAAATGTATGCAGACCAATTAACCAAACAAGGCACAAGAGGACGATAAGGGGCAGGAAAAGTTTACAATATCTTGAGGGAGAAAACAAGCAGGATAGGAACAAGAGGGCAGGCTCAGGATACGGAAAGAATAAGAAATAAGAAAAGTAGAGATAAGCATGAGATGATGACTACCTAGTCAAGTAGTGAGAAAAAGTTGCAAAGACAATGGGAAAAAGTTGCAAAGTGACAAACCCTTAGGAACTAGGTTCAAAGGCCAGTTTGAAATAATATGCTTTCAAGTGAGACTTAAATGGCTTAAGAGATTTTTCTGTTTGCAAGTATAACGGAAGAAAGTTCCAGAGTGTTGGAGCCATTACAGAGAAACTAGAGTCTCTGTAAATATCCAGAAACAGCTAGACAGTAAGGACTGATTGGAGGAACGCAACTCCCTCCTTATGGAATCAAAATAGAGAAAAACCAGAGTCAGGAATCTGAAAAGTGAGAAGGTTATATTTGAAAGGTATCCTGAAAGAGATCGGAAGCATGTGCTCAATTTTGAGAAGTGGAGTGATATGATTGAATTTTGAACGATTATAGAGAAGCCTGAGCGCAGTATTTTGTACCAGCTGGAGTCGTCACAGTTGGTACTGCGGAAGTCCAATTAGTAATGAATTGCAATAATCCAATTTAGAAATAACTAGTGAATGTACAAGGATTCGTAAAGAATTGCGATTTAATAGTGACCTGACCGAGCAAAGCTGACAAAAGCCATAGAAAAGAAGATGAAACTACATTGGAAATGTGTGAGTGAAATGGCAAGGTGGAATCCAAGGTAACACCTAGTATTTTTAATCGATGTTAAATATGATAAAGGATTACCCTTCAAACCAAAAATATGACCTTCCATGCAACATCTGCACCCCCCTTTGCCCCTTCCACCCAGCTTCTGCTCTCTCTCTCTCTTCCCCTTCCATCCACTGCCCACACTCTCTGCCTCTTCCGTCCACTGTCCACTCTCTCTCTCTTCAATATGGCATCTTCCCTCTTTTTATGTCCCTTCAATATCCTTTGCCCCTTCTCTCCTTTGTACATGATTAATTTCAGCTTCACCCCCTCTCCATTTTTCTGTCTCCACCCCCTCCCCTATGCTTTGGCATATCTCTCTCTCTTCTCCTTTCCTTCCTTCCCACTATACACCATGGTCTGGCATCTCTATCTCCTTTCCTTCCCTCCTCCCATGCCTCCATGCTCTGGCATCTCCACCTCTCTGGTCTGGCATTTGTCTTCTTAGTTTCCCTTACTTCCCCCATGCCCTGGCATCTCTTTTCTCTCCTCTCCTTCCAACTCCCCCCTCCCTCCACTATCTGGCATATCCTCTTCTTCCTTTCTCTCCCTCCCTCCTTCCTTCCTTTCCCCTGGTCTTGCATCTGACTCCTTCCCTCCCCCCCCCCCATGCCCTGGCATCTCTCCCTCCCTCTCCATGGTCAGGTGTCACCTTTCCTTCTTTCCTTTCCCTCTTTCCCATGAACTTGGCATCTCTGGTTCTTTTCCTTTGTCTTCCTTCTCCCTCCTTCTCTCTCTCTCCCCCTCCCTTCCCTGTGCAGGAGCAACATTTCTCTTCACTGCCCTATGTAGCAACAGCGTTTCTGGCCAGTTCCTTGCTGCAACTGGTTTTCCATTCAAAGCCACGGGCGTCGACACCTCACGCGATCCGCGGCTGTGTCGGAAGCCTTCTCTCTTACGTCGTGAGGAAGGAGTGTTTCTCCAAAACACAGACCGTGTTGGGTCTGTATTTCATGTAAATGAGAGCCAATTTTTAAGGATTACAATTTTGTATAGTTTTTAGTAAAGATTCCTGCACCTTGGCACGTAACAAAATAAGATATCACTCTTTTCAGCTACAGTGGCAAAATAATGCTCAAAATTTAGGAAGTTAGTTGGTTTGGCTGGGAACTTTTCAGCACCCCCTCGTAGGTCTATGGCTGGTGCAAATATAAACACATACAAGGGGGTGCTGAAAAGTTCTCAGCCCAACCAGCCAACTTCCTAAATTCTGAGCATTATTTTGCCACTGTAGCTGAAAAAAAGTGTTATCTTATTTTTTTTTTTTTTTTAAATCTTTATTAATTTTCAAACTTTGACAGTGCAATACAATTAATTTAACATAAACACTACAAAGAAAGCACTTTAAATACACAAAGGGGCATAATCAAAAGGGACGTCTAAGTCCGTTTATGTCCACTCACAAGTCGTCCAAAGTAAAAAAAACAGCCTAAGACACATTTTTTAAAAATACGTCCAAAATTTTTTTTGTTTCGAAAATCGTCTAACTATACATCCTGCCGAGTTGATCGTCCAAGCCACTAAATTGTCCATCTTTATACCACATTTTCGTCCAACTTTATGTCCAAGTCAAAAACACCTAGAACAAGCCCTGTTAGATGTGGGAGGGGTCTGCAAAGTGATGGACTGAACACCCAGACATTCCACCTAAATAGTGGGGTACCTTACAGGGCACTATTGTGAACTTTACAAAAAGGGTGCCATGTCTTCTCCTCCCTACCGCTCCCTTATAGGTTATGGTGAGCCCCCCAAACCACCTCCAGAATCCCCTAGACCCACTTATCTACCACCCCAATAGCCCTTATGGCTGCAGGAGCCACTTATATTCCAGTATAAAAGGGTTTTGGGGGTGTATAGGGGAGTGCACATGTTTAAGTATCAGTACAGTGATTACAGGGGCTTATGGGCATGGGTCCTCCTCTCTATGGGTCCCTAACCCACCCCCAAGATGACTTAAGCTGCCTCTGTGCTGGACGACTAAGCTTGCCTATGCCAGGCGGCAAGGTAATGATGGTCTGGAGGCTGAATTTTAAAGGTGTGATTAATATTTTTATGGGGTGGGGGGGAGTCAGTGATCACTGGGGTAGTGTGTGGGGGTCTGTGTTATGTGTTTTCATTGCTTATCTGGTGAGTTTAGGTGGTGCTTATCTGGTTCCGTCGATCGTGGGCTGTATAACTTTCGGTTATACATGCTGTACGACTAAGTCTAAGCCGGCCCACGTCCCGCCCAACTCCCGTCCTCGACACTCCTCCCAAAACGCCCCGTTTAGCTTTGGTCATTCAGCGGCACTATGAAGGCCTAGATCGTTTAGAAATACGTCCAAAACCCGGGTTTTAGTATCGGCACTTGGACGTTTTTGAGAAATGTTTGTCCAAGTGCTGACTTAGGCTGGTTTTTGGACGTACAGTATTTCTCTTTCGATTATGAGCCCCACAGTTATTACATAAAACAATCATTCCCTCCCCCCGTTCCTATAACTAATATATGAAGACATATTATGGAATTACAATATTATAATTAAGTAATTTTTGTAATCAGAATACATTTCCCTCCCCCCATCCACCCTCCCTGGATGCGTAAGGAAATCTAATACAAGGAAAGATACATGACAGTGCGATTCAACAAATGCAGTCAATGGGCACCACACCCTATCAAATGTATTACTAAACCCCAAACACTCCGCAATCATTGTCTCATACTTACAAGTGGTACAAACAGAGTGTTATCTTATTTCGTTAAGTGCTAATTTGACATTGTTTCAGATCATTGATTGAACCATATCCACCTCATTCTCTTCTTGGTTGGGCTGAAAACTTTTCGGCACCCCCACTTATAAGGATCCCTTATCCAGCACCAACTGGAGCCATATATTGATTTTTTTTGGCAACACTATCTGAATAGTGCTGTTGAAAATTATTACAGGCGACCCCTGGATAGCGCTAGGGCGGGATGGAGAGTAGGAAATTATCTAGATAACAGTGTTATTCAGGACCACTATCCAAATACTGTCTGTACTAGAGAGTTGCATGGGGACAGAAATCTCACCCATCCCCGCCCATACCCGCCAGGATCCTCTCCGTCCCCACCCGTCCCCGAAAGGAATTACCTCCATCCCCGCCCGTCCCCATAAAAAGTAGCAATTACTTCTGACAGGATCATCAATTCCACAGTTTCTTTTGTGTTTGCACTGCTGTTTTCCTTGTGGAATCTCTTTGGTGGAACCCTTTTTTTTGTTTTCTATTCAGGTAATTAACTTATAAACCCCCTCTTTTACTAAGGCTGACGTGTCCATTATATTATATGGACGAATCCTGTTCCCAAAGCCTTCCATCCCCGTGGGAGTCTCGTGGGCCAGAGGGGGTTCCCCGTGGGAGTCCCATCGGTTAGGGGGGATTCCTGCAGGACCCGCGGGATTCCCGCGATCCCCGTTCCCGTGCAGACTTCTAGTCTGTACCGCTTAGGGAAAAAAAATAGTTATCCTAAATTATTTGGAGAGCTATAGGATAGTGGCTCTAAATACTGCCATTATTTAGATAATTTTGGCAGTTGGCGGCCTATCTTGATATTCAGCGCATTTATCTGGATAGCGGATGACACTGATTATCCAAGAATATTTATATGTATTGACCATGGAGTACCAAGTATTTACCCACACATTTCTTAGAGTGATAGTCAAAGCAACGTGATATACATAATGAAATAAAACATAAACATGTAACAAAATATAAAAAGAACAGTGATAATTCAAGCATCACAGACAAATGCCACTAAATCTGGACCTCTCAGCCTCATCAGTTTAGCTCCAGCTAGTAATTCTTTATCCATATTATGGCTCAAAGATTTATTAGGCTTTCACCTCCTTTATTTTGGCTTAGTATTCTTTGCCTGCTTTTATTCTGGCTTCTATTTCTCTGTACAGCTGCCAACATGTCACCTTTGCTTGTCCTTTCCCACACTATTAGAGTTTCATAAATTGAGTAGCAGGGGTCGCATTATGATCCAGAGTTTATGGTTCTCATCACAGGAGACCAAGTATAATCTCTGCAGTCTGTTTTGTTGTGGGGCCTGGGCTAAGGGTCCTCAGGTTGCTCTGTAGCCTTCGTGGATGGGGTTTTCTTTTTACAAGGAAGAGAATAATGTGACTGTTGTACTGACAGAAATGGCCAACTGCTCGATTATGAGAACATTGCGAACAGTGTTGACTCTATATATTATAGAAAAGCATTCAGGGAAAGCATGAACTATTATAACTAGAAAGTTTAGTAGCAGGAAGTAGACTCTTCAGAGAGAATTATTGTTAAGAGTTGTATATCCTGTTGAGATATACAGTAGTGCTAACAGTAAATCCTATTTTCTCATTATAGAAACTTCTGTACTGAGCAATTTGTTAAAAAATGCACAAGAGAGCTGAACAAGTTTTTACCTTAGATCAGGGGTGTCCAACCTGTGGCCCAAGGGCTGCATGTGGCCCCGTGAAGTATTTTGTGTGGCCCCGTTCGAGGGCGATGCAGTGTTTTCCTCTGCTGCCCCCGGGTGTTTACTGTCTTGCCGGCTCCCTCCTCTGTCTTGCTGCAGCATTTGCACATTTGTGTGGCCCCAGAAACATTTTTTTCAGCCAATGCAGCCCAGGGAAGCCAAGATGGTCACTGAGATAATCTAATCTTCCATTTGTGAGTTGCACAAACCTATACAAGCTCTAGGTGACTGAAGCGTAAACAGGGAGGGAAGGGGGAGAAGAAGTGGGAAGGGGACATATAGGAGAAAGGAGAAAAGGCAGATATTAATTGATTGTCAAAGAGGTAAGTTTTGGGATTTTTGGGGGAAGAATACAGATTTTTTCCATAGGAATTCTACGAGTGTTGGAGCAATCTTGAAAAAGACTTGGGTGTGCTAGTGGATACAGCCATGAAATTATCAGCGCAATGTGCAGCAGCCTCGAAGAAAGCTAACAGAATGCTGGGCATCATTAAGAAGGGAATTACAACCAGGACGAAGGAAGTCATCATGCCACTGTATCGTGCAATGGTGCGCCCGCATCTAGAGTACTGCGTCCAATATTGGTCGCCGTACCTCAAGAAAGACATGGCGATACTTGAGAAGGTCCAGAGAAGAGCTACGAAAATGATAAATGGTATGGAGGACTGTTCATACACTGACAGGCTGGACAAGCTGGGGTTCTTCTCCCTGGAAAAGAGGAGGCTTAGGGGAGACATGATAGAAACTTTCAAGATCATGAAGGGCATGGAGAAGGTAGACAAGGATAGATTCTTCAAACTACGGGGAACCACAGGCACAAGAGGGCACTCGGAGAAACTGGAAGGGGAGAAGTTTAGAACAAATACCAGGAGGTTATTCTTCACACAGAGGGTTGTGGACACATGGAACGCACTCCTGGAGGATGTGGTCGGGCAGAGTACGCTGCGGGGATTCAAAGAGGGATTGGATGGATTCCTGAAGGATGGGGGGATTGAGGGATGCAGATAATGGTAGATAAAAGTATGGAAAGAGTATAGATAAAAACAAGGGGGCTATAGGGCTAAATCAAGATAACATGACAGGTCATGGACCTGATAGGCCGCCACGGGTGCGGACTGCTGGGCACGATGGACCTCTGGTCTGACCCAGCGGAGGCAAATTCTTATGTTCTTATGTTCTTAATTACCGCCGCTCCCGGCGCTATGCGTTGGTAAAATAGGGGGTAATTTATTACAACCAAACTTATGTTCAAATTAAATGGGGAAATGAAAAGAATTGGTGCTAAAATTAAATGCAAAATTTCAGCACACTCTTTTACTAAGGTGCGCTAACCTATTAGCGTGCGTTAATCGATTTAGCGCACGCTAAACGCTAACGCGTGCATGCTAGTCTATGGACATGTTAGCGTTTAGCATAACAGGCATTTCAGAGATTTGGTAGAAGGAAGAGAACTAAAAGAGACATCTTGATATCTTACACAAATAAGAGCAAAATTGCCAAACTGGTAAAGAGGTGTTGCTATGGGCTCCTTTTACAAAGGTGCGCTAGCGTTTTTAGCGCACGCACCGGATTAGCGCGTTCTATAGCGCACGCTAGCCAAAAAATTACCGCCTGCTTCAAAGGAGGCGGTAGCAGCTAGCGCGCACGGCAATTTAGCGCGCGCTATTCCGCGTGTTAAGGCCCTAACGCACCTTTGTAAAAGGAAGCCCTATATGTTAAGGATGACAACGTCAAAGAGGCGACCATAGATGCTCTACAGGAAACACAATGCAATGTGGAATTATTATGGATGGAAATTCTATGTATGATGTGGAGGAGCAAACTGATGCGCGTATACTTTTCAACACCTCCCCCCCCCCCCTCGGATGTGCTCACAATTGCACCAACAAAACAAACCAACCACAGCGGAGATATGAAGAAATGGTGTGCAGTTTATTCCATAACCGTAAAAGTCTGTGCGACGGCTCGACATGCACGTGTTTCGGCCAATCTGGCCTGCTTCAGGAGCCTTATTCAGAATATTCAGTTACTTGAGTGGTGTGGCCTACTATAAGTGAAACACCCTCGTTCAAGTATTATGAATTTTAATGAAGATATCGTACGGATCACTACACACACGGACAGCTAAACACATTTGTACCAGCTATAGACCTTTGAGGGGTTGCCCAACCAACCAGCTTCCTAAATTCTGAGCGTTATTATGCCACTGTAGATGAAAAGAGTGTTATCTTATTTCATTAAGTGCCAATATGACCTTGTTTCAGATCGTTGATCGAATCATATCCACATCATTCTTTCTTGGCTGGGCTGAGAACTTTTCAACACCCCTCGAACTGTTCTTATAAAGACGTTTCTACTCCTCATTTACTAGCATAAGATATGTAGTTGATTGTATACCTGGCTACTTAACGTTATATTGGAGAGTAATTTGGGGATCAAGTAATAGAGGCTACCTTTCTGTGAAATTCACAGAGGTGTGTAAAACTTTAGGCACAGGGTTCAAACTACTTCAGGGCAAGAACAAATATTTTCCCCTTTTTCCCCTCCCTTCCAAGTAAACCTGAATACTTTTCTCCATGATCATATGAAAAATTTTTAGTGAGTAATACCCTGGAGCTTAGCTTTATTGACTACACAGGTCACATTTTCTTTGAAACAAATTCAAGGAAAATCTATCATTGAAAATAAAGGGTGGGGAGGTCATAAATAAAGCTGTTGCCCAAGGTAAAAAGAATGCTCCCCAAGAGAGAAAATGTTTTCCTTGATTTCACACATATGTTTAGACCAGTGGTCTCAAACTCAAACCCTTTGCAGGGCCACATTTTGGATTTGTAGGTACTTGGAGGGCCTCAGAAAGAATAGTTAATTTCTTCTTATTAAAGAAATGACAATTTTGCATGAGGTAAAACGCTTTATAGTTTATAAATCTTTCCTTTTGGCTAAGTCTTAATAATAATATTGTAATTTATAGGTAAAGAGACATATGATCAAAACGGTTTTATTTTACTTTTCTGATTATGATTAATATACCGAGGGCCTCAAAATAGGACCTGGCGGGCCGCATGTGGCCCCCGGGCCGCGAGTTTGAGACCACTGGTTTAGACCATGCCATTTCAATCACGGTTAAGACCTTCTCCTGAAAGCAAAAGCCTGCTTTCTATTAATTCACTTTCCCATCTAAAATCCATTTCATTAGCATTGAGCAAAATATTTTAATCGTGATTCTAAATGTATTATTATTCATTGTGCATAAACAGTGGTCTCATGTGGAATCTCCTAAACTTGAAAATGTTAATTAAAAGACAGCCCAGAAATGATAATATGCAAACAGATTATATTCCTCCTCAATATGTTAAAACAAACAAATATATGTAACCTTCTTGCTTGTAAATTAACTGTATCAAAGGATCGTCACGCATTCTGTTGGCTGCTCTGTGAATGTTTGTGTGTGTTAGAGAGTTGCACGGGGACATAAATCCCACCCATCCCCGCCCGTCCCCGCCAGGATCCTCTTCGTCCCCACCCATCCCTGCAAGGAATTACCTCCATCCCCGCCCATCCCCATAAAAAGCAGCAATTACTTCCGACAGGATCATCAATTCCACAGTTTCTTTTGTGTTTGTGCTGCTGTTTTCCTTGTGGAATCTCTTTGGTGGAACCCTTTTTTTGTTTTCTGTTCAGGTAATTAACTTATAAACCCCCTCTTTTACTAAGGCTGACGTGTCCATTATATTATATGGACGAACCCTGCTTCTAAAGCCTTCCATCCCCGTGGGAGTCCCGTGGGCCAGAGGGGGGTCCCCGTGGGAGTCCCATGGGTTAAGGGGGATTCCCGCGGGAACCCCGTGGGACCCGCGGGATTCCCACGATCCCCGTTCCCGTGCAGACCTCTAGTGTGTGTGTGTCCCTCGTCTAGCTTTAGGGCTCCTTTTACAAAGGTGCGTTAGGACATTAACGCGCAGAATAGCATGCGCTGAAGTGTCGCACTGAGCTGGCGTTAGTTCTAGAAGCGTAGCGCGCGGTGTAGCACGTGGTAATTTCCTGCGTGCACTAAATACACTAGCGCACCTTAGCAAAAGGAGCCCTTAATGTTTATTCAGTGTATTAGGGTTGTTGTTTTTTATTCTGTAGAATTTTATTTTGTACCTTTTATCTACAGAAAACAAACTGCGTATGCCGTGTTTCATTTCCAAACTAGGAGCCCTTTTTCTGAACTGCGGTAAAAAGTAGCCTTAGCGCATGTTTACCCAGGTCATTCCTGAACACCAGGGCAAAATGGCCAATTTTTGTATTTTCTTCTATTAATGGTTTGTAATGGTGCCTTCAATAATTATCGGTGCCAATTAAGCCAATTTTAAAAATTAAGTTAGACACCTAGATTGGCTAGACAAATTGATCTAGGCGCCAAACTCTAGTTCATAGAATCAAGATCTAGCTGAATAGCACATTCATGCCTATTCTCTGTCCTGCAATATATTAATGTAGCTGTTTCTTAGGGTCTTAACACGATTGGGCTTCAATCCTCATTGGACCTATTGCTAGATAATCTTGTTCTTCCTATTCTGCGTTTATTATTAACTAGCGGCATTGACCGGATATTTATTTATCCCAATCATCTGTCATTTTTGATCATTTTTACTCATGCGCATTTAAACGTTTCTATCATATCTCCCTTTTCCCACTTTTCCTCTAAGGCAGTGGTTCTTAACCTGGGTTCGACCGAACCCCAGGGGTTCGGTGAGTCAGTCTCGCGGGTTCGGCAGAGGTCAAAACACATCTCCGACTCATATAGCGCTTCTGTCACGTTTAATCATCTATCAGTTATTCAGTGATTTTGATCAAGACTGATCGTGTACTCGGTTTCTTGATCTATCAATCTGTAACTAACGCCTTCTATACATCAATCAATTCCTGATCAAAATTTGTGATTTAACTGATAGATGATTGAACGTGACCGAAGCGCTTATGATTCGTGATGATACGCCTCGCTTGTCCATAATTGGCTGCAGGTGATCACGCTTGGCCTATCTGTGCTGCAGGGGATTTGATGCGCACAGTAGTCGAATTGTAACTGTTGTGATGGTACGTCGTGTGATACCTATCTTAATATTTTAATCCCTCTGAGAGGCAACAGCAGAAGTCACACTGATTTGCAGTAAATTTCATTATTATGTTATTATTATTCGAAATATAGGAGAACTTTTTTGTTTTTAAAATTGATATTATTTTTTCCCTCACTGTATACCTATGTTTTGAATTTGTAAAAATCATATTTTATTTTTCCAATAAAGAAGGGTTCGATGAACACGTATATGAAACTGATGGGGTTCAGTACCTCCAACAAGGTTAAGAACCACTGCTCTAAGGTATACATATTGAGATCTTTAAGTCTGTCCCCATACGCTTTATGACGAAGACCACACACCATTTTAGTAGCCTTCCTCTGGACAGACTCCATCCTTTTTATATCTTTTTGAAGGTGTGGTCTCCAGAATTGCACACAATATTCTAAATGAGGTTGCACCAAAGTCTTATACAGGAGCATCAATACCTCCTTTTTTCTACTGGCCATACCTCTCCCTATGCACCCTAGCATCCTTCTAGCTTTCGCTGTCACCTTTTCAGCCTGTTTGGTTCACCGTAAGATCATCATATAAAATTACACCCAAATCCCACTCTTCTGTTGTGCACATAAGTTCTTCACCACCTTAACTGTTCCATTCCCTTGGGTTTTTGCAGCCCAAATGTATGATCTTGCATTTCTTAGCATTAAATTTTAGATGCCAAATTTCAGACCATTCTTCAAGCTTTGCTAGGTCTTCTTTCATGTTATTCACACCATCCGGGATGTCTACTCTATTGCATATTTTGAGTACAATCATTTCTTAATGTGCCTTAAAAAATCTAGCATGCCCAAAATTCATTTAACAAGCTCTCATATAACACCATACGTTAAGGACTCTTGGATCTCAGTATAATGCACCTTTCTTCCTTCCCTGGTTATCGCGTTTATCAACACGACGCTGAAGGGGAGAGTACATAAACCCTTCACTGATCCATTAACTCTTACTTCTCCTTTAAATTAAATTGTGAACCATATTATAAATATTAAATCTTAAGTAAGATCTAGAACTTTAAATATATTTAACTTTCAACTTAGCTTTAAACTGTGTCGGCTCGGGGGTTTGCTTCACTGACATGTATGTTTCGCCATAGCTGAATCAAGGTCATGTGGGAGTGCGTGGCACAGTTTGTTAGAGCTACAGCCTCAACACCCTGAGGTTGTGGGTTCAAATCCCATGCGGCTGCTTGTGATGCTGGGCAAGTCACTCAATCCCCCATTGCCTCAGGTACATTAGATAGAGCCTGAGCCCAACAGGACAGATAGGGAAAAATGCTTTGAGTACCTCAATATAAATCACTTAGACTATAAGTGGTATATGAATACATAAACCGCAAGGTTAAACACCCCCTTTTAGATTTTGGATCAGATTCTGGTTGGCAGGCAGAAAACAAAGGGTTGGAGTGAAGGGCCAATACTCGGACTGGCAGAGGGTCACGAGCGGTGTCCCGCAGGGGTCGGTGCTGGGACCGCTGCTGTTCAATATATTTATAAACGACCTGGAAACGGGAACGAAGAGTGAAGTTATAAAATTTGCGGATGACACCAAACTCTGCAGCAGGGTTAGAACCGCAGAGGAGTGTGACGACCTGCAAAGGGATCTAAACAAACTGGAAGAGTGGGCAAATAAATGGCAAATGCGCTTTAACAGAGAGAAATGCAAGGTCATGCATATAGAGAAAAGGAACCCGATGTTCAGCTACAAAATGGGGGGAGCATTACTGGGAGAGAGTAAGCTTGAAAGAGACTTGGGTATACTAGTAGATACAACAATGAAATCATCGGCACAATGTGCGGCGTGAGCAAGGGACATTGACGCCTTTGTGAAAGCTTCAGGTTTGAAAATAATAACACATGCAAAATGCAACAGCGCAAGGTTTTTAAAATTATAACCAAGATTTATTGAATTATTGTTTCCATTTTTCCATTATGAGATCAAAAGCGTCAGCATAATTATTGCTTAACGGTTGCGCTAATGGGAGATCGTCATAGTGGCCAAATGCTGGCCTTCTCATAACGGTCTTGGTCTCATATCTCTGGTCATTCTATTATATAACTTTTGGCTTAGTGACATCATCAAGTTTGACAACCAATAACAATTCACCAAAGAGGTGGTCTTAAAAGTTTAGACAAAGAAAAATAAATCCCTCCATGTTTCCATGTTTTAAAGTTTAGAACAGTACATTTGATTTCTGAATTAACATTATAACGTATTCAAGAGAATCTACAATTATTAACATGGTGCTGAGAAATTCTCAGCCCTAAAGGAAAAACTCTCTTCCTAAGCTAACAGATTCAAATTGCATGGCCTTACACAGAAACCTTACTCTGGAGGAGGAAAACTGATAGCTTCATGTTACACCGACACAGTGCTAAGCGTGGGCTTCCAATGCCCCCCCTTCCTATGCTGGAGACTGATATAGCATCTCAGATTCTAACTTAACTACATCCAGATGTTACCTTAGGATTTTCCTTAGTGTTTCTTCAGGTTTAAAATATATAAAATATTAGAAATTAAGTACACACTATTCTTTCATATATCTCACATATATCAATCATTCCTTCGTTCGTTCGGGGCCCCTTGCACACATTCATACTTAATGCATTTTATTTCTTAGTTTAGGACACGTGATCTTCCTAGCCAGTCTACAGCAAGCACATGTGGTATTAATTAACACCACGCTGCTGGGAGCGGGAAAACTCAGAGAGGACAAAGAAGACAGAAAACTATTCACTGGCCCAAGATGGTGTCCAAAGACAGGACAGATTTAGTACACACAGAGAACCCAAAATGGATTCCATGTAATCATGTAATCATGATTTCCACCATGATTTGGCTCAACAGCAAAGTACATAAACAGATATTATTATGCTTTCCCTTATATTAATCCTTAGTGTGTTTTTTTCTTCTGGCCTTAGCTACATATTATTCAGACTTTTATTTACCTGTTTTTCGTACGTTTCTACTGGGCGTGTCCCTAACTGACACAGATGTTTGTCTGACTAAAATTACCCAGAATCATACGAAAAACAGGCACTTTTGTAGAAAAAACTCCACAAAAAATACTGCACTCATCATATCCTGACATCCATTCCCATTACCGTCCCATAAACAGCACCCCCTGCTAGCCACGAGCCACTACTCCTCAGGCGGCCTCAAAGAAAGCAAACAGAATGCTGGGCATCATTAAGAAGGGTATCACAACCAGGACGAAGGAAGTCATCATGCCGCTGTATCGAGCGATGGTGCGCCCGCATCTGGAATACTGTGTCCAGTATTGGTCGCCGTGCCTCAAGAAGGACATGGCGATACTTGAGCGGGTCCAGAGAAGAGCGACGAAAATGATAAAAGGTATGGAAGGCTGTTCATACGCTGACAGGCTGGACAAGCTGGGGCTCTTCTCCCTGGAGAAGCGGAGACTTAGAGGAGACATGATAGAAACTTTCAAGATCATGAAAGGCATAGAGTAGGTAGACAAGGAAAGATTCTTCAGACTACGGGGAACCACAAGTACAAGGGGGCACTCGGAGAAACTGAAAGGGGACAGGTTTAGAACTAACGCCAGGAGGTTCTTCTTCACTCAGCGGACACTCAGTGGACACATGGAACACGCTCCCGGAGGATGTGATCGGGCAGAGTACACTACGGGGATTCAAAGAGGGATTGGATAGATTCTTGGAGGATAGGGGGATTGAGGGGTACAAATAGAAGTAGATAGGGTATAGAAAGGATATAGATAGAAAAATAAGGGGATATAGGGCTAAATCAAGAAAACCTGACAGGTCGTGGACCTGATGGGCCACCGTGGGTGATGGACCTCTAGTCTGACCCAGTGGAGACAACTTCTTATGTTCTTAAGTTCTTAGTGCCTCCATCATCCTCCCCTTTTTCTGGAGCCAAATGGGAACCCTATGACAGGGCAACAACAACTAAGCTCAGTGTAGACTCATTCATTTGGTCTAATAACTACACATCAAAGCAAACTGCACAGTAACTGACAAACATAGCTCTAAAGAGTCATCTATTTCTGTTATCTATTCAAAGATGTCAATAGTGCTGAAATGTTCATTCAGGGAGGGGTTGTTATTCTATGGCTCTTTATTTCCTTAGGTCTTAAAGTACTGTCTTGTAAATTTTGTGAGCCGGCGGCACACTAAATTGGGAGCCGCAGCTTGAGGGCATCTGGAGGCGCTTGGACGTCGACGCGATGATGTCATGCACGCACATGCATGACATCATCACGTCAACATCCACACCTGTGCGGAGGCCCTCCAGATGGTGCCCTGAGATGCCAGTAGGGAGGGGGTGCTGAAAATGGAAAGACGCGGAGAGGAGAGACGCCAGGGAGGAGAGAGGCATGTCCTGTGGACAGTCGGTCGGCACTGGCACTTCTCCTCCTCCCCGACGTCTGGCGGCACGCCTGGAATCTCACATACCACACTAGCGTGCTGCAGCACACAGTTTGCGATACACTGTGTTAAAGTCAAAACTAAATGCATAGATTGATAGTCCTGTGTTTCTTGTGGTTTGTTCACGGTGAATATTACTCAGTCGGAAGCTGAGAAATATTACTCTTTGGGATCTTGCCAGGTACTTGCGACCAATCTGTCCCAGGATGGCAACTCTTACGGCCTTAGTTTAAATATCATTGCTCCCTACAGGGCCCTGGAATACCGCTATTTTATCTTCCAAGGGTACAAAGAGCAGATCAGACTGATAGTTTTGCACACAGCAAGTTGGTTCCTATGGATGCAAAACTATGTTGCCCATAAAATCATTTGAAATGGTGATATCTTCTGCCAGAGCACTCATAAACATCAACAAGACCCAATAATTATTTCTGCTCTTGCAAAACGATCATTCAGGAGAGCATTTAATTTAAATTGTGAGAGCATAACAAGGATATAATTTCATTAAATCGCAGTAGATGAGCCACTCCAGTTGAAATGAAGAAATGATAAACGATAGGGGAGCCTATCCTGTCATTTTCAAGGAGGTTCTTAGGTGAAAATATTCATTTCACCCTCTACCTGAAGTACAACCTGAATTCCGCAACAGATGGGCATGCCGTTAAGCACTGGGTTTTGTTTCGGCGTATAATGAGAAATAAATATGCCTTCTGTTGTGCTCTACAAGAAAGAAGTTTAAGCACCTGTTCCAAATTATTCCCCTGCTATATACATTTTCAGAATAGGGGAGCGTGGTGTTTTAAGAAAGTGAGAAACGTCACTGCGAGAAAAACCGAAGTAAATTGGCTAAGCTGGGGTCCAGTAAGAAGTGAAGAAGCAAATGATGCTCATAGCTGCTGGTGAACAGCTGATAAGAAAACTGAGTGGGCATTACATTAAAACCTAGCACTGCAAAAAAAAAATGCTGTCATGTTATGAAGTGCCTACATAAAATAGTGCTGCAAATTAGCTTTCTTAATGTACTCCCTGCAATCAGAATTTCTCATCTCTGCAATCCCTGTTCCTATTTTAATTAAGGAAATTAAAAAAAAAAAAAAAAGCCCAGATCTAGCAATAAAAGCAATTTCAGTTGATGCAGCCAATGTAGTAACAAGTGCGGTAAAACTCAGCACTTTTAACCCTTTCAGGACCAAGGGACATATTTGTCCCATAACTTTAAAATCCTATAAATTTTGATTGGGATAGTCTACAGTTCTAAATTTGATATGTACGGATTCCATATGATACTGCCTTTATGTAAACAAACTGGTTCCGACATTCATTCATTAGCGTCGTTGCCAGACTGACGAGAAGATTCACTTGCCACACTGTCCATAAGCCAGAAGTGTGATTTTTTTAAATAAAAATAATGATATTTCACAAAAAAAATCAATTTTTTGGCATCTGCAAGCCCTTTTTACCATAAAAATGTCGTCAAAACCACAAAAATTGGCCTACGATCCTTATGGTCCTGAAAGGGTTAACTGCTGTGCACCGATTACGTATGATTAAAGCTCTAGCAAAATTGTTAGAACCTTCTTCTTTGAACATCCTAATTCACTCACTTGTACCATCATGTATAGATTACTGTAACGCTCTCCTCAAAGGCATTACAAAAAAGGAAATAAGAAGACTTCAAATAATACAAAATACCGCAGTAAAAATCATATTTAACGCAAAAAAATACGATCACGCCACTCCCCTTTTACAGAAAGCTCATTGGCTTCCAACAGAACATAGGATCACTTATAAAATATTATTACTCACTTTTAAAACCAGAGCAAATAACCAACCTGAATTTATTAACAATTTACTTATTCCATACAACCAAACTAGGACTTTAAGATCTACAGCCCATAACCTTTTAACTATTCCCTTGTTGAAGTATATCATAAGAACATAAGAAGTGCCTCTGCTGGGTCAGACCAGAGATCCATCATGCCCAGGAGTCCACTCACGCAGGGGCCCACCAGGTCCAGGACCTGTATATTAACCCTCTATCTATACCCTTCTATCCCCTTTTCCTTCAGAAATTTGTCCAAACCCTTCTTGAACTCCAATACCGTACCCTGCCCTAACACGCCCTCAGGAAGCGCATTCCAGGTGTCTACCGCCCGTTGAGTGAAGAAGAGCTTCCTAGCATTGGTTCTGAATCTGTCCCCTCTTAATTTTTCCAAATGGCCTCTCGTTCTTGTAGTTTTTGAAAGTTTGAAGAATCTGTCCCTCTCCACTTTCTCTATGCCCTTCAAGATCTTGTAAGTCTCTATCATGTCCCCTCTAAGTCTCTGCTTCTCCAGGGAAAAGAACCCCAGTTTCTCCAATCTTTTGGCGTATGAAAGGTTTTCCATACCTCTTATCAAACGTGTTGCTCTCTTCTGAACCCTCTCGAGTATCACCATATCCTTCTTCAGGTACGGCAACCAATATTGGACGCAGTACTCCAGATGTGGGCGCACCATCGCCCGATACAACGGCAGGATAACTTCTTTCGTTCTGGTTTTAGTACCCTTCTTGATTATACCTAGCATTCTATTCGCTTTCTTAGCGGCTGCTGCACACTGCGCCGACGGTTTCATTGTCTTGTCTACCAGTACCCCCAATTCCATTTCTTGGGTACTCTCACTCAATAACAGCTCTCCCATCGTGTAACTGTATCTCGGGTTTCTGTTTCCTATGTGCAAGACTTTACATTTCTCTACATTGAACTTCATCTGCCGTCTCATCGCCCACTCTCCTAGTTTGTTCAGGTCCCTTTGTAAACATTCGCAGTCCTAGCCCCACTAAATAGTTTGGTGTCGTCTGCGAATTTTATTACTTCGCACTTCATCCCTGTTTCTAGATAATTTATGAATACATTGAATAGCAGCGGTCAATAAATACAATGAGGACTACAATTTTCTCCGTTAGCGCCCCTTCGCTTTGGAACAGTTTTCCAAACCACTTACGCGAAACAACTAGTCTTGCCAATTTTAAAACAAAGTTAAAGACATTCTTATTTCTCGACGCATTATGACTTCAGGCTTTTGGCTGACGAAACTGAAGTCATAATGCCGTTGTACAGGGCCAGGGTGAGACCTCATCTGGAGTACTGTGTGCAATTCTGGAGGCCACATTACAGTAAAGATGTGCGCAGAATTGAATCGGTTCAGCGGACGGCCACCAGGATGATCTCGGGGCTCAAGGGTCTCTCGTACGAAGAGAGACTGAACAAATTGCAGCTCTACACTCTCGAGGAACGTAGGGAGAGAGGAGACATGATCGAAACATTTAAGTACCTCACGGGACGTGTCGAAGTGGAAGATGATATTTTCTTTCTCAAGGGACCCTCGGCCACAAGAGGACACCCGCTCAAACTCAGGGGCGGAAAATTTCATGTGACACCAGAAAGTATTTCTTCACAGAGAGAGTGGTTGATCATTGGAACAAGCTTCCAGTGCAGGTGATCGAGGCAGACAGCGTGCCAGACTTTAAGAATAAATGGGATACCCTTGTGGGATCCCTACGAGGGTCAAGATAAGGAAATTGGGTCATTAGGGCATAGACAGGGGGTGGGTAAGCAGAGTGGGCAGACTTGATGGGCTGTAGCCCTTTTCTGCCGTCATCTTCTATGTTTCTATGTTTCATTTGATATGTAAACTGCCCTTTTAAGGGCGATCCAGTTTCTGGAAAGGTTTTTTACCTTTAGTTTCCCTTCCTTTTGTTCTTCCCATAAATGTTCTTTTTCTCTCTATCACTTGTAGTTCCAACCCTCCTTCCCTTTATTCCAGTTTGTCCATGTCACTAAAAATTGTCTATTTCCCAGTTTCGTCTTTAATTGTTTTGTTAACGTACTGCGATACATTGTTTTAGTATTTTCTGTACACCGCCTTGAAGGTATGATAAGGCGGTATAAGAAATTTTAAATAAACTTGAAACTTGCCCCCAATAGCCACAAAATCAATATAAAGCTAAGGCCGTCTTTTACTAAGGTGCGCTAACCGATTAGCGTGGGCTAGACGCTAACACGTGCATGATAGTCTATGGACACGTTAGCATTTAGCGTGCGCTAATCGGTTAGCGCACCTTAGTAAAAGAGGGGGTAAGTGTGGCATAAATGGATCTAAAGTAACAAAACTGTGGTACAAAGTGACTTTAACGAGCATTTATTGGGTTGGGTTTTTTTCCCATGCGTTAAGACCATTTTTATCACAGCAGTAAAATGGTTGATTTTCCATTTTTTTTTTCTTTTTTTTCCAATACTCTTTATTCATTTTCAAAATTACATTAAGTGTTATGAACTATTCCTTCACATTAACAATAAATACATCACTTATAAACAATCATTGATACATTTCATAAATTCGTAGCCAATGAGGTTAATCCGAGGCGTGATTATTGCTAATTGAAAACTTTTCCTTTTTTTTTCAATTAATGTCCATGAGCTAGTCCTCTTTAACAAGAGGTGTGATTACCTAATAATTATATACTGTGATGATTATTTTTGAAACATAGTAACATAGTAGATGACGGCAGATAAAGACCCGAATGGTCCATCCAGTCTGCCCAACTTGATTCAATTTAAATTTTTTTAAATTTTTTCTTCTTAGCTATTTCTGGGCAAGAATCCAAAGCTCTACCCGGTACTGTGCTTGGGTTCCAACTGCCGAAATCTTTGTTAAAACCGACTCCAGCCCATCTACACCCTCCCAGCCATTGAAGCCCTCCCCAGCCCATCCCCCACCAAACGGCCATACACAGACACAGACCGAGCAAATCTGCCCAGTTCTGGCCTTAGTTCAATTTTTAATATTATTTTCTGATTCTAGATCCTCTGTGATCATCCCACGCTTCTTTGAACTCAGTCACAGTTTTACTCTCCACCACCTCTCTTGGGAGTGCATTCCAGGCATCCACCACCCTCTCCGTAAAGTAGAATTTCCTAACATTGCCTTTGAATCTACCACCCCTCAACCTCAAATTATGTCCTCTGGTTTTGATAATAGCCCCATGTGCCGAAATGCTTTTTGAAGTGCAATTGTTAGCCTATAGCTCACTGAATAGGTGGGCATCACCTTTTTCAATGCTGATAGACAGATAAGTGATCACCTTTTTGGTTTTGGTTTTACCTTTTATATATCTATATGTGAGACTGAGCACATATTACATAAGGTGAAGCGATCTCATTATATTTTATGGAGGACAAATGATTATGAACCTAGTAAAGGTCAGGACCTGAAGTTTTCAAGTTTCAAGTTTTATTTTGATTTGATAAATCGCTTATTTCAATTTACTAAGCGAGTTACAATAAAATACGTCTTATGACTTCTATAGAAATGACGCCAATGTACTCTTATAAAAATTTAAAAAGCATAAAAACAAGAAAACCACACTAGAAGAATGTATTAACATTGGCCCAATATTCAAAATGACTTAACCATTCGGCAATGGCCGCTGACAGGTTAAATTGCAGATGGCCCTGAAAATTCAGCAGGAGAAAACTGATTATCTCCGCTGAATATTTGCAGTTAGCATATAATTGCGTCAGCTGTCTCAAGTTTGTTTGAATATAAAAGCTATTTAGACAAATTCCTGGAGGAAAAGTCCATATAGTAGATTTGGGTTGTGAAATGAGCAACAAGGAATGTATCTCTCTTTTGTGATCCTGTCAGGTACTTGCTTGGTGCCATGGATCATTGGTCTGACCCAGCATGGCACATCATTTGTACAAACTCATTTTCAGCATACATTGCTGAACTGGAAATAATTTCCATGCATTCCAGGTCATTCCAGGACATGCATTCCAGGTCATTCCAGGACATGCATTCCAGGTCATTCCAGGACATGCATTCCAGGTCATTCCAGGACATGCATTCCAGGTCATTCCAGGACATGCATTCCAGGTCATTACCATGCATTAGCATGATATGTGCACTTTTTTTACTTCTCATTTAGTGCGCATTTAAACACAGAAGCATAGAAAACAAAGGCAGATAAAGGGGAAGGGATTGGGACTTCTATACTGCCTTTTTGTAGTTGTACAACCACACTCAAAGGTACTTCAGACATTTTCCCTATCTGTCCCAAAGGGCTCACAATCTATTTAATGTACCTGGAGCAGTGAAGGATTGTGACTTGCCTAGAGTCACAGGGAGCAGTGGAGGGTCTATTTATTTATTCAGTTTTTTATACCATTCTCCCAGAGGAGCTCAGAACGGTTTACATGGATTTATTCAGGTACTCAAGCATTTTCCCTGTCTATCCTGGTGGACTCACAATCTATCTAATGTACCTGGGGCAATGGGGGGGATTAAATGGCTTGCCCAGAGTCACAAGGAGCAGTGTGGGTTTGAACCCACTACCTCAGGGTGCTGAGGCTGTAGTTTTAACCACTATGCCACTCTAGAAATCAGAGTGTAGTAAAAGTAAGCCAAGTATAGGACAATCAAGCCATTGTGACATCACTGATGAGTTTGGTTCTTAGGCATTGGTGGAATGAGGCATTATGATGTCACAATACCAGTTCTGGTTATCAGAGGCTGGAACTTCTCACACTATTTATTTATTCAATTTTCTATATTGTTCTCCCAGGGGAGCTCAGAATGGTTTACTCAAGCATTTTTCCTTGTCTGTCCTGGTGGGTTCACAATCTATCTAATGTACCTGGGGAAATGGGGGGATTAAGTGACTTGCCCAGGGTCACAAGGAGCAGTGTGGGTTTGAACCCACAACCTCAGGGTGCTGGGGCTGTAGCTTTAACCACTGCGCCCCAACCTCAGGTTGCTGAGGCTGTAGCTCTAATCACTATGCCACACTCTCTAAATACCACATTTTATTTAATCATTATTTGATTAAAAAAAAAAAAAGCATTCACAGAATCCTTCAATGTACAACGTGACATAACCAGTCTGATCATTAATACCAGCTGCTAATTCCAGTGTAGGTTCTTCTCCCTTACTTTTTTTTTTTTATTTAAATTTTTATTAATTTGAAAAAGTCACAAGTAATACACTTGTTGCAGAAATACAGAAAGTAATAAACACCAAAAGGAAACAAAATTATAAATGTGGCATTTCAATTATTATCCTTTTTAGACCACTCTTCTCCCTCACATCCTTTGTGCTTGATTTGTGCTTTTTGTTTTGTTGCTATAACTAAGAACATTTTTTATAACAGGAAGTAATTTAAGTTAAAAAAAAAAAAAATGCATGGCAAAATGGATGGAAAGTGTGCATTAAAATGATCAGACTATATTATATGAGCCCCGTGACTGCTGATTGATCAATTCATAAATTCCATATCCAGGAAATGAAATTGTTTATGTAAGAAGTGATGAAATGTTCAATAATCTCAATGGTAGATCTGAGGGGGATCTTAT
The DNA here is from genome assembly GCF_902459505.1 of Geotrypetes seraphini. Classification (NCBI taxonomy): domain Eukaryota; kingdom Metazoa; phylum Chordata; class Amphibia; order Gymnophiona; family Dermophiidae; genus Geotrypetes; species Geotrypetes seraphini. The sequence goes on along the minus strand of NC_047092.1, from coordinate 165,567,766 downwards.
CGGTACGTACTAAAGTTGTCAGGACACTCTGCTGAACCCTTCAGGGAAACATCTGCCTCCTTGAAGCTCTCAGACTGAGCTGCTGACAAATTACCGGTGGGTTATACATCATCCAATAATTACCCCTAAAGAATTCCTTGTCGGTGGCAACATGCCATGACAAGCAGCTGTTGTGCTTGATACCTAAGTAACCACAGAGGCAGGCCGGACATTTTGAAACAGACTCATTTTTGAGTCATTCTATACGGACAGATGCAAGATTTTCAATAAACTCTAGACTGATTGAAAATCTGTGTCGGGTTTATTGATTAAAAGATTAGAACACAAAATAAGACTTGTCTCATAAGCAATTATGCAATTGAGCATAGCTTTGAGATTGGATAACTCTAAATAGCTTACTGATTGCAGTACAGTTGGCATTACCTTTTTTCGACTCCTGAAATTTCTAGGTATTTGAACATTGTAATTAAGAACGTGTCAAGGTATGCAAAACTTAAATTTGAATAGACACTGAAGGGCTGATGTCTCCTGTCACAATTTACACAAGCGGCAGTAATTCTCATGGTAAAAAAACACTGTAGCATGCAACTCGAAAACATTACAATGTGCACATTTTGAAAAGCCGGAGCCTACGAAAAAGGTGGCAGCCGCATGTTAATCACGCTTAGGCACTGTTTACAGAATCGCGGCTAGTGGCGCCTAGGTAAAAACTTAGGGCACCTAAAATGTTTTAATGGCCTACATTTCAGGTGCCTTTGTTTTTTGAAGAATCGCGTTTAGCGGCACCTAGCTCGTGCTCCACCATAGAAATGCCCACTTAGGCATTAGGCGCTGCTAATCACATTGCGATCGGCGTCTATCTTTTATAGAATCAGATAAGCGCTTATTACCCAATTAAATTTTTTTATCATTAAACTTTTTATTGATTTATAATACTTCGCAAGTGGTATACTTGTTTCAGAAATACAGAACGCAAAATATAAAGAAAGAAAAAAACCCATCATTAGTGGTATACAGCTTATTGTCTTTCTTAGACCACAAATTACCAAGAAGATCCATTAGATTCATCTAATATAATAAAACGGTAAGCCGCGCATGCGCACTTCCTAAGCGTGGGTCCGTTTTCTGTGAGCTGTAGCTAGGAAGTGCGCATGCGCGGCTCACCCCCTGCCCTCTCCGTCGTCTCCCGGCTCCAGCGGCGTCACAGTTTTCAAAGAGGCGCGGGATTGTTTCAACGCGGAAACAACAGCCGTTAAAGCTCCTGGCGCTGACTCCCGACGGTGGAGGAGAGGCAAGGTAGAAGAAGATTTCCGCCGCCCCCCCCCCCTTCCCTTACCGCGGCCCCGACTGGCGATTTAAGCAGCGTGTCCTGCAGTCTTCACACACTGCTTCGGGCCCTTCTACTACCCTGATTTGCTCCGGACGTGCCAGAGTAAATCAGGCCAGTAGAAGGACCCGAAGCAGCGTGTGAAGATTGGTGGACACGCTGCTTGAATCGCCATGTGTACTCGGACCCGCGGGAAGGGAAGGGAAGGGGGGGCCGCAGGCAAAGGACTTGGGCCCGTGTTTGTAGTCGCGACTGTAGGAAGGGAAAGGGGGTAGAGGAAACAATAATGCTGCTGCACAGGGAACTGGTGTGGGGGGAGGGAAATGGAGGGGGAGGGAATGCTGCTTTGGACACACAGACAGAGGGAGGAAGGGAGACAGAAAGACACAGGGGCAGGTGCACAGGGAACTGGTATGGGGGGAGGGAAATGGAGGGGGAGGGAATGCTGCTTTGGACAGACAGACAGAGGAAGGAAGGGAGACATAAAGACAAGAAGAAAGACACAGGTGCAGGGAGATATACAGAAAGACAAACAGACAAAGGGGGCCAGGGACAGAGACAGACAGAAAGAAAGACAGCGGGAGTCGCGTCAGGAGGAGTGCGGGATGCTGCAGAGGGAACTTTTCCAATGGGTGCAACTGGGCGGCTGTCGAGAACCTCTGATCAGGGGCAGAGCAAGGTAACTGTATCATAGGGATAAGAAGGAGGAGGGGGGGGAGAAAAAGGAAGGGACGCCTACTGCTGGACAGGGAGAGAAGGAAAGAGGTGCTGATGGACAGGGGTGGGTGAAGAAAAAGGAACGGAGGCCTAATGTTGGACAGGGGGAGAAGGAAGGTGCTGCTGGACAGGGGGGAGCTAAAACAAAGGGAGAAGGGCTGCTGCTGCATAAGGAGAGCTGTGAAGGGGTGGTGGTGGACACAGGGGAGGTAAAAGGAAGGGAGAATGGACAGGGGGAGCAGGCAAGGGGTGGTGATGGACAGCCAAGGAAAAAGAAAGACAGAAAGAACGAAAGCGGCTAAGGAGAGAGAGAGAGAGAGAAAAAGAAATAAAGAGAGACACACACACATAAATTCTAGCACCCGTTAATGTAACGGGCTATAAGACTAGTAGAGAAAATAAAAGAAAACTGATTAGCGGAAAGCTGACTATGCTTAACAACCCTATAATTCTTCAATCCAGCTGATCACATCTAATCTCCACAGATCTTTTTAAGGTCCAAAAAGGCTCTCAGTTGTGATGGTAAAAAGAACGTGTACTGAGTCCCAAGGTAATGAACCAAACATTTACAGGGGTATGCTAACAAATAAGATGCCCCCAGTTCCTTTGTTTCTTTATGCATAGAAAAAAATTATTTTCTGCAATCCTGTGTTATCTTGGATACATCCGGATAAATCCAGATTCCTTGTCCAGAAAAATCTTGATACGAATTCCGAAAGTAAAAGTTCATTATATGATTTAAATCTTGTTCAAACACAAAGGAGACCAGAAGGGTCCCCCTTTCCTTTACATCGGAAAGGGATTCCTCCAAAATTGCAGTCAAATCTTTTTGTACCAACAAGTTCCCTTCTTCATCAGACTTAGTCAGATTACTAGGAATATAACATATTTTGTTAAAAGGAGGAATAGCTTGTTGAGGAATTTTAAGAATCTCCAATAAGTATTTTTTGAAATAGTCATAGGCATTTAAAGCTGGTGATTTTGGGAAATTTAGTACCCGTAAGTTTAGTCTCCTATTAAAAATTCTCAAATTGTTCCAGTTTGGAGTGAACATGAATTTTATTTCTGACCAGGGTTGTTGTTATATCTTTTAAATCTTTTAATTCAACTTTAACAGATGTTAATTGTTCAGCAGAGTCATGTTTGGTCAGTTCTATAGTTTTTGACAAATTGTCTACTTTCCTTGAAAGGCTAAGTACCTCTTGTGTCAATTCAGTTAACTTGCCATCAAGCCTCTGTAGAACCTGCCAAATGGTCTCCAGAGTTACCACCAAAGGGGACAAAGGCGGTACATTCGCTGCAGGTCCCAAAGCTGTTGGCTCAATAGTCTTCTCTGTGGGTACTCCTCCCTCCAGGCTCAGCTCCAGATCAGCGACTTCCGCTCCTAGAGCCCCTGCCAGGGCAACCCGTGCTGACATCAGACGTGGTGGTGTGCTAGAATGCGGAAGGGATAGCAATATCTCATGCCCCAAGAGGTTGGACGTTCCATCGTCCGAACCTACAACAGGGCCCTCTTCTCTGTGGGGTGGGGTTGAAAGCTGACTCAGAAACCTCTCTAGGGTTTGTTGTTGCACCGGCGTGGAGGTTCTGAGCTGCGAGGGAACCGACCTCAGAAGTCCCTTCCTTTTAGTATGTGGCATCGTGTAAGAAAGAAAACGCCACGAAAAACAAACGCGGTGTTAAAAGGCAAGAAAGGAATTAGCCGGCTCCACAGGAGAGGTAAGAGAGCCAGACTAGCATGCAGCCATTTTGGATCTCATTCCAATTAATTTTTTTTTTTTTTTACTAATTATTGAGGCTGTTAAAGGTGTTTTGCCAATTAAGTTAGCTGCCTTTTGTAGAATCAGCCCCTATCAGGCTCATAATCAAAACATTTAAGCATCCAAAAACCAGTCTAAGTCAGCACTTGGACATCCTAATAGCCAGGACGTTTAAGTACCAATAATCGAAACCAACTTTCTGGACATCTAGCAAGACTTCCAAGCTGCTGAACATCCAGAGTCTAAAGGGGTATGTTGGGAAATGTGCTATGGGCAGGCATCAGGTGAGCTTCTTCACCCAGAGAGTGATGGAAAGCTGGAATGCTCTTCCGGAGTCTGTTATAGGGGAAAACACCCTCTAGGGTTTCAAGACAAAGTTGGACAAGTTCCTGCTAAACTGGAACGTACACAGGTGAGGTTGGACTCATTTAAGAGCACTGGTCTTTAACCTGGGGGCCGCCGCATGAGCAGACTGCTGGGCAGGATGGACCACTGGTCTGACCCAGCAGCGGCATTTCTTATGTTCTTATGTACATCCTGCAGAACTAATCGATCCTTTCCCAGGATGTCCAAGGAGGAACTTACTTAGACTTGTTTTACATGCGTCCGAGTGTTCCAAAGATCACCAAACCGATAAGGTGACCACTGGAGGATTTAAGGCATGAACCCCTCCCCCCCCTTACCTCCCCAGTGGTCATGAACCCCTCCCACCACCCGTGGAGTGAAAAAAACAAAACAGTAGGCTTCCCATCAGCTGATCACAGCTCAGATAATGGGGATTCCCCCTGCCAGGATCAGCTGAACTGAAAGGGAGGTTCCTCTACTATCCCTCCCTTTCAGTCACCAATCCCCATCCCCCTCCACAGAGCCCCCGCACTATACCTCTCCCCTCCAATATCTCCTACAATTCCCTACCATCCCCCCTCACACACCCCCCTTTACTTTCAGTACAAAACTTGACAGGAGAGATGCCCACTCCCTCCTGCTGCCAGGCCCTATTGAACCCCGACACCCCACCCCAAATTGTGGTACTTCCCGAACCCATGGCACTCTACCCCCACACCCCCGAACTTGTGTCACTCTACCCCAACACCCGACATCCCGGACCTCCTGCTAACATCCCCCACATCTTCCTGACATCCCCCACATCCTCCCAACATCCCAGAACTCCCCCAACATGCCCTGATATCTCCGCCCCCCTCGATCCACCCAACATTCTTGAGCCCCCCTCCCATATCCCTGGAACACTCCCCTCCCCCCATACCTTCGGAAGAGCAAACGGCAGGAGGGAAGCTCACTCCCTCCTGCCTACAGGGCCGCGTGCTACAAATGACGGTGCTTCCCCCTCCCACTGTATCTTGGGATGCAATGGGAGAGGTCAAAGGCCATGATTGGCTCAAAAAAGCTTAGTCAGCCAATAGGCTACATGGAAAACCAAGACTGAAGGATGATATGTCATAACCTATTGGTCCTGTCTCCTCTGCAGTTCATTGACTGGCTAAGGAAGAAAACCTGGAGTCTAGATAAGTGGCTCCACGGGAAAGAGAGGCTGAGGCAAGAGATATGAAATACAAAAGGGAGAACACAGCTGAAGTTAATACAAGCTAGGGGAGGTATGAGGAGTGAAACAAAGATAACTGCATCACATTGGTCAGACATTCCTAAGGAAACTTATGGCCTCTTTTAAAAAGCTGCGCTAACGGCCCCGAAGGCCTTAGAGATTTAAAGGGCTTCGGGGCTGTTGCCACGCAGCAGCCGCTAGCGCGGCTTTGTAAAAGAGGCCGTTAGCCAGTAGGCTGCAAGGAAAATAAAAAAGGACTCCATTTTGCTAAGGCACTGTCTCTGTAACTACTGCTCCCACCTCTCCCTACAGCCCATTGGTCAGACATTCCTAATGAAGCTTAGCCAGCCAAAAGGTTGCAGGAAAAGATAGGACTCAAGGTTGCTAAGGCACTTTCTCTTGAGCTATTGCTCCTGCCCCCCTTCCCCTGCAGCCCATTGGTCAGACATTCCTAAGGAAGCTTAGTCAGGCTACAGGGAAAACCAGGGCTAATGGGTGATATCTCATAACCCAAACAACTACCCCATCATAATCACACAGTCCACTTTCCTGAGCAAAGCTCAGTCTTCCAGATATTTAAATAATAATAATAATAATTTCTTTCTTATATACCGCTATACCGTGAAGTTCGAAGTGGTTTACAATAAAGATACATTTGACAGTACATGGGATAGAAACGGTTTACAATAAAGATATATTTTGTCAGTACATGGGATACAAGTGGGTTACATCTAATTTAATGCAACTATGATTGCAAGTAGCACATCTGAGTATTTTGCACTGTGCTTCTGTCTCCCTTTTTTTTTTTTTTAACAAATAAAGGCTTATAAAGAAATCTATGCTCAGAATTCCTTCCAAAATAAAATCGTTGTGCCACTATATATATATATTCCTATTCTACTAATATGTATGTGGGGAAGGGGGTTATAATAGAAATATGTGGTGCATTGTCTCCTATTACAATGAGCCATTTGAATCATACCAATTTAGTAGGATTTGGAAACCTCAAAAAAAAAAAAAAAAAAGAAAAGAACTGAGTAAGTACCATCATCTTTCATTCAAAGAGTTGCACTTGGTCACGCGGATGTCATTGGCAATGGAATATGAAGACATTCACGGGGAATGCACATTTCTAGAATACTGATTTTAGTTTCGGGCAGTGCTGCTCTATTCACCTTGAAAAGATTTACCCACAAGCGAAGCAAGAAATTACTCTTGGCATCTTCTCCGCCGCATTATTCTATAATTCCTTTATTTAATGGGAATACAGCTCCTCTCCATAAGAGGGAACAGGAAAATGACAGAAAATAAATCGGTTTCTAAATCTGAAAGTGCATTATGCTGTCATGTCAACTAAAGATCTACAGTTAGGCGAAAACAACAATATCAAGACTGTATACAAACTAAAATCTGGAGAAGAATTCATCTCGGTACTTTTTCTTGAAGCAAATTGATAACAGCGGGATCTGGACACGTCCCTTTGTCACCCTATAACCCAACTCCTTGGCCCACAATACTCCCCTGCCATTACTACAAAAACACACCGACTACTATTGATGGTAATTAGCTGCAGCTCAGTTTATTAATCACAACAATTAACATAATATAATCTCAATTATAACATTAATTAACATAAACTCCCAGAGCTCCTCCCGAGCTACCCATAAAAACATTCAGTGCCCTCGACCCTGCCACCTCAGCAAGGGTCAGAGGGGTGGCATGTCCCTCATGCCCCATTATCCGGGTCACCTGACCCACCAGGCACGGCACCCCGCCGGCCCACCGCTCATCACCTGATGAGCCACAATGACCCAATAGCTCGGGAGATCCGCCCCCCGAGCTACACCATACTACCGGAAAAAACATGGGGTGGGTGGGAGGGAAAAACCCGCTCTGGAGGAACCAAGCGGTTGAGTCCTCCACTGCCTCCCCCTTAAGTAGATTCGCTCCCCCATGCGCCCTAAGCCTCCTCCAATTAATTTAAAGCTTGGCACCTGATCACCACCGGCCAATCACGCCGCACCCATATTCACCGCCCCCCCCCCCCCGACCGCCCCAGCCGATGGGCAACACGCAGGCCTGCCAGCCCCGTGTTATCCTTCGCCCATCGACACGGGGTCTCGGGCTCCTCTTAAATTAAGGAATGCTAAGTACAGCATCAAATGTCTTGTACTTTTTTATTTTCCAAAATTTGCAATTCGACCTCATAACCTAGGGCTCCTTTTACTAAGCTGCAATAGCGTTTTTAGCGCTTGCAGGATTTTAGCACGCGCTAAACCCGCGCTACGTGGCTAGAACTAACGCCAGCTCAAAGCTGGCGTTAAGGTAGCGTACGCTAAAACCGCTATCACAGCTTAGTAAAAGGAGCCCTTAGTAATCTAGAACCAGTTTTTCTCAACTCAGTTCTGGATTACCCCCCTTGCCAGTCAGGTTTTCAGGATATCCGCAACGACTATGCTTGAAAGAAATTTGCATATACTGATCTAGACAGAATCGATGTGGCTGGTACAAATGGTTGTTGAAAACATTTTTGTTTAGGGAGGTACATCAATGCTGATTTCCTATGTGTCATCGGGTTTTTTTTAAAAAAAATTATTAATCCCCCTCCCCCCTTTTACAAAACCACGGAAGCGGTTTATAGCGCAGGCTGGCACGCTGAATGCTCTGCGCTGTTCCCAACACTCATAGAGTTCCTATGAGGGCGTCAGGAGCTGCGCAAAGCATTCAGCACACTGGCCTGCGCAAAAAAAAAAATGCTTCCGCGGTTTTGTAAAAGGGAGGGTAGGGCCCTCTTTTACTAAGGTGCGCTAACCGATTAGCATGCGCTAATCCATTTAGTGCACACCAAATGCTAACGCGTGCATATTAGTCTATGGACGTGTTAACGTTTGGCGCGCGCTAATTGGATTAGTTAGAGCACCTTAGTCAAAGAGAGGGTAAGTGTTTTAAAGCTTCTTAAGTAATTGCTGTTTTAATGTTATTGTTTATTATAAATTATGTATGTTTGTTAGAATCCACCTAGAAAGGTTGATAGAGCGATATATCATTTTTTAAATAAATATGCATATTAGCCACTTTTACAGTAGTCTTCTATAAAGGAAAGTAGGTGCCTACTTTTCTTTTAAAATAGTTGCCAAATAGGTGTATTCTGGATTCCTAAAAACAGCTGCCCTTTTATAGAATTGCCCTTATACCCCCAGAGTCTATATACGAATAGGTCACCCAAAGTGGGGTGCCAAAATTGGGATGCAGAGCCCAGATGCACAAGTGACCTAATCAGTCAATTGAGTGCTAACAATCAATCATTGATGTTAATTGGCATTTAACTGGCATTAATTTGTATTCGTGGGCACACCCGTCTATGTGCTATCCTATAATGCTGTACGTGCAAAATGCCTTGCACGCCACACAAAAGGGGAAATGATCGTGAGAGTAGCGTGGACAGGTCAAAGGCATTCTCTTTAGCTCCTTCTGTTAGACATCCAAACTGAGCTTAGTTTTGCATACGAGTAATTCAAGGTAAAGTTAAAAACTTTCTACTTCAACCAGGCTTTGGAGGGATTTTCCCCTCCCCTTATTTTGCCACAAAACGAATTTAACAATGTAAGGCCTAGGGTTTCTATGCAGTTTTGTGACATTGTGATTGATTTCACATTGAAATTATTCTATTTATTCTTTTCTTTGTTCTACCTTCTCTGTCCTATCTAGTTTATGGAGTTCCTTTCCATTTTCAGTTTTATGTGCATTCCTTTACTTCTAAACCACTGAAATCAGTCAATGCCAGAGTGGTATATCAAATTCATAATAAACATATACAGTATTTTCTCCAGGTTATGTGCCCAAATGCGTACCATGATATACACCAAGTTTTGGCATATTGGTTTAACTCAAGGCCTCTCATTTTTGTCCCAATGTCTTAAAAACATAAGAATTGCCATACTAGGACAGACCAAAAGTCCATCAAGTCCAGTATCCTGTTTCCAACCCAGGTCCCAAGTACCTGACAGAAACCCAAGGAGTAGCAACATTCCAGAGCTGAGATTGTGATGTCATAATGCCTCATTCCATCAATGTCTAAGAGTTAGCCTCATCCGTGATGTCACAATGGCTTGATTATCCTATACTTGGCTCAAATAAGAACATAAGAATTGCTATACTGGGACAGACCGAAGGTCCATCAAGCCCAGTATCCTGTTTCCAACAGTGGCCAACCCAGGTCCCAAGTACCTGACAGAAACCCAAGGAGTAGCAACATTCCAGAGCTGAGATTGTGATGTCATAATGCCTCATTCCATCAATGTCTAAGAGTTAGCCTCATCCGTGATGTCACAATGGCTTGATTATCCTATATTTGTCTCAAATAAGAACATAAGAATTGCCATACTGGGGAAGACTGAAGGTCCATCAAGCCCAATATCCTGTTTCCAACCCAGATCTCTAGTACCTAGCTAGATCCTAAGTAGTAAAACAGATTGTATGTTGCTTATCCTAGGAATAAGGAGTGGATTTCCCCAAGCCATCTATGGACTTCTCTGAAATTATCCAAACCTTTTTTTAAACCCCGCTAAGCTAATTCTCTGGCAACAAATTCCAGAGTTTAATTACATGTTGTGTGAAGAAATATTTTCTCCAGTTTGTTTTAAAACTGCTACTTAGAAGCTTCATCGCATGCCTCCTAGTATCTTTGGAAAGAGTAAACAAGCAACTCACATCTACCTTTTCCACTCCACTCAGTAATTTATAGAGCTCTATCATATCACCCCTGAGCCATCTCCAAGCTGAGGAGCCCTAGCCACTTTAGACTTTCCTCATAAGGAAATCATCCCATCCCTTTTATCATTTCCATCACCCTTCTCTATACTTTTTCTAATTCCGCTACATCTTTTATGAGATACGGCATATTCCTATTAATTTTTCATGTTATTATATTGCATTACATTGGTGTTTTTTATTCCGTCAATACCGTGCGGTTCTAGGCGGATTACAATAAGAGGAGATTCTGGTCATATCTAGAAGATTACAAGATAGCTAATTGGTTGGAACGATTGGGCTGTGGAGATAGAAGTAGAAGGTTATATCATGAGCTTGTCTTGATAAATTTCTTAAATAACATGGTTCTGATTTCTCTTCTGAAGGTTTTGTAGTTTGGTGCTGAGGTCAGCAAATCAGCGAAGTGGTTGTCTAGTTTCGCTGCTTGCGTGGCGAGTAGCCCGTCATGCTGTATTTATATTGTGCAAATATTGTACCTCTCTCTGACCCATATGGCCAGTTAAGGGCAGTACATCAAAATTAAATAAACACAAAAATATGCATTGTGTAATGCTAAAGAAGCTGAAATTAGTTTAGGGGTTTGGGGCCAGAATTCAAGGGCCAGAAATAGGTCTGATTTTCATGTTTACTGCACTGGACGCTCAGCAGATACAGTTGCTTTAAAAATTGAATATGTATAATGTATCTTTTTTACCTTGTAAATGGATCTGCTTGTGGCCTTGAGGGCCAGCTTTGAAAACCCTTGAAATCAAAATTAATTTGTCCACCTCCATCCTGCTCTTCCCCCTCACCCTCTGTGGTGGGCATTTTCTGCTAATTTTCAGTTCCCTGAAGGAAGCGAAAGGAGAAAGAATGGGGCTGAATAAGACCATCAGAGCAACGCATATATTTCATTAAAGTACTTTAAAGTATGACTAACTGTTCTCTTAAATATGCAATCAGCTGTATATATTGTTCAGTCTGCTTTCACCAAAAAGAGACTAGGTTGATAATAGAGAACCTTCTAATTACCTGGAGAGATCACCCAGTCCAAAGTGCTGACTACAAGAAACAGCTTGTGAGCATATAAAGTTTTTGACAGCAGGAGGGTGCCTTTATAATAGTACTTAACATGGGCTAGTATACGGCACCCCCTGCGTTATAGAAAAGAACATTTTCTGAAGAAAAAAAAAAAAAAAAGAACGTAAATGTTAACAACCTGTTTCAAATTCCACCCTTGTGCTAACATTTCAAAATTGGAATGAAAGTAAAAGTGGCAAAATACTGTCAGTTCCACTCAAAAAAAACTGCAACAAAATTATTCTGATTATACGAAAATATGTTCAGAGTTACAACATGTTCTTTTATTTGGAGAGAAAAAAAAATACACATGACATAAGAATATAAATGAAAACCAAAAGATTTACAAAATGTTTAAAAAAAATGACAGCCAAACAAGAAAAATTGGCAAGAGCTTTAAGCAACCGGTGGAGAATCTACACCAAGGGTGTCCAACCTGCGGACCAAGGGCCGCATGCGTCTCCGTGAAGTATTTTGTGCGGCCCCATTCGACGGCGATGCAGTGTTTTCCTCTGCTGCCCCCGGGTATTTACCGTCTTGCCGGCTCCCTCCTCTGTCTTGCTGCAGCATTTGCGCGGCCCCAGAAACATTTTTTTGGCCAATGCGGCCCAGGGAAGCCAAAAGGTTGGACACCCCGATCTACACCAACATACATAGAAAAATTAAGAACTATAAGGTAACCTCAGTACGGGCTTAATCAACCCTTCAATTCTTTTTTAGCCCAGGGCAAGTGCCTATAGATGGACAGCACCAGACCTGAAAGGTCTAAATCAGGGGTGTCCAACCTGCGGCCCCATGAAGTATTTTGTACGGCCGCGGTTGAGGGCGATACAGTGTTTTCCTCTGTTGCCCCCGGGTATTTACCATCTTGCCAGCTCCCTCTGTCTTGCTGCAGCGTTTGCGCATTTGTGCGGCCCCAGAACTTACGTTCCTCAAAAAATAAAAATAGAATCTGCCCAGGAGGTGGACCATTTGGTCACAACCGAAATTAATCTGACTGAATTTTTGGAAGATACCCAGGATGTGATTCAGAGTCGGTCCACCCTGGTGATAACATACATGAGTGAGATAGATAAAGATGTTAATAATGAAACTTTATTTTAAAAATAGGTTAACAAAATTTTGCGGGGGCTTGGTTTGAATTTTTCTGGATGTCTCTAGAGCTACTCAATTAAAGAGGAAAGAGTTGTTGAGATTAAAAGTTAGAGTTTTGGCTCTAGAGGCTTCTTTTTACTTGAAATTTCAATGTAAATGTTTAGTCGTTACAAGACATTGAATATGCTTTTTGGGATCCCATTCAATTACAACAATTTATAGTTGCTCAAAAACAGAAATGAGTTTAATTTTCCTTTAAGTTTCACTGCTGAGAAAATAGAGGAGAAAATTAGAATCCCTATTAAAGTAAGGAATGATTCAAGGTTCGCGAGGGTGAATTGAGAATCATTTCCTTTATCTTTTCTTATAATTTGTTGCTGAAATTGTATCATGTCTCCCCATTTATGTGGGCTTAAAAAGGAATTATGTATGATTGATTATGCATTGTTTATGAGATCCTTTTTTTCCTTTGTATTATTGGATATTGTAATTATTCAAATTTATAATAATAAAAAAAAATCAGTTCCGATTAAGCCAATTAAAACATTTAAGTTAGGCATCTAGGTTGGCTAGGCCAGGGTTAGGCAATTCCAGTCCTCGAGAGCCGGAGCCAGGTCAGGTTTTCAGGATCTCCACAATAAATATGCATGAGATAGATTTGCATCTCAAGGAGGCAGTGCGTGCAAATCCATCTCGTACATATTCGTGGTGGAGATCCTGAAAACCTGACCTGGCTCCGGCTCTCAAGGACTGGAGTTGCCTACCCCTGGGATAGGCGACCTAGGCACCTAACTGTAGGTATCTTTTATAGAATGAGAGCCTAAAGGCTAGATGCACTAAAATCTCCAGTCGTCGCTAAACTGGTTTGACTGGTTTAGCGACCGATCGTATTTGCCAACCTGATGCACAAAACAGCTTACCATGAGTTTTTCCCTGCAATTGCTCATTCTCCGATCCAGCCATGCAAATAAGGTCATTGATATTAAAATGCCACGCAAAGTAGCCGACTGATCAATGCTCTAACATGGCACAAAAAATTGTGATCACTCTTATAGAACTCCAAAAAACGACAAGTCAGCCTGGGCTTTTTCTATTTTTTGTTAAATGGCATAATATCGGCTCCATTTTTTTAAAAATGCCTTGCCCACTCCCTCCTACCACCATGACCCCCCCCCCCTACCACCACCACCATCACTACCACCACTCAAGTGAAAATTGGCAGGAGGGATGCCCACTTCCTCCTGCCACCAGATGCCTCCCCTCCCCCGAAAATGTCCTTTCCCCTTCTTAAAAAAAATCAGCAAGAGGGAAGCCCACTCCCTCCTGTCATCGGATGTTCCCCCGGCTCCCCCCCCCCACACACACACACACCCCTGAACTTCCCCCATACCTGTCTCAGACGTTGACAGCAGGAGGGATACCGGGTCCCTCCTGCTCTGAGGCCCACCACTCCAAAATTATGTGCCTTCACCTTCCTGGTGCATTATGTGATGCATAGGGAGGGGCCTAATACCCTGACTGGCTCAGATACCTAAGGCCCCTCCTAGCCCAGCCAACCAACTTCCTAAATTCTGAGCGTTATTTTGCCACTTTAGCTGAAAAGAGTGTTATCTTATTTCGTTAAGTGCCAATTTGCAGAAACAAAATTATGTTTTGACATTGGTTCACATCATTGATTAAACCATATCCACGTCATTCTCGTCTTGATTGAGTTGAGAACTTTTCAGCACCCCCTCACATGTTTTTGTTTCTCAGGCAAAGAGAGTTACAATAGGTCTATGCACATGTATGTAGATTACAGCAGGAATATCCATTTTAGATAGGGCCATATTTTAGCCATTCTAAAATAAGCACCATAGTCCTAGTGAATTTTCAAGTGGACCGTATTATTTTGTGAACCATACTGTAAGACAGGGCTACTCAGTTCTGGTCCTCGAGGACCACAGGCAGGCCAGGTTTTTAGGATATCCACAATGAATATGTATGACCAATTTGAATGTCTTGCCTCCATGGATGCTGGGTCCTATGTTAGGAGTCACTGCCCAGGAGAAGGATCTAGGTGTCATTGTTGAGGATACGTTGAAACCCTCAGCTCAAGTGGCGGAGTGGTGGCTAAGAAAGCAAATGGAAAGTTAGGATTTATCAGGAAAGGAATGGAAAACAAAGATGAAAATGTTATAAAGCTCTATAGTATGGCTGCAACTTGAATGCTGTGTGAAGTTCTGGTTGCCATATCTCAAGAAAAGATAAAGCGGAATTAGAAAAGGTACAAAGAAAGGCGACGAAAATGATAAAAGGTTTGGGACGACTTCTCTATGAGGAGAGGCTAAAGCGGCTAGGGCTCTTCAGCTTGGAGAAGAGATGCTGCAGAGGTGACATGATGGAGGTCTAGAAAATAATGAGTGGCGTGGAAAGGGTAGATGTGAAACGATTGTTCACTCTTTCCAAAAATACTAGGACTAGGGGTCATGCAATGAAGCTACTAAGTAGCAGATTTAAAACAAACCAGTGAAAATATTTCTTCACACAACATGTAATTAAACTCTGGAATTCGTTGCTGGAGAATGTGGTGAAATTAGTTAGCTTAGCAGGGTTTAAAAAAGGCTTGGATAATTTCCTAAAAGAGAAGCCTAGAAGCCATTATTGAGATGGCCTGGGGAAATCCACTGCTTATTCCTAAGATAAGCAGCATAAAACCTGTTTACTACTTGGGATCTAGCTAGGGACTTGGGACCTGGGTTGGAAACAGGATACTGGACTTGATGGACCTTCGGTCTGTCTCAGTATGGCAATTTTTATGTTCTTATGAACAAGCATATTGTGGATATTGCATGAGACCAGACTTGAGTAGCCTGCAAAAAGGTGTACTCAGGCAGCTCAAGGACTTTCGGGAGTCTGTGATTAAAAGTTGCCCAGTATGCTAACGGTATGCTGGGAGGGAAGGAGGCTGGGTCCTTTTCTCCACTGCACGAAATAACAGTTTGCGAGTGAATATGGATCACTCTGTAGCAGCTTGGCTAATTATTCACATTTATAAAATTACCCTTCATGAGTCCTGGATGAGCCGGAATGTTCTACCACATGCTGGCTCATGCCCTAGCTCATGATCCTTGAATATGAAATATTCAGAAGCCAACTATAAAATGCTTAATTTGTTGTTTAGGACAAGTTGGTTTGATGCGGAGAAAATGCTGACTAGCCTGAAAAACTTTGTCATCGCATTTTTAGCACAATGGAACTTCTCTGCTATTTATTATTTCTTCAGCGTTGCCAGACGCACACAGTGTTCTACTTTAAATAAGCAAGAGACAAAAATGGTGAATCTATACACACTGCTCAGGTAAAGAATTACAAAGGGAATGAGTGTCCCCTAGTCTTTGAATTTTTTGATGAAGTGAAAAATCGATCCACTTGTACCCGTTCGATTCCACTCAGGATTTTGTAGACTTCAATCCTATCTCCTCTCAGCCATCTCTTTTCCAAGCTGAAGAGTCCTAACCATTTTAGTCTTTCCTCTTACGAGAGGAGTTCCATCCCCTTTACCATCTTGGTTGCTCTTCTTTGAACCTTTTCTAGCGCCACTATATTTTTCTTGAGATAAGGAGACCAGAATTGAACGCAATACTTCAGATGAGGTCGTGCCATGGAGTGATACAAGGGCTTTATAACATTCTTAGTCTTGTTAACTATCCCTTTTTTAATAATTCTTAGCATACTATTTGCTTTTTTAGCAGCCGCCACACATTGGGTGGAAGATTTCATTGTATTGTCTACGATGACACCCAGATCCTTTTCTTGTAACCCGTTCTGGGCTCCTGGGGAGGACGGGCTATAAAAATGAACGAATGAATAAATAAATAAACAGGCGGTACCCTCAGTGCAGCAGGTTGACTCAGAATGGATGACTTCAAAAAGAATACATACTGAAACATCGACCTGTGAAGCTGGAACGCAATGGCATTGATAAATGAAGAGGCGGATATGTTAGGGGATTATAAAGGGAAGGACAAACAGATATGGGCAGTGGTGTAGCAATGGTAAGAGGCACCTGGGATAGTGGTGCCACTCCCCCCCCTCCACTGCCCATATGCCTTCCCTTCCCCCATACCTCTTTAAGTTCGCCGGCGCAAGCAGCATCTCTAACCTGCTGCCCGCGCCAGCATCAGCTCTCCCTCTGAGGTCACTTCCTGGTGACCAGGAAGTGACCTCAGAGGGAGAGCCAAGGCCAGCAGCAGGTAGGAGGTAGGAGATGCTGCTTGTGCTGCTGAAGAGTTAGAGTTTAATGGGGGAAGGGAAGGCGTGTGCACGGCAGGAGAGGGCGGGGAAGGGCCAGGGGAAGAGGAGAGGTGCCAGTTCTCCCACCAAGATGGCGCCCAGGGCAGTCTGCCCATCTGCGCCCCCCACTCCTTATTGCACCACTGGATGCTTTACAAGTAGGTTGGGTTAGAACTTAAACTCAACTTTTAAAATGTGGACTTCCAGCATGGGTTTGAATACCGCCAGAGACGTGACGTACCGAGTCAGGCAGTTTGTTCCAGACATACGGTGCAGCAAAGTAGAAGGAACAGAGTCGGGAGTTGGCAGAAGAGGAGAAGGGTACAGACATACGAGCATAAGAATAGCCTTAATGGGTCAGACCAATGGTCCATCTAGCCCAGTAGCCCATCTTCACGGTGGCCCCCTCTCGTGCTCAGAGTTATGTTGGGAGGACATCTGCACATGCATAGATGCAACACGATGATGTCACACACATGCACGTGACATCATTGCATCACGTCCACGCAAGTGCTGATGCCTTCCAAACATGGCCCCAAGTTCAATGGTTTTCAAAACCCGGACGAAGTGCTGGGTTTTGTAAACCCATCCAGATGCCTGGACAGTCCTCTAAAAGAGGACATGTCCAAGTAAATCCGGATGCCTGGTAACCCTAACCGTGACCCCAGCCAGCAACATGGATTCAATGCTATGAATTCTAAACAGGTAAATTAGAGTATGTTTACTCCTTGGGATCTTGCCAGGTACCTGTGACTTGGAAAGGTCCCTTTTGGAAACAGGATACTGGGCTTGATGGACCAGTCTGTCGCAGTATGGCAATTCTTATGTTTTTATTTGAGCCAAGTATAGGACAATCAAGCCATTGTGACATCATTGATGGAATGAGGCATTATGACATCACAATCTCAGCTCTGGAATGTTGCTACTCTTTGGGTTTCTGCCAGGTACTTGGGACCTGAGTTGACCACTGTTGGAAACAGGATACTGGGCTTGATGGACCAGTCTGTCGCAGTATGGCAATTATTATGTTCTTATTTGAGCCAAGTATAGGACAATCAAGCCATTGTGACATCACCGATGAGTCTGACTCTTAGACATTGATGGAATGAGGCATTATGGCATCACAATCTCAGCTCTGGAATGTTGCTACTCTTTGGGTTTCTGCCAGGTACTTGGGACCTGAGTTGACCACTGTTGGAAACAGGATACTGGGCTTGATGGACCTTCAGTCTGTCACAGTATGGCAATTCTTATGTTCTTATTTGAGCCAAGTATAGGACAATCAAGCCATTGTGACATCACTGATGAGGCTGACTCTTAGACATTGATGGAATGAGGCATTATGGCATCACAATCTCAGCTCTGGAATGTTGCTACTCTTTGGGTTTCTGCCAGGTACTTGGGACCTGAGTTGACCACTGTTGGAAACAGGATACTGGGCTTGATGGACCAGTCTGTCGCAGTATGGCAATTCTTATGTTCTTATTTGAGCCAAGTATAGGACAATCAAGCCATTGTGACATCACTGATGAGGCTGACTCTTAGACATTGATGGAATGAGGCATTATGGCATCACAATCTCAGCTCTGGAATGTTGCTACTCTTTGGGTTTCTGCCAGGTACTTGGGACCTGGGTTGGCCACTGCTGGAAACAGGAAACTGGGCTTGATGGACTTTCAGTCTGTCACAGTATGGAAATTCTTATGTTCTTAGATGACAGCAGATAGAAACTTGTACAGTCCATCTAATCTGCCCAACGAGATAAACTCATAGCATAAGGTATGCATATTTGATTTATCCTTTCCATTTTCTGCCTGATGCTTGCTCTGCTTCCCAATTACTGCAATTGTCATCTGATCACTCCTAAATTCGTTTCCATACAGGCTTCCTTTGTGTTTATCCCACACATTATAGCTAATAGCTACTGTTTTTATGTATGTCTCTTATAGATCTTCTCAGAAGTAAGTTATACAAGCAGGCTTACGACAGCTGCAATATTCAATCTGCAATATTCAGTCTCAAGTACAAAGATGTATCTCTTCCAGTCTCACGTGCATTTTAAATATGTTAGCACGTTTCAAGTTTATATACCGCCTATCATGGTTATCTAAGCGGTTTTACAATCAGGTCCTCAAGCATTTTCCCTGCCTGTCCCAGTGGGCTCACAATCTATCTAATGTACCTGGGGCTATTGAGGATTAAGTGACTTGCCCAGGGTCACAAGGAGCCGTACGGAGTTTGAACCCACAACCCCAGGGTGCTGAGGCTGTAGCTCCAACCACCGTGCCACACAATCCACATGCCTGTTTAAAAAAAAAATAAATAAAAATGTTGCCTTCCCTATCAAGAGGAAAATAAAAGATTTACAAGTAAAATAATAAAAATATCATGATTTTGATTGGAACAATATTGAGTCAGAGCCAGTGGAGCTTGGGCATGCTATGGAGCCGACACCCTTGGGGCTAGGAAAGAATGAAATGAATGAATTTTGCCTCTTTGGCTGGTCTGCTATCTGGGCAAAGGTATGAAGGAGAAGAAAAGACCAAGACAGAAAATACAGAAAGACAAAGAAAGCTTGTATAGCATGGTTTTGGTATTCTTGCCAAAGAGCTCTCTACTAAACTACCAGAGAAGGATTCCATTTTGGCTGCATATTTCCTCAACAGATGTTAAGACACTTGCATACAAATTTAATGAATATAAGTTTAGCTGAAGGTCAAAAAGAAAGTCCTTGAATGCAAACAGCGAAAGATCCTATTCCAAATCCCTGAGAGATGTTTATCAGATCTGATGACTTTGAACCCTCAGGAGCTTTCTTGTCATCCAAGAAAGGAAAGAGCGGAAAGGGGAGATAATGAGAATTTCTGGTCAGCCAAAGGAAGGCATAAGGAGGGAGTTAAAAATGTTACATTCATGTTGCTGTCTCTATGGCAACAAGTCGGACGTCTCTGACACTGTGTAATCACTGCATGAGGCCTTTAACAATGCTGTTGGCTTCGGCTACTTTGTAACTGCAGAAAATTTCATTAAAAATTGAAAAGAGATTGAAGATATATTTCTTCTAGAATTCTTCTGGATTTTTCTTTGGTTGTACAACCTTTATCATCACTTTCGGTTCTTATAGTTTATGGCCTGGGGCGGGTCACTAGTGTGGGCAGACTAGATGGGCCGTGGCCCTTTTCTGCCGTCATTTTCTATGTTTCTATGGTTCAAGTGAGAAAAATACCATGTAACTAGATCAAATGTGGATTGAATATGAAGACATTCAGTTTTCTTGGTGGTTGATTTTGCAATTTACGTTCCGGGCTGATGAAGATTCCTTGTTCAAGCCTATATCATCAGTACTTCATCAGGATTTCTTCTTCCTATATTGGTCAAGACTGTGAGTGCTTACAGCCCCAGGGCATGAAGACGTAGTCACCACAGCATGCCTAGATGGTCAATTACAAGATCATGGTCATTAGGTGTAGAAGGGACTGAAGCTACACGTCATCCAGCCCAATTGAAGTATGCATGTGATGGGGATGAAAGAGGAGAGAGAAATAGTCATAAAAATAGGGGAAATCCCCAAGTACTGCTAATGAATGCTAAATTGGACCAGATTCCAGCTTTGTTCTGACTGAGCTGGAACAAGAGAAAAATGGCAGGTCTTGGCAGCAAGTATCTTTATATTATACTAGTGTTTTAGCCCGTTACATTCGTTACAGTAACGGGTGCTAGAATAGCCTCACCTATACCCTGACCCTGTCTCTGACCCCACCCATGCCCCGCCTCTATCATGCCCGGACCCTGCCTCCCACTGATCCCAGTCCCACCACCTCACCTTTCACCATTTCCTTTGTACCCTTTTGGCCCTCATAGATCCTCCATTGCATTTATCACCTGGCAGGGTCTTTACTTACCCGAGGCGGCAGCAGCAGTCCTGACGTACCAACCTTTCCTCCCTCAGTGCCCCAAAGCAGCAGTGGTCCTACCATTTCCATCTCTCCCTTTCCCCCTTTCACACTCTCTACCATCTCCCTCTGACCCTGTTTCACCCCTTTTGCCATCATTCCCTTTCCTGTCCCCCTCTGTCGTTCTCCAAGACCATCTCTTTCTCCTGCCCCCTCCACACTCCCTAAAGTCTATCTCTCCCTATCCCCTACCATCTCTCCTGGTCCCCCTAGTAGCCCCTCTGTCCTTCTCATCCATCTATCTCTGTCTCTCTCTCCTTTCCTCACTTGACTCCAACATCTCTCCCTTCTCCCACTCCCTCCTCCGAATTCATCACCTCCTGCCTCTGCGGAGCTCTCGCAGCTTCTCGTCGTTCTCCTCCAGCCAGACTTCAGCCATCTACACTGGCTCCGTGCTCGGCCACCGTGGTCTGCAGCCGCTGACATCCGCGGCGGCCGACATCCGCCTCGGGGGAGAGAGAGATTCTTGTGTGTGACGGGAAGGGGGGAGGGGAGCACGACGGTGGCAAACGACGGCGGCGAAGTTACAGTGAGGGAGGGAGGGAGTAGAAGCGCGCATGCGCACTCTTGCCCGCGGGGACCTACAGCGCATGGAAAACGGGAGCACACAGATCAGAGTGCGCATGCGCGGCTTAGGCTTTTATTATATTATATTATATTATATTATATTCTGAGTTTTAATTCCATAATGGTACAAAGAGTAGTGCCCTCTTAATGACATCAATATATTTTGTATCTTGGAGGTATTAACCATGCCTATCCTTGCTTAGCTTCTGAGCTCCTCCTGGGTCAGAATTCAAAGGTTTTGGGCTGTTCTTTTGGATCAATATTCTGCTATCATTGTAACCAATTTTTTTTAAACACTGGCTGGGGCAGTTTAAAAAAATACCCTGATATTCAGTGTCAAATTCAGCTACTATTCAGCTGGCAGTAGATTGAATTTTTAGTCCAATGCCAGTGCTAAAACCAGAAAGTCAGGCCGAGACCTGTGCAGGCTTTGACACTGACGGCCTCGTTTACAAAGCCACGCTAGCAGCTGTGCTGCGCTAACGGCCCTGAAGCCCATAGAGATTTAAAGGGCTTCGGGGCTGTTGCTGCACGGCTTTGTAAAAGAGGCCTTGAATTTCTGATTAGCTAAGTTAATATTCAGACTTAACCGGCCACTGGTTAGCACCTAAAGAAAGGACAGCTATTAATGCGGCCTAATTTATATGCTAAACCTGGTCGGTTAAGTCTGAATATCGGGACCTAACCAGACTCCGCTTACAGAATGCCCTTGACATAGCTGGTTTTAAGTTTGCCGCGTCAGGGCTCCTCTGTCGCCTTCCACTCAACCAGTTCTTGACCCAGCCTGACACTTTGGGACCCATCTCGAGGGCACTCGGTTTGTTTATTAGACGTCTGTGTGGAACACTGTCAAAGGCTTTGCTGAAATCTAAATACACCACATCTAGCACACTATCTCTATCCAATTCTCTGGTCACCCAGTCAAAGAAATTGATCACTTCTCCTTAGGGTACGTACCTGAATAGAGGCAACGAGTTGTAAAATTACCTCCATAGACCATTGAAAGCTATCAAATCAGTCACATCTAAAGATCCCGAGAGCTTTTAGCTTGTCCTTTCCTATTGCTCTATATCATAAAATTTTAGCATGCTGAATTGGCATAACATAGCCAAAGCATTTCAGATGTTTTTGTACGAGCCTGAAGCCAAATGTATTAATAATGTATTTCACTGTCTTCGGGAGTCTAGCTTCATTTACAAGCCATACATTCTGTAGCATGAAATTAGTCCTTTTACTGAAGAGTTGATTTAAATCCATATACACGGAGTTATTTTCTCTGAGTTTCTCTTTCTTTCCCTCTCTCTCTCAATCTGGTAGTCAGGTGGGAAATCAAAATCTCATCTCATGAGATCTAACTCCCATTAAAAAAAAAAAAAAAACTGAGCCAATATCTGCTCGAGATTGTTTCTGTACTCCAGGAGTCAAATTGTTAAAAGTCTGAGTCTTTACGATGAATATCACAGCAGCATTGCTCTTATGAAAGGGAACAATTCATTCGACAGACTATACGTTCTCATGAGACAGAAAGTGCTTTTAATATGATAAATACTGTGCAAACAAAAGTTGATTTTGGATACTTAGGGGACCTTTTACTAAACCACACTTGAATCTGTCCTTAGCACCTGTTATTATTAAGTTAATAAAGGAGGCCTTATAACCTCCTATTTAGATAAATGCTCTCACGTTCACTCCACGTTAGTCAGTTGGCACGCACTAATGTAAACACTTGCTTTCCTGCCCATTTCCCACTCATAAATTATGAGAAGCCAAGGTTCACAAACACTTGTAGCCGAAGAGAAGATGAAGCAGACCAGCAGATAATAGCAATGCACGCTTTATTCAAATCAGACACCCGATGTTTTGCCTGAACAGGTTGCATCTCACAGCTGTTATCACAAAACTGGCTCTGTGGCAGTTGGAGATGATATTTTATTGAGGCATGTCTTGCTGCCCGAGAAGGAGGTCTGTCAGGGGGTGGGGCCAGGAGATAAAATGGGTGTGGCTGGAGACATGGCTAGGTGGAGCCGAAGTAGGGCTGGGCGGAGTGGTACAGAGATAGGGGTGTAGCTATTGGGGCCCCCTCAGCAGCTCTCAAAATAGACATAACCACATGAACATCTGTTTCTCATTTATTTTAGAAGAGGTCATACATCGAAAGATCTTGTTATAAAATGTTCCACCATCAATGACATACTTTACCTGGAGGTCATTTTCAAAAGGATGTGAAGAGAATGGAGTCGATTCAGCGGGCGGCCACTAGGATGGTCTCAGGACTTAAAGATCTCCCATATGAGGAACGTCTGAGCAGACTGCGCTTATATTCTCTCGAGGAGCGCAGAGAAAGGGGGGACATGATAGAAACATTCAAATACATCACGGGTCACATTGAAGTGGAGGTCCCACGGCGACAAGAGGGGATACGCTAAAGCTCAGAGGGGGAAGATTTCATGGGGACACCAGGAAATACTTCTTCACCGAAAGGGTAATTGATCGATGGAACGGTCTTCCAAGACAGGTAGGCGAGGCCAGTAACACACTCGACTTCAAGGGACGATGGGACAGACAGGTCGCTCAAGAGGAATGCTTAGTAAACGGATTCTCAAGGGGAGGAGGGATGCTTAATAGATGGATTCTAGAGGGAGGGAGGGTTCTTGAGTGGGCAGACTTGTTGGACCGTTGGCACTTTTCTGCCGTCATGCTCTATTTTTCTATGTCCTTAGTCTGAATTGGTTGCCCTTTCTAAAATGCTGTTCAAAGTCTCATTACTGTTTCTAAATGTTGCTTTGATTTTGTGGTATTTTTCTTAAAAAAAAACAAAAAACCCAAACCCCAAAAGCACCAAAACCTTGGTAGCTGAATATTGTCACTAAGATATAAGAATTATGCCATTAATACTCAGCCCATAATGCAGGCATTTCTGAAATGCTGATCCCCATGGGCTGATGAAATGCAGATGTTCAACATCTGGCTATCAGTGCCAAATATCCAGCTATTTGGTGATAGCCAGAATTTATTCAAGTATTGCCGCATTTGTAGTCATCCAGGTAAATGAGGGCTTCTCTTTGTGGTTCAACTAGCCCAAATAGTTATTCCAGCATGATTACTGAATATTGGTGGTGCTCAGATAACTTCCACCTTTTACCTTTGCTCCACCCCTGGCACTACCCAGAGAGTGACCTGCCAGTCTGTGCAGATACCCGGCGGTACTCTCCAGTTTAAGCACCACTTAATATCTCCCCTGTCCCATTCAACGTGTTAGCTGGTTAAGAGCCGCACCTACCTGATTATGTCACCCTGAATATCAGCCCACAAAAGAACATAAGAATTGCCGCTGTTGGGTCAGACCAGTGGTCCATCGTGCCAAGCAGTCCGCTCATGCGGCGGCCCTCTGGTCAAAGATCAGCGCCCTAACTGAGACTAGCCCTACCTGAATACGTTCTGGTTCAGCAGGAACTTGTCCAACTTTGTCTTGAATCCCTGGAGGGTGTTTTCCCTTATGACAGACTCCGGAAGAGCATTCCAGTTTTCTACCACTCTCTGGGTGAAGAAGAAATTGCTTACGTTCATACTGAATCTATCCCCTTTCAATTTTAGAGAGTGCCCTCTCATTCTCCCTTCCTTGGAGAAGGTGAACAACCTGTCCTTATCTACTAAGTCTATACCCTTCAGTATCTTGAATGTTTCAATCATGTCCCCTCTGTCTAAGTTGCAGGGTCCAAGGTTTACCTTAAATCCTGCCCCTTTTTTGGACAGATAATTGCTGCCACATTGTGATTTACGCAGTCAAACATTTTAAACAAATAATAGAAAATGTTTTTTTCACTCGGAACATAGTGAAACTCTAGAACTCTTTGCAGGAGCAATCGGTAAAAGCAGTTAGTGTGGCTGGGCTTAAAAATATTTGGACAAATTCCTGGAGGAAAAGTCCATAGCTGTTGTTAAGGTGCACCTGGGAAAAGCCCCTGCTAACCCTTGGGATTATGTAGCATGGAATCTTGCTACTCTTTGGGATTCCGGAATCTTGCTACTCTTTGGGATTCCAGAATCTTGCTACTGTTTAGGATTCTAGAATCTTGCTACTCTTTGGAATTCTGGAATCTTGCTACTCTTTGGAATTCTGGAATCTTGTTACTCTTTGGGATTCCAGAATCTTGATACTCTTTGGGATTCTGGAACCTTGTCATTCTTTGGAATTCCGGAATCTTGCTACTCTTTGGCATTCTGCAAGGTACTTTTAACTTGGACTGGCCACTGTTAGAAACACGATACTGGAGTAGATTAGCCCTTTGTCTGACCCAATAGGGCAAATGTTATGTTGTTATATAAAATCAATGTATCCAAGTGGCTTGAGTTTAAATAAAAAGCTGTCGGGACTATCACTGCCAGTTCCCATGTAAATGCTTTTGAATATCAGCCTGTTTTTTTTTTATGATTAGTCTTAATATTATTTGTTCTCCATCCTATCCTTGTTACATTGACCACCAATAGAACTAACACTATTACTACTATTTATCATTTCTATAGTGCTGAAAGACATATGCAGCGCACAGGCAGACGAGCAGGAGAAGCAGAGAGCAGAGGAAGGAGAGAGGCAGCTAGCAGAGGAATAAAGCAGACGAAGGTGATGCATGCCGGTAACAAAAATCTCATGCACGAATACAGGATGTCCGGGGCACTACTTGGAGACACCTCCCAGGTAAGAGACTTGGGAGTTATGATCGACGAGTCAATGAAGCCATCCACACAATGTGCGGCGGCGGGAAAAAGGGCGAACAGAATGCTAGGAATGATAAAGAAGGGGATCATGAACAGATTGGAGAAGGTTATCTTGCCGCTGTACCAGGCTATGGTGCGCCCTCACCTGGAGTACTGCGTCCAGTACTAGTCACCATACAGGAAGAAGGACACGGTACTACTCGAAAGGGTTCAGAGAAGAGCGACTAAAATGGTTAAGGGGCTGGAGGAGCTGCCGAACAGTGAGAGATTATAGAAATTGGGCCTCTTCTCCCTCGAAAAGATGAGACTGAGAGGGGACATGAAGCATTCAAGATACTGAAGGGAATAGACTTAGTAGATAAGGACAGGTTGTTCACCTTCTCCAAGGAAGGGAGAACGAGAAGGCACTCTCTAAAGTTGAAAGGGGATAGATTCCGTACAAAGGTAAGGAAGTTCTTCTTCACCCAGAGAGTGGTGGAGAGCTGGAACACTCTTCCGGAGTTTGTTGTAGGGGAAAACACCCTCCAGGGTTTCAAGACTAAGCTGGACAAGTTCCTGCTCAACTGGAAAGTACACAGGTGAGGCTGGGCTCATTTAGAGCACTAGTCTTTGACCTAGGGGCCGCCGTGTGAGCGGACTGCTGGGCACGATGGACCACTGGTCTGACCCAGCAGCGGCAATTCTTATGTTCTTATCTACATTTAACATGTAATACATGGTCCCCGCTCAAAAGAGCTTACAATCTAATTAGGACAGACAGAACAAATGGGACAGATAAGGGTTGGAGAGTTTCTTGCAGAGAGAATGATAAGATAGACATAGGTCTCTTACAGTGAGTGGGAGTTAGAAGTTAAAGGCAGCTTCATAAAAAAGTGGGCTTTTAGCAAGGATTTGAATATTACTGGAGACGACTCTTGATGTATTGACTCAGGCAGTTTGTTCCAGGCATATGGTACAGCAAGATAGAAGGGACAGAGTTTTGATCCCATTCACTTGCAATGCTTGGTTTCCCCCTCCCACCTGTACCTACTCTCCAATATAGGGTTACCATTTTTCAGGCCGCAAAAACCCAGGCACATAGCCCCGCCCTGTTCCGTATCTGGCCCCACCCTGTTTTGCCCTGGCCCCGCCCAATTCCACCTCCGGCTCTGTCCCATTCTGCCCCAGCCCCTCCCAGTTCAGCCTCCAGCCCTGCCCCCACAAACCTCCGCTCTTCTTCCCCGACAAGCTCTGGCCGCGTCTGGAGGGCCTGGAGCATGTGCAGATGTGTGTGACATCATCCACACATTCTCAGATGCCCTCCGGATGCAGCTGGAGTATGTCAGGGCTTTCCAAAACCCAGACAAACTCTTGGGTTTTGGAAAGTCCAAGAGGACGTCTGGGTTTTTCCCGGATATCTGGTAACCCTACTCCAATATCCTCTCCCCCACCCCACCCCCTTTATTAATTCTGTTCTTCCCTTCCTTCTGGCTCTTTGCCATCCTCTGTTCTGCCACAACACGTGTTGCAATGATGGTCCATGGTAGAGATTTACAGCACCATATTTTAGCACATTGCATGATAAGATTCCTTGTCTGCTTCAGATGGCCGACATTGATATGATAATACAGGCAAAAGCATTTCTTCCTGGCAAATTCGGTTTACAGTGTGATGCCCAGGACAACAATATCCTCCAGTGGTGATTAAATTTATGTAAATTGCACAATAAGCTTGTCTGGTGTGAGCCTCTATTGCAAATCCTATCCCACATGGCTTAGCAGGAGTCCTTGAGGTCTGTGCTGGAAAACTCCAGCAATCATAGTAAGCCGTTTCTAGCTTTCCCTCCTGCCGTTGCTATGGGGATATTCTAGCTCTGCTGTCTTTGTCTCTTTGCTGTTGGATCTCCCTATCATGTGATTAACCCTGGCTTTGCCACTGCTAGAGCTAGGACCCCTCTGTCTCCTTTATTCAGCCCACTGCAGAGAAATAGGGTGCCGGTGTAAGGGGCTAACCATTCAGTGAAGGGAATTGCCATCTTGAGGGACAGCGAAGTCAGTGTAGTGTAAGTCCCTGCAGGTTGTAAAGATGAGCCTGATTTTATTGATGCGTTCTTTTTAGGATTTTACTGTGTCATAGATCACTTTGAGCGTTCTCTTGGAAATGTGGTTAATCAAATCCTCAGCAACTGACTCTAGAAGAAAGCAAACCCAGCTTGTGTTTGACACATCCTCCTTGCTTTTCTTCCAGTGGTGTGTCCTAAGCTGACTGGCACAAGACCATGATCTTGAGGATAGAACATTTACCAAAAGTGGTTGGAAATTATTTTTAGTATAGCTTTTTATGAAATCCACTGCATAAAATTCAGCTGTTTTAGACTGTATGCAGGAAACAGATTAGGAGTTTGAGTTAGAGGCACTTATGCAATGATTGGACTTTGTTTCAGAATCGATCATACTTTAAGGGCAGTTCTATAAAGGATGCCTAAATTGAAGTACCAGCCACCTCATTCTATATATGGTGCTCAAAACTGCATGTGCAAATTTGGTGTACACCCATTCGTGCATTCGATTTAATTGCTTGACGAGTCAATTAGCATTGACAAGTGTGCACTAACAATCCATTCTCTGAGTGAAAAAATATTTCCTCCTATTGGTTATAAAAGTATGATTCTGCAACTTCATCGAGTGTCCCCTAGTCTTTGTAAATCTTGATGCAGTAAAATATCGATCCACTTGTACCCAATCATTGTAGACTTCAATCATATGTTCCCTCAGCCGTCTCTTTTCCAAGCTGAAATGCCCTAACCTCTTTAGTATTTCCTCATACGAGAGGAGTTCTATCCCCGTTATCATCTTGGTCGTTCTTCTTTGAATCTTTTCTAGTGCCGCTATATCTTTTTTGATAGGACCAGAACTGAATGCAATACTCAAGGTAAGGTCACGTCATTGAGCGATACAGAGACATTATAACATTCTTAGTCTTTGTTTACCATCCCTTTTCTAATAATTCTTGTTTTGCCTTTTTGGCTGCTGCCGCACATTGGGTGGAAGGCTTAAGTGTATTGTCTATGATGACACCCAGATCCTTTTCTTGAGCGCTGACCTCCAAGTTGAACCCTAGCATCTTGTAACTATGATTTGGATTATTCTTCCCAATGTGCATCACTTTCCATTTGTCCATATTAAATTTCATCTACCATTTGGACACCCAGTCTTCCAATTTTCTAAGGTCTTCCTGCAGTTTTTCATAGTCCGCATGCATTTTAACAACTTTGAACAGTTTAGTGTCATCTGCAAATTTAATCACTTCACTCGTAGTTCCAATGTCCAGATCATTTATAAATAAGTTAAATAGCACCGGTCCCAGTACTGATCCCTCTGGCACACTACTATTTACTCTCCTCCATTGAGAAAAATGATCATTTAACCCTACCCTCTATTTTCTATCCAGTAACCAATTCCTAATCCACAACTGAACTTTAATTTTCTCAGGAGCCTCTCATGAGGAACTTTGTCAAATGTTTTCTGAAAATCTAGATATACTACATCAACCGTATCACCTTTATCTACATGTTTATTCACTCCTTCAAAGAAGTCGTGCAAATTAGTGAGGCAAGACATCCTGACTCTGTCTCATTAAATCATGTTTGTCTACATGTTCCACAATTTTATTTTTTTATAATTGTTTCTACTATTTTGCCCTGCATTTAGGTCAGGCTTACTGGTCTGTAATTTCCTGGATCTCTCCTAGAACTGTTTTTTAAAATAGGTATAACATTGGCCACCCTCCAATCTTTAGGTACTACAGATGATTTTAGTGACAGGTTACAGATCACTAAAAACAGATCAGCAATTTCATGTTTGCGTTCTTTCAATACCCTGGGATGTATACCATCTGGTCCAGGTGATTTATCACTTGTTGATTTGGCTTAGTATGTCTTCCAGATTCACCAAGATTTCTTTTAATTCCTCTGCTTCATCACCCTTGAAAACCATTTCCGGTTCAGATAGATTTCTTACATCTGTAAAGACCGAAGCAAAAAATTCATTCAGTCTCTCCGCTATGGCCTTATCCTCCCTGAGCACAACTTGTACATCTTTATATTTTGCATAATACAAGAGAACATGTATCACTTTTTCTCTTTCTCCGGTGTTGCACTGTGGCTTCTTGGGAGAGAATCAAGGAGAGGGCTGGAGAACATGGGGGACTGTAGAAGAAAGCATCAGGGAGAGGGGCTGGAAAGCAAGGGGGCTGTAGAGCAGTGCATCTGGGAAGAGGTCATACGTCATCAGGGGAGCTATCCCAAATGTTGCTTATAGCCCATTACCAGTGATAAAAAAATATATTTTAGTAGCTTGACAGTTTTCATTTTCATTTTTCAGGTGCCACGTGCATATTTATGAGTTAATTAGATATGAAATGATACAGATGAATTAAATATTGTTAAACTAGTAGATGGAATTCCAATTAAAGCAGCAGCCTTTGGGGGCTGAGAAAGAAGAAGCTTTTTTATGTGACGATCTGGGTGTTTGATTTTTATTACATTTTAAATAGAGGTAGAATGGGGCTGAAAGCCTTGTATTAGCTGCTTTAAGAGAGAAAGAGAAGAAAAACTCCTTTCGGAACATGACGTTAAGGAATTCAGATGTTTCAGTAAGCTTTGTGTAGTTTAATTTTGTGGCTACCTTATTTGTTAATAAGGTTATATTGTGTGTATATGAAGAATGAATGGCAGAAAGGGCAATACAATTAGGCCATCTTTTACTAAGGTGCGCTAACCGATTAGCGCGCACTAAACGCTAACACGTGTATGTTAGTCTATGGACGCGTTAGCGTTTATCATGTGCTAATTTGATTAGCACGCACTAACCGGTTAGCGCACCTTCGTAAAAGAGGGGCTTTGTTTGGAACTGACACTATGGGCTCCTTTTACAAAGGTGCGCTAGGATTTTTAGCGCACGTACAAAATTACCACGCGCCATAGCGCGCGGTAGCCGAAAATCTACCGCCTCCTAAAAAGGAGGCGGAAGTGGCTAGTGCGCTCGGGAATTTAACACGCGCTATTGCGCATGTTATGGCCCTCGCGCACCTTTGTTAAAGGAGCCCTATGTTCATTCTATTCCTCTCAGGAGTGAGTTCTTCCTCCTGAAGAAGTTAGATGTGAAACACGAAATCGTGTAGAGGAAGAGACATCGATCAATTGGATCTTGGTTTGTTTTATCATGGACACAATGAAATTTTATGGGGAACGATTTTGGAATTTCTTTAAGAAGTTCTTTTTAAATGGGAATTATAAAAAAAAAAAGTGAGGAATTGATGAACTTGGCGATGGATTCCACCAGGTGTGCCTATACAATAGACTGAGCACCCATGGATTGCAGGGAGCCTACTCAAGATAAGTTTAACAACTAAAAACTTTTACTATTTGTTCTAGTCTTATAGTGGTTTGGTAGGTAGGTGGTGCAGTGATGTTTGTGATTACTCCATTGCCGGTAGAGATATTGATAATTTTTTGACTGAGCACTTTATATAATAAGTTATAGTAAATGGGGCTCATAATCAAAAAGGAAATACGTCTAGACACCGGCCTAATTCGGCACTTAGATGATCAATGAGACAAGTCGTCCAAGTGCCGATAATCCAACTGGGTTTTAGACGTATCTCAAAATGACTTAGGCCTTCACAGTGCTGCAGTACGCCCAGAGCTAAAAGGGGCCTTTTAGGAGGAGTGGTGAGGCGGGATTTAGGCGGGACGTGGGCCGTCCTAAACTTAGATGTACTGCATGTATAAGCGAACGTTGTACAAAACTGCCTAGACGGAACTTGGACGTTGTGACTTAGGCCATCTAAAACCAGGTCTAAGTCATAAGAAGGTATCCAAAGTGACCAGATATCCACTGCAGGGACAAAGTACAGACCCCTACATACTCCCCCAGTGATCACTGACATACCCCCCCCCACACACACACACACACACACACACACACGCTCATACACACTGCCATAAAAATTGTAATAACAACTTTACATATCTGCCTCCAGAACATCAGCACCTGGCAGCCTGGCATAGGAAAGCCTAGTAGAGCTGCACAGAGGTGGCTTAAGTGGTCTGGGGGGTGGGCTAGTGAACCATGGAGAGGAGGACCCAGGCCCATAAGCCACTCTAACCACTGCATATATGGTGAAATATGTGCACCCCACAAAAAACCCCAAACCCTACCATACTGCCATATAAATGGCACCTGCAGCCATAAGGGCTATTGGGGTGGTAGACAGGTGGGTCTAGTCGGTTCTGGGTGGTGTTTTGGGGGGCTCACCGTGGCCTATAAGGTTGTTGTGTTGAGATATGTATGTTGCACCCTTTTTGTGAAGTTCACAGCAGTGCCCTGTAAGGTACCCCACTACTCTGGTGCAAGGTTTGGGTGTCCAGTCCATCACTTTGCTGACCTCATCCATGTCCAAAAGGTCTTTTTCTAGGTGTTTTTGACTTGGACAAATTTTTGGACAAAAATGGGGTATAAAGATGGATGACTTAGCGGTCTGGATGATCAGACGGCTGGACGTACAGTTAGACGATTTTTGGAGGAAAAAGTATGTTGGACATATTTTTTGAAAATGGACCTTTTCCCATGTCCGACTTTGGGCGACTTGCGACTTAGGCCCAAAATGGACTTAGATGTATCTTTTGATTATGCCCCTCTTAGTTTATAATTGGGGTGAGATTTCTTTGTATTTTTTATAGGTATCTGAAATTGAAAATCTAGAATTATTGAAAAGATGTTCTCCCGCTATCTATTTCTGAGTACTCATAATGTCATGTCAATGGCAGGCATAAGTTGGCATGCCTAAGCACACCAAGTGAAGCACATAGTTTATGGTATTCTATAAACCATGTAAGTTCCCGGGTGACATGCCCATGGCCCACCCATATGTATGCCCCCTTGCAGTTGGGTGTTACCTTATAGAATAATGCCTAGGGCATATGGAGGGGCATTTTTGATATGACATCTGAGCTTGAGTTTGGATGTTTTGTGAAGTGTGTCCAAAAATCGGGTAGAGAAAATGGTTATTTTCAAAACCACAAAACACCGTCTTTTTTCTTTTCTTTTTATTTTTTTTTTTCAAAAATGACTTTTCTAGATATGTTTGTCCTTAGTGCATCTATCTTTTTTGACCATTTTTGAAAAAGAAAATGTCCAAATAAAAAAAATGCAAATAATAAGCCATTGGGATGTAAGAGAGACCAGTATTTATAGCAGACCTGCTGCACAGCCATCCCTTAGGGGGCACTATAGCAGTGTTCTTCAACCCCCGGTCCATGGACCAGTGCCGGTCCACAGAAATTTCCTGCCAGTCCACAGGACCAGCACATGCATTAGGCCCAAAACAGTGTTCTTCAACCGCCGGTCCACGGTGCGATCGATGCGGCGTTATCTTCGAGCCAGCTCCCTCTTCCTAACTGATTCAGTGCACAAAGCCACAGGCAGTGGCTCCTACGGGCATCCTGCGCCTGTACCGGAAGCCTTCTCTCTTACGTTGCAACATCAGAGGGAAGGCTTCCAGATGAGGCACCAGACATGCAAGGTGCAATTAGTACTATTATGGGGGCGGGGTCTGGGGTGGAGATTGGGTAGAGATGGGCGGGGTCTGGCCCACAACTTAGCCCAGTGTTCTTCAACCGCCGGTCCACGGACAGATGCCGGTCCACAGAATAATTATTTTATTTCTGCCGGTCCATAGGTGTAAAAAGGTTGAAAAACACTGCACTATAGTGAACTTCACATCAAAGGTCTTGTTAGGTTCTTGGGACCTGGGTTGGCCACTGTTGGAAACAATTCTTATGTACACATGTTTATGTTTAATTAGCATTTGTTATATTGCATCAGCATATTACAGACCTAAGTGGTTTACATTATAATACAAATAATATATGAAAGGAATTCCATTAGAGATAGGAAAGCACTAGATAGAGGGAAAATATATAAATAAATAAAATAATTATGGTGTTTGGTGAGCACTCTGAAACCTACCGAAAACCTGTATACCACCCCAATAGCCCTTATGACTGAAGGAGTCACTTATTTGAGGGTACAGTAGGTTTGGGGTGGATTTTGGTGGGCTCACACTCTCCACCCCAAGTGTAGAAGTTAGAGTGGGATAAGCGCCTGGGTCCCCCCCTTCTCTGGCGTCCACTGAACTGACCAGGCTACTTCAGGGACCTGCTTGCTGCTCAAATAAAAACTGGCCATATCCTCCGCAGCTGTCATACAGGCAGGTATGCACTGTTTCATTTATATCTTTGAGGGGTTGGAGAGGGGTCAGTCACCCCTGGAGAGTGTGGGAGAATCACACTTCCATCTCTCCAGTGGTCATTTAGTCAGTTTGGGCATCATTTTGGCACGTACTCTTTTTTAGACCAGGTCTAGCCCCCAAACGTCCAAATTGTGTCCTGAACATTTTCTAAAAATAATAATAATAGCTTTATTTATATCCCGTCATACTTTTCAGTTAAAGACGGTGTACAACAAGAGGTGCTTTAAGGACAG
Source organism: Geotrypetes seraphini (assembly GCF_902459505.1). NCBI lineage: Eukaryota > Metazoa > Chordata > Amphibia > Gymnophiona > Dermophiidae > Geotrypetes > Geotrypetes seraphini. The sequence goes on along the minus strand of NC_047092.1, from coordinate 165,533,441 downwards.
CGAGGTAACATCAGTTAGAATTGGAAAGGGGTAGATGGACAGTTATGAGACAGGGCAAAATTGGGGGGGGGGGGGAACGTGTGCGACGAGGTAGGTGTAGAACCGAATTGAAGGGTCAGGTAAATTTGTCGAATAGATGAGTTTTTAATGATTTTCTGAATGAGTGGTAAGTTAGTGAGTTCAGGATTAGGTCACTTAAGGTGTTGTTCCAGATCCCTGCTTGAAAGGAAGGTGTCCTGTTGAGGAGTCCTTGAAATGTGCATCCTTTGCGAAAAGTTTGATTATGGCAGAAAAATGTGCAAATAAACCTACTGGTTACGATGCGTCCTAAAACCAAAATAATCACAATGTGGAAGTATTGGTGGTTGTGTTGAATTCTTGAATATTTGTCAGTACTGATAGGGCTGGGGTAAAAGGCTTTGAGGGCTCACAGGTGCCTAGCGTAAAACGCTTCTGGTCAGGTCACCCTCACGTGAGCTATCATTAGCCAATGCACCTCCCCTGCGCCAATGTGGTTTTATCCACGCCCTTCATCTTTGTTTTTACTTTTTTATTTCAAAGACTTCCCGATCAGCCAATATTCTGTGACTTAGGGCTCCTTTCGCTAAGGTGCGCTAGCGTTTTTAGCGCACGCGGGAAATTACCACACGCAACGCGGCTAGAACTAACACCAGCTCAATGCTGGCGTTAAGGTCTAGCATGCGCGGCAATGTAGCACACGCTATTCTGCGCGTAAAAGGAGCCCTTGGCTTTACCCAGGGGCTGGTGGGTAGCCGTTGGGAGCTAAATTTCTCTACTGAGAATTCTCTCTACAGAGAAACAATGATAAAGAGCACAGATAGAGCCACATTGGTTCAGGGGAGGTGCATTGGCTAATGATAGCTCATGTGAAGGTGAGCTGGCCAGAAGCATTTTACGCTAGGCACCTGTGAGCCCTCGAAGCCTTTCCAGCCCTATTAGTATTGACCGAAAAATGGCCAAGTCATAAGGTCGCTCTTGTCCCACTCAAACCACACCTCTAACACGCCCCCTTGAGATTTAGACGAACTGCAGATGAACAGCACAGCCATCCGTCTAGAAAACAGGTTTCAAAAATAGCAATTTGGACAGTTTGGCGAGAAAATACATCCATCTTTATGCCACTTTTTGGATGTATATCTCTTTTGAAAATGAGCTCCATAGGATGCCTACTTACATAGAAACATAAAACATGATGGCAGATAAAGGCCAAATGGCCCATCCAGTCTTCCCATCCATCCGCAGTAACCATTATCTCTTCCTCTAAGAGATCCCACGTGTCTATCCCATGCTTTTTCAAATTCAGACACAAGTCTTGGTCTCCACCACCTCTTTGGGAGACTGTTCCACGCATCTACCACCCTTTCTGTAAAAAAAAGGTATTTCCTTAGATTCTTCCAGAGCCTATCACCTCTTAACTTCATCCTATGCCCTCTCATTCCAGAGCTTCCTTTCAAATGAAAGAGACTCGACTCATGTGCATTTATGTCATGTAGGTATTTAAATGTTTCTATCATATCTCCCCTCTTCCGCCTTTTCTCCAAAGTATACAGATTGAGATCTTGAAGTCTGTCCCCGTACGCCTTATGATGAAGACCACACACCATTTTAGTAGCCTTCCTCATGACTGACTCCATCTTTTTTATATCTTTTTGAAGGTGTGGTCTCCAGAATTGTACACAATATTTATTTATTTATTCCATTTGTGCGTCGCACATACCTATACAAGCTCTAGGCGACATTACAGAGGAAGGTGTTAGAAGAGGGTAGGAAGGACTATGGAGGACAATATTCTAAATGAGGTCTCGCCAGAATCTTATACTTGCCAAATAATGGCATTTCTGATGCATCTAAATGGTGTCTAACTCTAGTTACCGCATTATAGAATTGCCCTCTACATGTGGAAAATATTTTATACAATTATTTTTATTGTGTCTGAATAATTACCTGCACCAAACATCTCCTCCAGTTACACCCCCCCCCAGCCAAAAAAAATGTCATTCTTGTTTCTCCTGTTCCTAGTGCAATAATTTTGAGTAGCAACATGGCCAAAGAACAACAGAAAACAGGTAAAGAGCAATAGTAACGTGATTTAAAATGGAAGCGTACTTCTCCCAGTTGAACTTAAACCACAAAGATATGTCCAGCTATAGATATAAAAAAATGAATGCTGACATAATGGGGCATAGTAATTTGTTTAAAATGGTTTGGGGGTCCATTGATGTCTTTTGTTACTTCACTGTAGTTATCTTTGGTTTTTGTTTGTTTCCACACACATCCAGGGAGAGGGGGATACTTCTATCTTAATTTGGGTCCTTTGAGAATATACATCCAGGGTGGGTGGGATTAAATTACTACATATTTGAGTCATTGAGAGGATGGGTGGGGGGGAATGGTTGTTCATGTATATTTGTAAGACAAATATGCTTTTCTTGATATGTTATATATTGTTATATCTGTATTTTGCACTGTTAATATGTAGAAAATCAATAAAGAATTTAACCCCCTCCCCCAAAGAGTAGTCAAAGAACAGAAGATAAGAGAGGCAGATTGCCTCTCAGAAATAACTGGAATCAAAGAGTCTTTGCTATATATTCTTTAAGACATTCTCCATCTGATTTACTGTACTGTTGGGCAGGTTTATTGTCTTTTGTGCTATAAAAAAAAAAAAAACCCTGAGAAAATTAAACAAGTCTTTTAGACACCTTTCTCGCCAACATAGATTTGGGACATCCAACACATTTTTAATAAAATAAATTAAATGGTGAGACTTTTATGAGGTACTAACTCATAGCAGGAGGTCAAAACAAGAAAGAAAGAAATATGACAGATACCTTAAAGAGTTATTAACCAACTCCAGGCATGTGTGAAATGAAAAGACTTACATGATTAGCCCAAGTGAGGGAGGTCACATAAAGACAAACACAGTATAAAAGTTATAAGCTGGAGAGCCAGAGCAAGACCTTTGCGGGGTATTAATGCATACCAAGAAGGTCAGTGAGACAGAGAGAAATAATATTTCATGAGGTATTAACGCTTGTCATGGAGTCCTGAAAACCTAAATAAATAAAACCTCATTGGAACATTGCAAGAGGGGGCTGAAAAGTTCTCGGCCCAACCAATCAACTTCCTAAATTCTGACCGTTATTTTGCCACTGTAGCTGAAAAGAGTGTTATCTTATTTCATTAAGTGTGAATTTGAAGGAACAAAATTCTATGTTTTGACATGGTTTCAGATCACTAATTGAACCGCATCCATGTCATTCTCTTCTTGATTGGGCTGAGAACTTTGTACACCCCCCTGTAAGCTCTAAATTAGAAAATCAAGGTAAAATTATAGATTTAAATGAATTTGAAGTGGAAAAAAATGAAGTCAATGTACAAGTGCATTACTGAGAGTAAAACACCAGCATTAGCTTAACCATGGGGTCGTTTTGCTAATCTGTGTTAAAAAAAAAAAAAAATATGGCCTTAGTACACTATTACATGGGTTTTTTTTCCTATACTCTAAGGCCATTTATAGCGCAGCTGGAAAAAAAGCCAATTTTCTATTTTTTTCTTTTAATGATCATGTGCTAATGTTGTTATTAGCACGTGAAAATTTAAAAGCATTACCATGTGAGCACTTACTGACACCTGTTTTATAGGTGGTTAGGGCTCATGTGATAATCTTGCATTAGCCAGTTAGCATGCGGTAATGTGAGCACACTAACAGATTAGCACAGGAATGCCTACTTTCTGCCCCCAGTCACCATCCTCCAACAAAAATTTTAAAAGATTTTTTTAGTGCGCACAAATGTGGAACTTAACCACAAGGCGCCTGAGTGTGTCCCATGGCAAGTGCACGCTACCACAGCAACTTAGCAAAAGGACCCCCATGTTAAAGAATATGCAAATCTGCAGAATCTTTAATGAATATTAATCATGGTGTTATAACCCTCATTAGAGTAATGACATTAAGGTGCGCCTAAATTAAGCCACTAATTGCACCCTGAGTGTTTACGGAATACTAGCACTTATGCATAAAATTTACATCCTTAATTGGCAAATACACACCTAAGTGCTAGACACTATTCTGGAAATATGGCCGCATGTCAGCATGAAACTGCAAATAGGCCATGCCTGTGTGCAGAGCGCAGATGAATCATGGGTATTCCATCTATGCATACAACTTATAGAATACCATGAGTTGTGTGCACTGCAAGGCATGGTTTAAATGGCTTTTTTTTCATTTATCATACCTACTGTATCTGAAAATACTTCAGAAAAAGACATAAGTTAAATATTCATTTATTAGATTATACCATAGTGCGTGCACAAGTGAAATCCACATGACTGAAGGGCCACAATAGAAAAAATAGTAAAAATCAACTCCCTCTTCGCCTTCAGCCTCTTTCTCTTCTTCCTCTTCTTTCCACTAATAGCCACACTTGTTTATTACAATATAACAAGGCCGAGAAACTGAGACGTATCTCCATGGCAAAACTAGTGGAAATGAGTCTTTCTGACTTTGTTCTTCTCTATTTACAGTGGTTAATGAAACGTTCAGAGATAAGTCTTGTATCATTTGAAGAAAACATGCAGAATTCTCTTTTCTGTTGAGCGTCTTAATTTAGTGAAACTTTTAAGGCATACAATTTCATGCACGATCAAGAAAACAACAATTGCTATTACGTGTATGGTTTGACGGCAAGGGAGCCCAGACGAAAGTGGCAAGCGTCCTTCTCTAGCCTGTTTGATGAAGAGAAGTCGCAGTCAGAACGATGCCATGCATTTTCAGCATTTGAAACCTCCCGTCCTGAGCCATTAGAATTTGAATTGTAAAAACCAAGGTCACCCATATTCTGGATGTCTCTGCCTTGCTTTTCTCATTCAGTGCATGCAATTAGGACCCTGCCAAGTAACTGTCATCAAGTGCTGCGGCCATAAAAAGGCACATTGCTTCTTTTTCCTTCTGTTTCCAGCGCATTGCTGTTCCTCGACTGTGTTATAATATTACTGCGTACGTTGAAACTGGTAGACTGAAGCACGCCGCGTAAAATGGAAAAGGCTTGCATGAAATAAAAAATGGGCCTGTTTAAATTGAAGGTGCACTGCGAGATCAGCAAAGATATAATTGGATTGTTATATTTGTTTGTTTTTCAAGATGCGGCTCATTGCCCGCCGGAAGGATTTTGCTTTATCTCTTCTGACGAAATAAAGCAACTTTAAAAAGTGAAAACTAAGTGGATCCGAAGGAGTCAGCGCTGTGGTTGTACGAGTGCACACCCTACCCCCCTTCCCCCACTACTGAGCAAGTTTATTTGCTGTGTCCAGGAAGGCGTCATTTGTATTGTGCTTGGCACTCCAAATCATTTTGAAATGTTATCACCTATTTATTGATTTATTTTCAGACGCTTGATGCACCATAGGGGCGATTGCTGGCATCAGTGCAGCTGACAATATTCTTATGTTATTGTGGGATCAGTAGTATGGAATGTTGCTACTATTTGGGTATCTGTCTGGTCCTCCTAACCTGGACTGGTCACTATGGAAACAGGATACTGGGTAGATGGACCGCTGGTCTGACCCAGAATGGCTAATCTTATGTTCTTAATATCAAATTTGCTGGAGGAGAGAGGGAGGGGAACGAAAAAGAGGGCTAAGAGAGAGTTGACGGGAGCAGGATGAAGGGGTGGGTGGAATCGACCTGTGGGAAAAACTTGGGAGAATAGGTGAGTTTTAATGGCAGCCTTGAATTTACATTACATTACATTAGTGATTTCTATTCCGCCATTACCTTACGGTTAAAGGCAGATTACATAAGAATTGTTATGATGCTATGAAATACATTTGGTGGATTTCATGAGAATTGTCGAGATACTAATAAATGCCTAATGAGAGATTTGAATATTTTTTTTGATTTGCTATGTAGATAGTGTTTTGGGTGAAGCTTGGGGCGGGTCTAGTTCTGTTATAGAGGTTTAATGTATTTTTTGAAGAGTAGGGTTTTTGTTTCTTTTTTAAAGGTTTGGAGTCTGTGGTTGAGGATAGCAGATTTGTGAGTTGTCTGTCCAGCTTTGCTGCTCTGGTGGCTAGTAGATTGTCGTACATTTTTCTTTGTATGATATTTTTGGTAGGTGGGTGTGTGAATAGTGTGTCTGGTTGAGGTAGATTGAGTTAGTCGGTTGTTCCAGTGGGTTGGGCTCTCTCCATTTATAGCTTTAAATAGTAGGCAGTGGAATTTATAGTGTGTTCTTGCCAGTGTGAGTCATGGTATACTTCTATGATGTGGTCGTATTTTTTTAGCGAGTGGATGAGTCTTAGGGCTGTGTTTTGTATAGTTTGTAATTGTTTTATCATGGTTGCTGGGCAGGGGACAAATAGTATGTTGAAGTAGTCTATTAAGCCTAGGATTAGAGATTGTACCAAAAGTTGGAATTGTTTTCTGTCAAAGAATTTTTGGACTTGTCTTAGGTTTCTCATAGTTGCAAATGATGTTTTTATTATTTGGGTTGAGGACTCACAATGGAGAGCAGTAGGCAAAGCATTCTGAGTTTGGATGCAGCATTACAGATGACAGAGGCACAAGTAATGTCTAAGCATATAACTGAAGGGGGAGGGTAAAGTAAGCTGACAACTGTTAGCATAACGGAGAGTTCAGATAAGGGCATAGGGCCTGATTCAGCAAACACGTGTTCCATTGGTAGGCAGCAGTAGGCATCCTACTGCCAATCGGGATGCATATGTTTGTTTGTGGGGGTTTTTTTTTTTTAAAAAAGGAATCTAATCTAATTTAATGCTTGGTTTTATATACCGAGTCATCATTCTATGAAAGCTCGACTCAGTTTACAATAGTTAACTTAAACAAATAAGAACATTAAAAATAAAAGCAAATTACGAGAAAAATCAATTTTTAAAATGTTTGGCAAATAAAACGGTTTTTAAAGATTTACGAAAAAATGGAAGCATGCCAGAACGTCTTTAAAAAGATGGAAGGTCATTCCAAAGTTGTGAAAATTTAAAACTCAAAGCTTGACTGAAAATCTTAACTCCTTTGATCCCTTTTTAGGCATATGGCGCGTGTCTACAGAGATGCACAGGGATGCTTAAGCAAGGCGGGGTGTGGGCGTGGTTGCACCTGGAAGTGGCCTTGGGTGTGCTTTAAGCCAGTGATTCCCAACCCTGTCCTGGAGGAACACCAGGCCCATCGGGTTTTCAGGCTAGCCCTAATGAATATGCATGAGAGAGATTTGCATATGATGGAAGTGATAGGCATGCAAATTTGCTTCATGCATATTCATTAGGGCTAGCCTGAAAACCCAATTGGCCTGGTGTTCCTCCAGGACAGGGTTGGGAACCACTGCTTTAAGCGACTCTACACATCTCCATAGGCATGATCCATACACCTTAAAATGTAGGCCTGCAACTAAGGTGTCTGTTCAGCGATGTAGATGTGATTCTCTTTAGGATGCCAATGCATAATTGACACGTGATCGATGGCCATCTCATAGGTGTCTGCCGAAACCGGCAGCCTAAAGAGAATCGGGTCCAAAGGGTATAAGTAACTAGGACAAGTAATCGGGATCAGAGGGAAGATGGCCCTTAAAAACTAGGAGTAATAGTTTAAATTTGATATGGAAAGAACGTGGAAGCCAGTGTTCATGATGACAGAGAGGAATGACATGATCAAAAGGTTTAGAGCTATGTAATAGACCAAGGCTGCCCAAGTCTGGTCCTCGAGATCTACAGGCAGGCCAGGTTTTCAGGATATTCACAATGAATATGCATGAGAGATATTTGCATACTAAGAAGGCAATGCAGGCAAATCTTTCTCATGCATATTCATTGTGGATATCCTGAAAACCTGGTCTGCCAGTAGATCTCGAGGACTGGACTTGGGCAGCCCTGTAGTACACGAACTGCTGTGGACTGGATGTTGGAGTCGTTTGAGAGATTGTAAAGTGAGTTGCAATAGTCAAGATGTGGAACAATTAGACTGAGGAGGAGTAAGCAGACTGCGGAAGTTGAAAGGATAGACCAAATGGAATGAATCCTGTGAAGAGAAAAGAAGGAAGCAATTAGAACAAAGTTAAGTTGCAATTTAAATGATATCGGCAATCAAAAGTTATGCCAAGAATTTTAATGGCGTCTCTGAAGGGCAGGGGACGGGAGTCGAGAACTGGGGCAGGTTCAGTAACATAAGTGTTAAGGAAATGGATGTCCTCACATTTGCCTATATTCAGAGGAGGTGGTCTCACAGCCAGGTACAGACAGCAGTAAGGCAAGAGTTAATGTCACTGAGGTCTAAGATATAAGACAGAATGGAATTTGGATATCATCAGTGTGGTCCCATGATCCGAATCTTTATTCTCTTAGGCCCAGATTCTCGAAACGGTGCCAGAAGTTAGGCAATGGTAGGCCCTGTACCGGTCACCTAGCTTAATTAGTTTAATTGGTTTTAATTGGTGCAATAATTAACCGTGTCATTTAAAAACAATTAAAAAGTAATTATAAAAAAAATGTAGGCGCCCATCAGCATCTCCAAAAATGTCACTGTGATTGCATCTACAGAGATACCAAAGGGTGCCTAAGGTCAAAATAGGCGTGGTTAATGACGGAAATGATCCTAGGTGCCCTTCAGTGCCTCCGTTAATGCTCACATTTCCGGCGCCTATGTATGATGGTGGCCGCAATTCTACAAATGGCACCAATGCATGATTGACAAACAACTGGCACTTTTTTGGGAGGTGCTAGTCCAGGGGTGGGCAATTCCGGTCCTCGAGGGCCGGAATCCAGTTGGGTTTTCAGGATTTCCCCAATGAATATGCATTGAAAGCAATGCATGCAAATAGATCTCATGCCTATTCATTGTGGAAATCCTGAAAACACGACTGAATTCCGGCCCTCAAGGACCGGAATTGCCCACCCCTGTGCTAGTCCATAACAGTGCCTTTTGTAGAATCCAGTCTTTACAGCATTACTGAAAATCAGTTCATTTAGATGTAAAGGGGGGGGGGGAAATTGGGTGGTGTAGGGGTAGGATGAAATAGGTCATATTGAAATATATATTGAAGGAATGATAAATTTCATTTTATATTATAGTTTTATTAATTACTTCAATACAATGTGAATTGGAGGAGGAAAAGGGAGGGAGGAAGGAAAGGGGGAAGGGAGGTGGGAGGAGGAGGGTAGAAAACATCTTCTTCTTCAAGGGTCCCGCGGCAACAAGGGAGCATTCGTGGAAAATCAGGGGCGGGAAACTGCACAGTGACACTAGGAAGTTCTTCTTCACTGAAAGGGTGGTTGATCGCTGGAATAGTCTTCCACTTCGGGTTATTGAGGCCACCAGTGTGGCGGATTTTAAGGCCAGATGGGATAGACATGTGGGATCTATCCGCAAAGATAGATAGCGAGGATCACTGGAGTGGGCAGACTTGATGGGCCGTGGCCCTTATCTGCCGTCTATTTCTATGTTTCTATGTTTCTATGAGGGTAGTAGGGGAGCTGATTTGGGTCATATGGAAATATATTTTGAAGGAATGATAGAAATATGTATGTAAATATTATAATTGTGAATCTATTTGAAATGAAATCTATATATATTATATTATAGTATTTCCTTCAATAAAATGTTATAAATTAGATGTAAAGTTGCTTCTTAAAAGGAAGAGCTCACATCACCTTTCATTTGATCTTTCAGCACTTTGGTTTTCTAATGATTGCTGTGATATAAACTGTATTTTAGCCATTATTCTCACTTCCCTTTCAAGAAAACATTGACAATTTGCCCAAGAGAACCATTTATTTCTGTACACAGTATTTTCCATAGTTGCATATTTTCTGCTGCATTTTGGACAATGACATGTTCTCACCTAAAGCACGGCTGAAAAGAAATGGAAGGTGGGTATCTCTGGAGCCACTCTGGGCCATTTGTCAAGACTGATGTATGTACTGCCAGCATTTAAATGCTAAGCAGCTCACTGCTATGTGGTCTTGCATCAATTAACATTTATTTTGACTTTTTACAACTTCACACATCACCTTTCTTTTTCCATTTGTTTGATGCTAACAAATGTTAGCTTTTCGACACTGTTTATGTTTCTGTATAATTTCAGAGCAATTTGGGATGAGAAAACAGCTAAGCAAAGAGGCAGAACCCCCCCCCCCCCTCTCCCACCCCCCCAGAAAGCGAGAAAAGAGATTCCGAGAGGAGTTTAAAAAAAGAAGTGCCAGAGCAATTAGATGGGCTAACATGGGAGATACCTATGATAGATGAGGATACAGAGCAGGAAGAAGGATGTGGGACAGAGGAAATCTGGAATGAGCCAGTGAGTTGTGCAACAGGACATGAATAATGTAGACTAGACCAGGGGGCAAAGAGGAGAAAGAGGAGACAGATCAGAGGATCAAGGAGCGAGTGGTTGATTTCCTGGCCTACATGGAAATTGATGTGTGTCCTGTGGTTCAAGAATATGAAACACTTCCTATTAAAGTAGACATCTTAAAGTAAAAAAGCACAATACTCGTAAGTAATGTCAACAATAAGTCAAGTCAACAAGGCCAAATCTGCAGCAAAACATATTACTCGAAACAACACAAGAAATTGACCCTATTTACTGCACAAAAAGCACGCACAAGAAAATTAAAAATTGTGGAGAATCGATGTCCAAGCTGATGGCTTTATTGAGACAAACAAGTAATCCATATAAATACATCTAGGGCCGGAACCTCTAGAAACATATGGACCCTACACGGTCCGGGTTTCGACACAATTGTATTCTTCAGGGGTCCCTACTGGTCCTAAAAATGAACTTGTGGATTAAAATGAAGAGTCTCTTCCTAATACCGACGCGCTCAAAACCAGAGTCATGCTCCAAGTTCCCAAGCACGATACTCGTAAGTAATGTCAACAATAAGTCAAGACAACCAGGCCAAATCTGTGACAAAGCATATTACTGACAGGACACGCAATGGCAGACCTAGGGAGGTTGGCGCCTGGGGCGGTGGCATCTGGCATTGCCATACCCCTGCCCATCCCCACATCCTTTACCCGCCCCCGCCCCCCCCCACCCCGTGTACCTCTTGAAATGTTTACCAATGCGAGCAACATATTCCACCCGCTTCTCCCACCGGCCTCAGCTGCCTTCTGATGTCACGTCCTGACACCCATAACCAGGAAGTGATATCAGAAAGGAGCCAAGACTGATACGAGCAGTAGGTGGAAGAAGGTGCTCACAACGGCAAAATTTCAAAGGATGCTTGGAAGGGGACGGAGATGAGGTCTGCCCCCACCCCCACCCCATCACCTTAACCCTTACTATGCCACTGAGGATACAGGGTAAGAAAAAAAGGGCCAAGATTACAACTCCTGGAGGGGTGGAAACACTGAAGGAAAGGAAACAAAATTCCTGCATGCAAAGTTGCTACTAATAGGCAGTGCACAAATGCTTTTCTATTTTGGAATGGAGTTCTTTTTCTGATTGTTTTGAAATATGTATTGGAAACCGCTTGGATGTATTGGAAACCACTTGGATCCTTTTTTGGCTGTTATGTGGTATATAAAGTTTTTAATAAACATAAAAGGCACTCAAAATAAACAAGTACTTCAAAGGATCAAAATCACCAAAGATAATGAAAAAGATGCAAAACATCCAGCGGAAAAATGCTGCATTAACAGGAGAGGACCATAAATTCATATGCTCCAAAAATAAACTGAAAGTAGAGGCAGAAGAAACATTGTAGCGATAAGGATGTGAAAAGAAATACCGGTATTTGTCAACCGAATGGTTACCCAGCATATGGGAGGACATGGAAAAAGCAAAGATCATAGCTATGGAATTAAGTAACAAAAGAACTGGAAACTAGGTTCAAAAGTGCCCCCAGACTGGTAGATTGCTGGACCAGATGGAGTATCCAGCCTTTGTCCACCATAGGAGCCAACTTTTGGAAATGATTGTGGTGCTCAACTCATAACTCACAACAATTCTCCCCTCACCCAGCAAAGAAAAAAATAAAAAAGATTTGTGCACAGGTTTTTGTGCACAGTTTTGATCACAGGTATCAAACTCAAAGCCTGCAGGCCAAATCCAGCCCGCCTGGTCGTTTTATGCGGCCCACGGTTCGATACCCCCAGTTTTACCTTGTGGCCAGCTCCCTCCCCCTCACAGCCGTAATGTGCACGGAGCCGCGTGCAGCGGCTCCTTGCGCGTCTCGCACCTCATCCAGAAGCATTCCCTCTGACGTTGCAAGGTCAGAGAGAAGGCTTCCGGTTCAGGTGCAGGACGCACGAGGAACCGCTGCACGCGGCTCCGTGCACACTACGGCTGTGAGGAGGAGGGAGCCGGCCACAAGGTGACACTGGGGGCTTCGGACCGCGGGCCGCATAAAACGGCCAGGTTGGAGCCGGTCAGAAGGTTAGACACCCGCCGGAGGGAGGCACAGCATGGAGGGAGGGATTCAAAGGTAGGGGGAATGATTTTATTTTCAAGTTAGTGTTTGAATTGTGTCAGTTTTGAGCATTTTAATCTGCTGTCTATATTTTGCACGGCTCAGGAAGAAATACACTTGTTTCTTTTGCTCTGGGGGTTGCACTGCATGCAGAATCTTGAATCTTAGGGTGTTTTTTTAAAAAATATAGTAGTACTTTTAGTTTTTGGTACCGTATTTGCATAGGGGTTATCTGTGTTCTGGTAAGAATGAATGTTGAGAAGCATACAGTGTGCTTTGTGTAGTCTAATTTTGTGGTTAACCATTACCATTACGTGTTAAGATTATAGGGCTCCTTTTATCAAGCCGCAGCTGGGGGTTTAACGCGCGTAATAGCGTTAAACCGCTGGCCGCGCTAGCCGCTACCACCTCCTCTTGAGCAGGTGGTCGTTTTTGGCCAGCGCGGGGGTTAGCGTGCGATGAAACGTCACGCGCGTTAACCCCCGCTACCGCGGCTTGATAAAAGGAGCCCATAGTGTGCGTGTTTATATATGAAAAATGAATGGGAAAAAATGGTGTTATAATTAGTTATTATTATGGGGGTGGGGTCTGGGGCGGGGTCTGGCCCACGACTTAGCCTGTGTTTTGGATTTTAGTCCCTTAATGTGATCGAGTTTGACACCCCTGTTATACATAATCAGGACCTTAACATGGGAAAAAATGGGATGTGATTGCATTTGGTTTGCCATTTGCACGCACTAACCACGTGAAATTATTTTATTTTTGGAAGGAGCATGTCGGGTATAGAATGGGTACGGAATTTTTGGTATGGAAATGAGAGCAAAAAGTCAGATTTCTGCGAACAACAATAAATTGTTACTTATAATGACTGGGGTTGCCATTCAGCAAATTACATATAATTGGAAGGATTGGAGGAGACTAAATTACAGTTTTTGGTGGAACTCTTTGTGCCATATCTATAAAATGGAAAGATTTATTGCAGTACAAAGAGGGTATTTCAAGAAATTTCAGGATGCGTGGAAACCATTAGCAAAATTTTGTACGGATTAGTTGAAAATGTTTCCCTTTAATGTATCAATTAATTTGGGTTGGGTGAGGGATATTTTATTAATATGTTTTTTATATGATTATGGAATATATGGTAGGGAGGGGTGGGAAGGGGGAGGGGTAAAAATTTATGTACTGTACAAATGATAGAATGTTAAATGATATATTTATTGTTAATGTGATTGAATATATATACTGTATACATTTAATGTAATTTTGAAAATGAATAAAGAATTTAAAATAAAAAAAGAATGGATGCGGAAAGAAAACCCTGTTCAGCTAGTAATGATGATATTAACATGGACACTCTTTTATTCCTAACAGCAACTTAAAAAGATTACAACGTATACAAAATACGGCGGCTAAATTAATATTTTGGAAACGAAAATATGATCACGTCTCTCCCCTTTTGAGGACTCTACACAGGCTTCCGGTTTATTCGAGAGTGGTGGATGCTTGGAATGCTCTCCCGGAGGAGGTTGTGACGGAGACTATTGTTCTGGGTTTTAAGCGCAAGTTGGATGCACACCTCCTTGCAAATCATATCGAGGGATACGGGAAATCCGGGTCTTGAACAGGGAGCACCTAACTGGGCCTCCGCGTGTGCGGGTTGCTGGACTAGATGGAGGTCTGATCCGGTGAAGGCGTTTCTTATGTTCTTAACATATAGAGCTCCTTTTACAAATGGTGCGCTAGCGTTTTTAGCGCACGCACCGGATTAGCGCATGCGTGCGCAAGCGTGCGCCAGCTGAAAAACTACCGCCTGCTCAAGAGGAGGCAGTAGCGGCCAGCGCAAGCGGCATTTTAGCGCGCGCTATTCCGTGCATTAAGGCCCTAACACACCTTTGTAAAAGGAGCACATAATATTTAAAATCCTTCATGGAATGTTTTTCTCCGTTGGTCTCAGTATCTTTTAATTCTTCACGGTCGCTACATTCAAGAAGTTCTCAAAGATATAAACTTGCTTTCCCTTCTTTCAAAGGGATTAAAACACTAGGGGCTCCTTTTACTAAGGTGCGCTAGCGTTTTTAGCACATGCAGGAAATTACCGCGCGCTACACTGCACGCTATGCTTCTAGAACTAACGCCAGCTCAATGCTGGCATTAAGGTCTAGCGTGCGTGGAAAAGTAGCGTGCGTAATTCCGTGCATTAAAGCCCCAGCACACCTTAGTAAAAGGAGCCCTAGGCTCTACAGTTCCTCCTATTGGTTTTTAAAAGTATTTCCCTGTAACTTCATCGCATGTCCCCTAGTCTTTTTCATTTTTGACGGAGTGAAAAATCGATCCACTCAGGATTTTGTAGACTTCAGTCATATCTCCCCTCAGCCGTCTCTTTTCCAAGCTAAAGAGCCCTAACCGTTTTAGTCTTTCCTCATACGAGAGGAGTTCCATCCCCTTTACCATCTTGGTCGCTTTTCCTTTAACCTTTTCTAACACTGCTATATCTTTCTTGAGATAAGGAGACCAGAATTGAATGCGATACTCCAGATGAGGTCGCACCTTGGAGCAATACAGAGGCATTATAACATTCGTAGTCTTGTTAACCATCCCTTTTTTTAATAAGTCCTAGCATCCTATTTTCTTGATTGGCCGCCGCCACACATTGGGCGGAAGGTTTCATTGTATTGTCTACAATGACACCCAGATCCTTTTCTGGGGCGCTAATCTTCAAGGTGGACCCTAGCATCCGGTAACTACAATTCAGGCTATTCTTCCCAATGTGCATCACTTTGCATTTGTCCCCATTAAATTTCATCTGCCAGTGATCAACATTTAGAAGAGCAACTCTGTATAGTAAAAAGTCTTTCAGATGATACTTTTGGCTTGGACCAGCACTGTACCCAGTGGCACATCGAGGGTAGGAGCCCCCCCCCCACCACACCCTCCTCTCTGCCCCCCAGCTCCTTCCATGCCCCCCATGCCACGCTCGTGCCGTCCCTTCCCCCCCCCCCCCCGTACCTCTTTAAATCTTCACCAGCGCGAGCAGTTTCTCTGGCCTACTGCTCATGCCGACGTTGGCTTTCCCTCTGATGTCACTTCCTGGTCCCGCGACCCAGAAGTGATTTCAAAGGGGAGGCAGGCTGCCATGAGCAGCAGGCTGAAGAATTTGCTCGTGCCGGTGAAGATTTAAATAGGTACGGGGCGGGGGAAGGGAGGGCACAAGCATGGCTTAGGAGGGGCAAAGAGGTGCCAGCACCCCCATCAAGATGGCACCCAGAGCAGTCTGACCCCTTACCTCCCCCTTACTACGCCACTGACTGCACCAAGGGCTGTGTAAGCGATGCAGCCACACCAAGCACTGCTTTCAACTACAACTCCCCAACCCTGCTGCTGTCAAATACCGATACCTACTATAACCTCCCCAACCCTAAAATGTCCTGTCTAAATTAGATTGTAAGCTCTTCTGAGCAGGGACTGTCTATTGTATGTCAAAATGTACAGCGCTATAGAAATAATAAATAGTAGTGAATTTAGAGGGGCACAAAAATTTTTCCCAGGCTAGGGTGGGGTGACAGTGGGTTAGTTACACAGGGTGCAACTATAGCTCAAAACAGTCCTCGCTTGGATAGATATGCTAAGGCAAACTTCCATAGAGGAAACTGAGTAAAACTGAAAATATATCTCTGACTGATGACCGAGGTAAAGGAACTTGAGCAGGAAGGTGTATATAAATGTCTAGGAGAAGAGGAAGGAGAAACCCTCCAGTGCAAACTACTGAGAGAAAAGATCAGCAAATGATATTACAGGAGATTAAAACTATATTGAAAAGTGCTTTGAGAGCACAGGATAAAATACAAGTCATTAATCAGCTAGCAATTTCTGTGCTCTCCTACTGCTTTGGCACTGTAAACTGGCCAGATAAAGATATTGAAAATCTGCTGTTAGACTGCTAAGAGTCCTGAAGTGCAATTTTTAAAGGGAGATTCCACCGGGACAGGAACATCCAAGGATCAGCCCTGTCCTTCCTCCACTACCCACAAGAGAGATCCTCAGGGGCTGCACCATTTGCAGAATTTCAAGGTTTCAAGTTTTATTTAAAATTTGATAAATCGCTGAATCGTACTTCTAAGCGATGAACATAACAAGGGGTACCGTATAACAGACGTACGGGACATTGGGCCTCTTCTATCAAACTATCAACAGAGAGCCGCGCTGAAAGGCCCCGCGCTGCCCCCGACGCTCATAGGAACTCTATCAGCGTCGGGAGCAGCGCGAGCCATTCAGCGCGGCTCACTGCACTACAAACTGCTAGCGCCGTTCGATAGAAGAGGCCCTTACTGTGCCAAAGGGAAAGGAGGGAGAGAAATACAGTATCAGATAGGAAAGAAGACAAGTAAGGGAAGGACAGCGGGATGGGTAAGAAGGAATCAAAGAGAACAGAGCGATAAAAAGCCGCTAGAAATGAAGTAAGAAGATTGGAATAAAGAAAAGGGAGGAGCGCACAAGAAATGAAAGAAGAATAACTCTGCATTTGGCCTGAAGCGATGACTTAGCGAGAGGCACCTTGGGCGGTGGTGCCCCACCCCCCATCGACTCCTTCCCTGCCTCCTCGGATGCGCGCGTGCGCCCCTTTCCCCGTGCCTATTTAACATTCTCAGCCGCGAACAGCCACCCCCAACCTGCTGCTCATGCCAGCGTCGGCCCTTCCTCTGGCGTCATTTCCTAGGCGCGGCTCCAGGAAGCAACATCAGAAGAAGAGCCGGCGCTGGAGCTTGTGGCAGGTTGGGGTTTGCTGCTCGCACCGCGAACGTTAAAGAGGTACTAGGGAAGGGAAGTGGCGCCGCACGTGCAGTAATGGGGGGGCCGACAAGGAACTGAGGGAGTTGAGAAGGGGATAGCTGCTTGCGCCCTCACCAAGGGGGCACCCCAGACGGACCGCCCCCCCCCCCTTTACGCCACTGGCTTGAAGTAATAAAAGCACTGACTACATAACTGCAATAAAATCTTTAACAGCGGGACCTGTACTTGCCCGGTCGTCCCCGCACCCCCACCCCTGTTCCATAAACCTTTTACCCAATAACCGGCCAACGCTCTTATTGGGCTAAATGGCCGCAGCTCCGTTTATTAACAACAAGGTATATTATCACACAAATAACATTAAGCGTTTCCTGAACTACAAAGTCACCATGACATAATATTTTGGCCCCCGACCCAGCCATGCCAGCAAGGGCCTGGGGGCTGGCACGTCCCTCCATGCCCCCCTTTAACCAGAATCACCATAACCCCGGGCACGGCTTCCCGCCGGCCCCCCCTCATCTCCCAAAGAGCCCAGCAGCCCGTAGCTTGGCATACCTACCCTCCCGAGCTACGGCACATCACACTGACTGATCACGACGGGGCGGGTGGGCGACCAGAAAAACCGCCTCGGATGATCCAGGAAGTTGCCGGGTCCTCCGAGGTCCTGGCTTTATCGCATCAGGCCCGCAGCTAGTTCCGCGCCTCCCAGGCTATCCTGGCTCCGCTCAGCGGCGGAGAAAACCCTGCCGACCAATAAGCCCCCTTCCTAACCTTACTTCCCGCCCCATCTCAACCTGTCCCCATCCCGATTGGCGACAACGCAGGCCCCATGTTATAGTTGCCCTTCTAGACGGGGCTCTCGGGCTCTCTTTTACCATTACAGATACATTTAGTACTCCAAAAGTAGCCTACTGAGGGCTTCCCGAGCTCAGCATGTACTGCTAAAAAGAAAACTACACAAGCTCTATCCTCATCTGCACAAGGCTCAAACACTTTAAAATCATAAGTGTTCAAGGCTTGTGCGGTTAAGGCAGAACTTACAGGAATGGGGCAGGGACAGCGCTATAAGTCATGGGGACGGGTCGGGGAAAAATTTGGCCCCGTGTCAGTCTCTACACTGCACCACTCTAGAAATCAAAATGTAGTAAAAGTGAGCCAAGTAAAGGATAATGAAGCCATTGTGACATCACTGATGAGGTTGGCTCTTATTGGTGGGATGAGCCATTATGACATCACAGTCAACTCTGGTTAACAGAGGTTGAAGCTTTTCACACTATTTATTTATTCAATTTTTTTATACTGTTCTCCCAAGTAGAGAATGACGTGGGGATAAATTTTTCACCGTCCCCACGGGAACTCATTTTCCCATCCCGTTGAGTTCTTTTCCTGTCTTGCCCCATTCCTGCAAGCTCCGTCCTCATCTGCACAAGCCTCAAACCGTTTAAAATCATAAGTGTTCGAGGCTTGTGCAGTTCAGGAAGAGCTTACAGGAATGGGACATGCATAGCGACAAAACTCACGGGGACGGGATGGGGAAAAATTTGTCCCCCCTGTCATTCACTACTCCAGACCTTCTGGAAAATTTTGCATGGAAAGAAGTGGCCATTCCCTACTGTGCATTACAAGGAGTGCTCATTTTAATACTAATGAACTCCTCATAATGCATTTGCATAGGAGTGGTCGCTTCCACGATTGATAAAAGCCCCGGAGAATCCTTTTCTGCATTAGAAGCTGAGCTACCTTGCAAGTATGACTGGTACAACGAGTCTTACTTCCATGGCAAGCTTCTGAGCATCTCCCCCCTACGTTATTCAGTACCAACCTCAGCATTTAAAAAAAAAAAACCAAAAACAAACTACTGTGTGTCAAGGGAAAAGCAATTAAACAGCTTGTGAGGACCATCGCATAATGCAGGTCTCATTAAAATGAAAAAAAAAAAAAAAAATACTGAAATGATAGCACCCTAATGCAGTTTGATATTTCCATCCCTAAAACTGAGACAGTTTTCAAGTCTTTTCTACTTGAAGATGGGTAAACTGTATTTGTAAAGCGCAGAAAAGTAGCGATGTGGCTTTTCTGTTCATGAAGCAAAATAACATTCTGAGATTTTATTAAAGGAGAGTTATGTTATTTAATTTTGCTGCCTAGTAAAGCAAGTGGCTCAATACTAAATCTAAAAGTCAAAAATAAATGACGGGTGTGATAATTATACCCTACAGGAAAGCCGACAGAGATTTAACACTATAGCGATAGATATGTTAAGGGAGGAAAAAAATGATGCCCCATTGTTAAATGTCATTAAAATAACGAATGTGCAATTATTTTTTATAGCTCCACACATGCTGAAATTTGATTTTTGCAAGAAGTATAATTAGAATCACCACCAGTGACACTCTGTGCTATGTTAAATATGGAGTCATCAAGTTTACCAAAGGATACTTGCAAATATCAAAAAAATGTTTGCATTTTATCATTAGGCATCTGGGAGTATTATCAGAAGGCAGCAGAGGGTTCAGTCGAGAAACAGCCTACAACGAACCGTATCAATGTGCCGGCACGAACACTGGTGAACTGGCTTATTTTTGAAACAGCATCGATTAGAACGGGGATGAAAAACAGACAAAGGAATCCTACTGGATTTATTCCTTCTCTTTTTATCCTTCGCAGCGGCTCTGAAGTATTGACTTAACGTGGAAAGGGTAATGGTTGTGTTCCCATTAGCAACTTCTAATTGAGCTCATGCAGAGCCATTTTCCCTGTCAGTACAGAAGGGTGAAAGGGTTCTAATGGAGGCTTTCTCTACTCTGCCATCGCAAACAGGTAATAGAAGTACAAGTCATTTTTGATGTTAAAGAAGACCACCGCATAGTTTTGGTTAAGAATATTACTGTACATCAAAATCGTTTATCTTAGAAGTCCCTGTCCCTTTTTTTTTTTTTAACATGGCTAATGTAGTACTTATAATTGATGCTTTCATCACTGGGGTGATGAAAAATGTTGCTTATGGAGGAAGGGAGAGAGATTTGCCTACATAAAATCTTTCGATTATTGCTCCTTGTAAAAGTACGACCCTATATTCAGCCACTGGCCTTGGCCACACCCACGCTGGCCACCGTGGCTGAATATCGGGCTGGCAATATCAATCGACAATAAAAAGACTCAAGAAAAATTTAAAAAAAGATGACCTGGTTTTTAAGGTAATAATGAAACCATGTATTGATTTCCTATACAGCCATTGGTGCTTTATCGGAATTTATCCTCCTATAAATTGAGCTACAGATTTTTCTAGGGTTCCATTTCCTTCTATAATATTTAAAGCCTTTCCATGACATCAATTTCCATTGGACTACACCTTCTTAATTTCTGAGGGAATGGCCTGTAGTCCAGTTCTGCCTCTTTTTTTTTCCCCCAGACGCTAGAACAGCAGAGGTGTCCTGGTCCAACCTCTCCCTTCCAAAAAGCTTTCAGAAAAGAGGAAGGGAGGGGGGTGAGCCTAGAGAAGAGTCACTCCCTAATCTAGTCATCTCCTGTTTCTTCTACCTCTGGCCCACTGAATCTCTCCCTGGCTCCACAGTTTCACTTGTATACTTGTCTAGACATTAACCCATGGATTCTACAATAGTCACCCAAATATTCATATCCAGTTTGGGTGTGATCCTGAGATGCACACAGTGTTGTGTTCAGTTTTGGAGGACATATCTGGCTAAGGATATAAAAGGATTGAAGCGGTCCAGAGGAAGGCGACGCAAATGGTAAGAGGTTTGAACCAAAAGAAGTATGAGAAGAGACTGGAAGTCCTAAATATGTATACTCTGGAGGAGAGGAGGGATAGGGGAGATATGGTACAGATGTTTAAATACTTGAAAGGCATTAATATAGAACCAAATCTTTTCCAGAGAAAAAAAATGGCAAAACTAGAGGGCATAATTTGAGGTTACAGAGAGGAAGACTTAGGAGCAATGTTAGGAAATTCTTCTTCACGGAGAGGGTGGTAGATGCCGGGAATGCCCTCCCGAGGGAAGTGGTGGAGAGGAAAACGAAGATGGAATTCAAAAAAGCGTGGGATAAAAATAGAGGATCTCTAATTAGAAAATGAAGGATGTAAAGTAAAGAACTAAGATCAGTATTGGACAGACCTGCATGGTTTGTGTTCCATGTATAGTGATTCGGTGTAGGTTGGGCTGGGGTGGGCTGGGCTGTTTCTATTATAAAGTCGCTACTGGTCAAGCTCCACAATATTTGACCGATTCATTTGTCTTTTCAACTTGGAAAAATCCAAGAAAAACTCACACTTTATTTGTTTTCCCTTCAGTTAGTGGATGCAAGTTCAAAAAATTTCATGAACGACAACTTTCTTTTCAAGTTGCATTGCATGATAGTGACTTTAAGAATCTGTTCCTAACATCTTACCCTTATCTTCAATTTAGGAAACAATTGAAAACTCATCTTTTCAAAAAATTCATAGGCAACTAATTCTTTAACTATTTTATCCTGTACTATTTCATCTTTTGTAAACCGCATTGAACTACCTGGTTATGTAGTCTAGAAATTATCTAGAGGGGCCCATGTTCTAGTAAAACTAGAAATATTATTTCGTTTGATTGTTATTATTTCCTCATACTTCCTAATGACGCACAGATGGTTCTACCATTCAGGAAAATTAATCTTTAGAGTTATCTTTCCAGTTGCATATAATTTGATGAATGGCTAATGCAATCGTGGAATCAAAAATTTTTTTAAATGATGTTGGTAATGAGACCGCCGGGTTTGCGGAGCGCAATATGATCGATTTTATAAGACAAAGGCAACAAATTATTATTCATATGCAATATTGCTTGAATTCTGGACCAAACACTTGACCAATAAATTTGCGTGTTGGGACATGTGTAAAGAAGATGCAAGAGGGTTCCTGATTGCTGGTTACAAGACCAACACACATCAGAAGATGAATGTAGTACTCTAGCCATCTTAGTGGGGGGTCCAATAAGCTTTATGTAAAGTAAAATAGGTGGATTGACATATAGATGCCGACATAGTGGGCCTAGTTGAGTGAGTCCAAAATAATTTCCAATCCACCTTCCCTGGGTTTAAATTTAGGTCTCCCAACCATTTATGATCAAAAGGGACATCCTTTTCTCTATCAACCTCTTGCTCAATGTTTTGTATAGTATTGATGCCTGTTTCTTTCCTAACAATAGGGGTCCTACATATTTAAAGAAGTTGAAGTGACGAGAAGTCTACTTATATGTAGATAATAGAGAATTAAGAGGTATTGAAACACTCTGCCAATAAATATTATCTAATTCAGTACACTCTAAAATATATTCTAATTCCTCTCTCAAAAACATCCTACATTTTGATAATGTATATATGTGATGTATACTGAACTTTCTATATTCTGTAGCTGGAATCTCATTGACCCATTGTTCTTCTAATTTGCTTTTGAGATATTTAATAAATAGTGTTTAAAAAAAATAAAAGTGCGGAAACTGTTTGAAGATCCCTCGTACAATACAAACAACATAAAATATATCAAAATACAATTGAACCGCACAGATGAATACACTTCAATAAACATATAAGTCATCGATGTAAATGCACTTGGTCTTCACTGAATTTCACGAATACTTCAGCAGGCAGCACTGCATCAGTGTTTTCAACTTAACATCAGACCACAGGGTAACTATTTAATAAGTTAACCAAAGTGGCTATCAGATAATATAGCTCAGAAAGTGTAATGCCATTTCATAACAAAAGAGATTCTGGCATGATCATCTCAGCGCTTGAGAAAAATATAGTTTCAAGCAATTCTTTTGAATCTTCTGTTAAGGTCACTGAAAAGAGCTGACACATTTCACTCGATCTCTAAAAAGCAAAGGCTGTGCTACCAAAGTGAACGCTTGAAGAGATTTCGGGTTTCAGTTAAAAGAATATTCAGTCAGCAGCAGTCAGCGATGTTTAAGGCCTAATCGAAACAATGGTGCTGAAAACCATCTATTTCCTGACCATTCAAGTTATCTATGGGCAATATTCACACCAGTACTGTACCCAGAAAACTATGTAGTCAAAATTAATACCGCTTTTATTCATGGATAAAAGTAGGAAACCTTTTTGCTGGGGGGAAAAAAAGTGACAATCACTGCTAACCAGGTAACCCCCAGCGCTACTTAGACTGTGCCCCACATTATCTCAGGACAAACCCAATAATCTGCCCATATTCTCAGAAGCACTATCTGCCTATATGCGACTGATTATCCAGATATGACCTGATCAGCACTGTCTAAGTGAATATGAGTCTTTCCTTCTTACCACATGGCTCCAGCATAGCACCGAGACAGGATGACTATACTTCCCTGCTCTGTTGATTTTTGCTGTTGGTTTTTCCGATGTCGGGCCTCACCAATCAGGAGCTGCTTTGACACGCAGCCTGCTTTGACACGCTGTGATTTTCTTCACAGCGAGTGATTTTCTTCACTCGCCGGCGCTCCGGCTGCCCTCTCCTGCCTGGTCATTCGTGGTCAGAAAATAGCGCGAATAACCGGGACCACGAACCGCGTGCGGGGCAAGGAGAGTAGGGGGTGGAGAGAAGGAAGAATGTCGCACCCTCAGCAAGACTGCGCCCAGGGCGGACCGCACCCCCCCTCCCTCTTTACTATACCACTAAATGAATGTAAGGGGGCCAGACAGATTGAGACATCCAGTTTTTACTTCCATTGATGGAAGTAAAACCCAGATCCGTCCTCCTTTATCTGGAGCCATATGGTAACCCTACTCCTTCCCAGGAAAAGAGCACTGAATATTAGACTCAAAGGCCCTAATTTTATTATTTTAAAAAAAAAAAAAAAGTGCCTATCATTAGGTGCCTAGATTGGAATGCATAACTTATCTAGGCACCTAACTTACCCCCTTTTTATGAAGTCATGTTAGTGTTTTTTATCGCCGGCCACGGTGATAAAAGCTCTGACACTCACAGAATTCCTTTGAGCGTTGGAACTTTTACCACCCTGGCTAGTGATGAAAAATGTTAATGTGGCTTCATAAAATGGGGGGGGGGTAATTTTTTAATGGGTTCAATCAGTGCTGTTAATGGAACAGTGCCTTTCAAAACCAATTAAAAACTAATTTACAACAATTAATTTTCAGGTAGGTGCATAACTCGGTAGGTGAAAAGTAGGCATAGTTAGGGGCGTGGACTGTGTTAGGCCTACCTTAAGCACTGGTATTTTAGGCCACGAAAACCCTGGCCTAATTTACCGACCCAATTCTATAAAAGTCTTTGATGAGTGATGGACCCGAATAGCAGAATTTCATATTGGGACAATTTTTTCTATAAAGGACATCGAACAATAGATAATTATAAAGACCCCTGAAGTAGGCCAAAGGCCGAAACATTGGCAGTGTCGGGTCTTTGCTTAATAAAGAATATTTGATCCCAGTTCTGTAGGCATGGACATTTTTTGCTGTTACTGGCCTTTCGTGTATTTGTCAGAATCCCTTTTTTTTTTTTTTTTTATGCATGACCTAACGTTGAATGACACATGGTAGGTGCCGTTTCCCTTGGCATCTACTGATTTGAGCTCCATTTATAGAATGAGGCCCAAAATCATTGCATTCTTGTGTTTGAATTTTACTTTATTTCTGTGTTTCAAAGTTGAGAAAAGAAGTGTCTGCCTAACTGCTGGTGCTGTTGTAAATCTTTCCTTGTCGGACTACACTGTCCTTCTCCTTTTCGAAGCCCCATGCAGCCATCACCACACTGACACATGCGATGTATTGAGAGAAATTTAGCTGAAGGGGATACTAAAAAACATAGCCTATAACCATAATAAAATATATATCGCTTTTATTCCAAAGAACTGTAAAATCCTAAGTGAGAAAATGTATTTTAATGAAAAGAACAGAGGCCTGGGAATAAGGCCAAAAGAGGAAGCAGTGGAACCATGAAATTGGCAAGAATCTAACTAAATTGTGCCATTGCTTTAAGTTAAAAATAGCTAAAAGCAGGTATGGTGGAAACTTAGTAGCCGTATCTCATTTTTCATAATAATAACTGTTTGTAATTTCAAAAAGAAAATAGCAATTGTATATCCAGCCAATAAACAGCTACAAAAATATACATTTTTCTCTACACAAAAGGCATAAAGTAAATTTGTCAAATCACCATGTTTTGTTTATTTACTTTTTGTATTTAAGCATTTACAAGGCAGCTTCAATATTTCAAAATAATGCATAGAATATACAATAACCTGTATATGTGTGTAGGGTTGATTTCACGGGGGGGGGGAGGGCTATGAGGCTATCTTTGTCTTGCAAATGAAGGGCTAAGGCACTGTATTAATTATTTACTTTTGCCTCTGAGGTTAGCGTATCTAGGTTTTAAAAATGTTTTGAAAAAGTTCCTGGAGGAAAAGTCCATAATCTGCTATTGAGACAGACATGGGGGAAGCCACTGCTTGCCTAGGTACCATGAAATATTGCTACTATTGGGGATTCTAGAATCTTACTACTCTTTGAGATTCCAGAATGTTGCTACTATTTGGGATTCTGCCAGGTGCTTGTGGCCTGGATTGGCTCTTGTTGGAAACAGGATACTGGGCAAGATGGACCATTGGTCTGGCCCAGTATGATGATTCTTATGTGAACCCTGAAATGAAACATAAGACACGGAGGTTTTCTGTAGAGCTGCCTTTAATAGAAACAGAAGGTCCCAACAAGGATCCCCGTTTCGGTGTTATAAAAACAGCTTCTTCAGGGGACACTGGAGCAGAAACTGTGATCCTTGTTGGGACCTACTGTTTCTAATAAACACTTGTTTGGGTTGTTAAGACATCCCCCTTGCCTTTTGTTGTTGTTGTTTTTGCTTGCATCCCAAGGCGAGGGATTTGTCTGTTTGCTATTGCTCAGATGACATGAGAATAAGGATTTTTTTTTTTCTATTATAACTTCCATGGAGAAATGTCCTAGTTATGATCTGCATTAGTTGGTTGAGGGGGGGGGGGGGGGGAGGATGGACTTTTGTGGATGTAGACCATTTTATATTTAACTCATAAGAACTGCTGTATTGTAAAAGAACAAAGGACAACGAGGATCTTATATGCCGTATATCATATATCCAAGCATCATTCATGTGGTGTGTTCCAGCTGTTGAGAATGATTGCCCTAGAACAGGGGTCCTCGAGGGCTGGAATCCAGTCGGGTTGTCAGGAATTCCCCAATGAATATGCATTGAAAGCAGTGCATGCAAACAGATCTCATGCGTATTCATTGGGGAAATCCTGACAACCCAACTGGATTCTGGCACTCGAGGACCAGAGTTGCCCACCCCTGCCCTAGAACCTCAGCAGCATTTAAAAAAGCAAAGCATGCGGATCTATCCCGATTTATATCCCGGATGCACCACTAGAAAATCGCCCACATTGGCTTTCAATCTCAATCACTGTGGTGGTGTATCTCACTCTTTGGAATGGACCACCCTGGGCATCTCTCAACCTGGGGGGGGGGGGGAGAGGAGACAAACGCTGACAAATCCAGCAGCCCCTCTGCCACCAAAACTTGTGCCAGCTGCCTGGCCTGGTGATCCAAGTTTCCAAGTCTCTGATACCTAAACGGTTTACATTGAATTCAATATATAAAAGTTAAAAATAAAATAAAAGTTTTACAAAGCGTAAAGGTAAAATAATTCTAATGAAAAAAATTAAAAAGGAGGGAGCAAGTCGAGCTGACATAATGGAGACAAGATGGGAGGAGGGACATGGTAAGTTAGTAAATGCATCAAAATTTGAAAGAAAAAAAAAGGGGTGGGAGGTGGAGGGGAGGAAGATACATAATGATAGGAGCTATTTGGAATCTGTTAGAAAGGAAGTGGATCGTTGCAGATGGCTTGGTGGGAGCGAGAGAGGTTTTCTGGCACAGGCAAGAGCATTTGTTTTGCGTACTGTGCTTTTAGAAACATAGAAAAAAGCGGCAGAAAAGGGCTATAGCCCACCAAGTCTGCCCATTCCAAGTATCCCCTCCCCTGAATTTACTCCCTTAAAGATCCCACGTGAGTATCCCATTTTCTCTTAAAATCCGTCACGTTGCTGGCCTTTATTACCTGGAGTGGGAGTCTGTTCCAATGATCCACTACTCTTTCGGTGAAGAAGTACTTCCTGGAGTCGCCATGAAACTTTCCTCCCCTGATTTTATGGCGTCATTATGACTCCTTACACTCCGAAGCACCAGGGTAGGGGGGGTTGTTGGGATTTGCGTTTCTTGTTCTGGGCAAAAATGTAAAATCACTGGTATTCTGGACGCACACTTTCAATCTTGGCCTTCTACTGGTTCTTATATGCCTTATTGTATAATATTTTGCCGCTTTTCTTCTTTTTCACTTTGTTTTTTTGTACCTGGGGGTTTGCTTTTTCAATTCTGATCGTGCGACTAAGTCTCTTTCTTGTTGTTTTGCATTGCTGATGTTATGTCAAATACATCTTGTTTTACCAATTAAAAAATGATTTCCAAAAAGGAAGGAAGTGGATCGGAGATTGTAGGCATCTTTAAAGAGAAAAGTCTTCTTTTACTCTGGCTGCGGACGTTGTATAGCTGTTGAAATGAGAAAGAATCTACTTACTGTTTTGTGCGTGATACAGGAAGTACTCATTCTCTGCTTCCAACTCCCTCGTGCTGCTGGTGGCCATTGTGGCTGAAGAAAGGAGCTCACCCACTCCGCAGTGGATTTAGCAAGTTGATTCGAATTTGATATACCACTTATAATAGCTGGAGAGGGTGCAGAGACGAGCAACGAAACTAGTAAAAGGGATGGAGAACCTGCAATACGAGGATCAACTTCAGAGACTGGGATTGTTCTCCCTTGAGAAAAGGGGACTGTGAGGGGATATGATCGAGACATTCAAAATACTGAAAGGAATCGACAAAACAGAGTAGAAAAAATTATTTACATTGTCCAATTTGACACGGACAAGAGGACACAGAATGAAGCCAAGGGGGGACAAGTTCAGGACAAATATCAGGAAGTTCTGCTTCAAGCAGAGAGTGGTTGACACCTGGAATGCTCTCCCAGAGGAGGTTATTGCGGAATCGACAGTCCTAGGATTCAAAAGCAAACTAGATGCACATCTCCTTAAAGGAGGCATAGAAGGATATGGGTGACTAAAAATTACTTACTCATATAGAGAAAAATACCACTTAACATGATATATCCACTGTGTAGGAAACTTAGAGGAGGGCCTCAGATTCGGAGCATACGCGCAGTCCTATCACAGACTCAACTGTCAGCGTATTTCTATAGCTCCATGCTCCAGTCATAGGCCCATACCCCAATTAAATTTTTTGAAACTTTATAATAAATAGACCTTAAGTGTAGTGACTAAAATTCAAAACTTTTAAAGGTGAAGTTAAGATATTAAAATTCAGTCCTATTCACAGTGTATCCTTATATACTAGGCAGCTAAATCACTTATCTCAATCTGCTTTTTCTTATTTTTTCTTTTTTCTTTTTTCTTTTTTAAGGCTTCCATGTCAAGTTCTTTATTTAGCCTATTTAATGGCTAAGCCAACGCGGCCAGCGTTTCGTGGACACCGTTATTAGTCCACTGCATCAGGGCCAATAGCCAGCAAACATCTATAATGAAATATAGGCATTAATATTTAATTTATATGACTAAAAATTACGCCAGGTGTACACCTGGCAGGGCCTCCGCATGTGCGGATCACCGGACTTGATGGACTGATGGTCTGATCTGGAGATGGCGCTTCTTATGTTCTTATGGGCTCCTATCATCAGAGTTTCTATCATCGGTCAAAAACCTCTTTTAACTGATCGAAAAATATTTTTCATTCAGTGAATTAAGCACTTTATCACTCTTCAAAATGATGAGCTATAATATTAATGCACTTATCTTTACTGCTGATAAGTGCCCGACGGGACCCGTTTTGCTGATATTTGGCTTTGTCAGGGGACTTTTTAAAAAATGCGTTCAGATTAACGGCTACTGCTGGCACCGTTCATCTGAACGCATTTTCAAAAAAGTCCTCGACAAAACCAAATCTCGGCGACACGGGTCCCGCCGGGCACTTATCAGCAGTAAAGATAAGTGCATTAATATTATAGCTCATCATTTTGAAGAGTGATAAAGTGCTTAATTCACTGAATGAAAAAATTGTTTTGATCATTTAAAAGAGATTTTTGACCGATGATAGAAACCCTGTCCCTGTTATTTACCACCTTGGAGTTCATATTCTTCGGTGGTGCAGGTTTCTGAGATCTTTTCCTCTTAATATCAATAACTTTCATAGTTATGTGTGGAAACCTGTTTCATATTTGTTATTGAACACTTGAGGTTTCTATCCATTCTTCTTTTTAAAGATGCCTGCAACTGATTTATCCTTTTTAAATCATCTATATTTTTATTTATTTTTTTTCTCTCTCTCTCTTTCTTGCAATCCCTACCCTGTCAAACCTTACTGTATCTGTTAATGTTCTCTTTTCTCATAAATTGTAGTTCTTCCCTTTTATCCCTTTTGTTTTCTTGTCCTCCTCCCCTTCAAATTTGTCTGTCTCGTATGATTATGTTTATTATTTGTAGTTTATTGTTCCCTAATTAATACTTTAAACATTGCTTTGAACAATACTTTAAATGCAATGCTTTGAATTTTATGTTAAGTGTTGAACTATGAAGAAAGGTCAAATACTAGAGAAGGCAGCTAAGGAAGGAGAGAGAAAAGTATGGGTCCTGAGAAAAGAGGAGAAGGACAGGGCTATGCAGAGTGTGAGGGATAAAAGGATGTGATATAGGTGAGAGAAGGTGGAAAGAGGGGGAGATAAAAGGGGGAAATGAGAGCCTGATTAAGGGGGTAAGGCATAAGAAATGGCCTGACGATTGGGAGGGGATGAACAGGAAGGAGATGAGAGGCAGAGATCGTGGAGGCATGGGTGCGATGAATGCGGAAGATGGAAATAGGACTAGACAGTGGGTGAAATTCAGGGCAGAGAATGACCCGGAGACACAATTCATCACCATTCCCGTCCCTGCGGATAACCGCAGGAAACCATCCCCATGTCATTCTTTAAGGAGAGAGGGAAGAATCAGAGTATGAATGGCCACAGCCACTGACCCTCAAGCCTTGCATTGAAGAATGCTGGTGTAGAAGGACCGAGGTCCCATGTGCCTGGCAGAAACCCAAAGAGTAGCAACATTCCAGAGCTGAGATTGTGATGTCATAATGCCTCATTCCACCAGTGCCTCAGAGCCAATCACATCAGTGATGTCACAATGGCTTCATTATCCTGTACTTGGCTCACATAAGAATTAGAATATGAATGGGCTCAGCCACTGACCCTCAAGCCTTGCATTGAAGAATAAGAACATAACATAAGAATAGCCTTACTGGGTCATACCAATGGTCCATCAAGCCCAGTAGCTCGTTCTCACAGTGGCCAATGCAGGTCACTAGTATCTGGCCAAAACACAAGGAATAGCAACATTCCATGCTACGAATCCATGGCATGCAGTGGCTTCCCCCATGTCTTTCTGAATAACAGACTATGGACTTTTCCTCCAGGAACTTGTCCAAACCTTTCTTAAAACCAGCTG
Source organism: Geotrypetes seraphini (assembly GCF_902459505.1). Classification (NCBI taxonomy): domain Eukaryota; kingdom Metazoa; phylum Chordata; class Amphibia; order Gymnophiona; family Dermophiidae; genus Geotrypetes; species Geotrypetes seraphini. The sequence goes on along the minus strand of NC_047092.1, from coordinate 165,502,617 downwards.
GTGTAGAAGGACTGAGGTTGAGATAGACACTAAAGAATGGCACGGGATGGTTTCCTGCTGTTATCCGTGGAGATGGGAACGGCAATGAATTTTTTCATCTTGTCATTCTCTAGCCCAGAATAAGAGGCTGGGGAAGGGATGGGAATGAGCAAGGAGAAACGTGTAAGAAGTGGAAAGCTGATCAATAGGTGAAAGGGGCGATTGTGGGGAGGCGGAAGAGGAATGAAATCTAGTTACTGGTATATAAAAAGGCAGATGAGAGAAATAGAGGCGGAAATGAAACAGAAAGATCATCAAAAGAGTTAGGTATAAAGAAGAAGACAGGATAAAACTTGTGCTGAAAATAGGGCACAAATTTATCTGCTTTTTTTGAATATTGAGCCCCCTGTATTTGTGTGATCCCTGTTGAGTTTCATTACCATTGCTAGCACACACACACACACACACACACACCCTCCCACACCTATATGGAGAGGTTTTTCCATAGAATGAATAGATGCAGTATAAGGTCATAACAAAACCACTAGACAAAGCATCTTAAGAAATACTATCAACGACAGGACATTAAAAAGAGAATATGAACAATGTGATGGCAAGCTTCATTGTTGGAAACAATGAAGAAAACAAAATTGGAAGGCTGAAACTTAAGAAGGAGATATGTCAAGCTGACAAAGGCTTTGACATGAAGACAATGGACAAATCAAAGGAAGGCATTCCTGGGGAGAGAAAAAAATATAGAAACACAATTACCTGCTAAAGAAGCTTTGAGCAAAAGTGAGGGAGGGGTAAATGTTTCAGAAAAAAGGAACAGATTTTGTTAACTAATAAAAAAAAAATAAAGAAAATAAATTTAAAGGTGGCAAAATAACCTAATTCAAAGGATCTAAAGGTGACTTTACAAGTCTTTGGATCGCCTTTAATTTTAGAACAAGAATAGATGCAGTCGTACAAGAATAGATGCAATCCTTTAGAAAATATAATCTGTACAACAGTCATTTATTTGTTTGTTGAGACGTATTAAGGGCTCCTTTTACAAAGGCGCGCTAGCGGTTTTAGTGCGTGCTCGCCTAAAACCACTGCAGTCTCAGCTCCACACCAATGCACGTCCATGCTCACACCAATGCACGTCCATGCTCACACCAATGCACAGCACTACTCTTACTCTACCTGCTCACCACTAGATACTGCAATGCAGACCACTCTAACACAGCTCCCATCCCCATACACATCACCCTACACCGATTGGTTAAACCTAAACCCCCTATTTACACTCTCCATACCACACAAGACCACCCAATCCCTCATCCTCCTCCAACCCACACTCACCCCCACAAACCGACCAAGCCTCGCCCCAACAAACCAAGATCACTAAAAAAAACTCACCTACTCCCACATCTCACCAATCGACCACACCAACCACCAGCTCCTAAACGGCGCCTACCTAAATATCAGATCAATGCGAAACAAATCGATACTAATCAGAGATTGGCTGACTGAAACTAACCCCGACTTTGTCCTTCTCACGGAAACCTGGCTGCAATCAGAGAAAGATATCATCATTAAAGATTGCCTACCTCCAGGATTCAAGATTCTCTCACTAGCTAGAACATGGGGAAGAGGAGGAGGACTAGCTATAATCTACCAAGACCAGCTAAACTGCACCACGCTCAACACAACCTCCTCACCAAATGCAGAAATTCTAACCATCTCCCTAACCTCAAAATCATTACCCGCCTCGCTTACTATCACGCTATTTTACATCCCTCCAAAAAATTGGTCCCTAACCAAAGATGACTTAGCGGAATCCCTACTTATTAACTCCTTAACAAGCCCTTACAATCTACTATGCGGGGACATTAACATCCATCTTGAGCAAACGGACCAACCAGAGATAGCAGACTTTTGGTCTCTGCTCACCCAACTAGGCTTTGCCAAACAACCCCCTATCAAAACCCACCAAAAAGGTCACCAACTAGACCTAGTAACCTTCTCTTCCAAGGAACAGACCACCCCCACATTTTACTGGAAACAAGACAGTTGGTCAGACTCTCTCTGGTCAGATCACCATCTATGCACCTTCTCAATAGGATGCCTGCTTAAACCCCCCAATAACAGCAAAACTAGAAACATCAAAACACACACTAGCAGAGGAAAGATTGACCCAGTGGAATTCTGGTCCCGCTTTGAAACAAACACCATGCAAACTGAAGAAACAGAGAACCTCATGACCTCCTGGACTGAGAACAGTACTAACATACTAAACGAAATTGCCCCCATCAAGACTCGCAGAACAAAAACTACAAATCACGAAGGCTGGTTTGACACAGAACTGCTGCTAGTAAAGAAGGAGCTCAGAAAAGCAGAAAGAGCATGGCAGAAATCAGGAACCCAAGAACACAGATTAACCTGGAGACATAAACTAAAAAATTACAAAAACCTCATTAACGAAAAAAGAAAAAATTTTTACGCCCACAAAATAGGTAACATTAAGACCAACAACAGTAACCTATTTAAATTGGTTAACGACCTTTACAACATCGATACCTTCACAAATCTATATGAAGAATCCACTCTCTCTGCCAACTCCCTTGCAGACTTCTTCAACAACAAGATCCAAAGATTAAGATCAACTTTACCTACCACGACCAATTCCCTCGAACAGTTCCCCATCCTCCCAGACTCTACTACACCTAACTCAGATCTGGGTATAATTAAACCAGACCCAGGATCCAGAACTAACCTTAGCTGGAAACAATTCTCAACAATTGACTGGAAAACCTTTAATACCCTCTATAATAAATACAACCACTCCTTCTGCAAATTGGACACATGCCCACCAAACATCATGAAAGCAGCCCCGAGCCACTTCAAAGCACACATGATGACATGGGTTAACTCCCGATTATCCACAGGAATCTTCCCACCAGAGCAAGGTCACATCATGATTATCCCCATTTTAAAAAACGCAAAAGAATCACCAAACTCCCCATCCAACTACAGACCGATCGCAAGCATCCCCCTTTTCACCAAAATAGCAGAAGGGATAGTAAAGGTAGAACCCTCCACATATCTAGAAAAATTCAACATCCTAAGCGACTATCAATCTGGCTTTCGCACAGAACACAGCACGGAAACCATATTAGCCACCCTTCTTGACTATCTCCACACGTTCTTTAGTCAGGGCTCTAGTGCACTGATCATACAACTAGACCTAAGCAGTGCCTTCGACCTGGTCGACCACACCATTCTCCTTGAATGTCTGTCACACATTGGTATCTCTGATCAGGTCCTCAACTGGTTTCAGGGGTTCCTAAAAAATAGATCCTACAAAGTACACCAGAACAACGCTTTCTCATACAGCTGGGAAAACACCTGCGGTGTACCGCAAGGCTCCCCTCTATCCCCCACCCTGTTCAACCCCTCAAGCTCAAATTTTTCATCTATGCAGATGATATCACATTAGTCATCCCTTTTACCAGTTTCTCACCTGAAACACTCGAGCACATTACAAATATCCTTAACCAGATTGAGCTCTGGATGTTAGCATTCAGGCTGAAACTAAATTCTGACAAAACAAAATTTTTTCTGGCCTCCCCCAACGACAAAATCAAGGACACCACAATCCAACTGAAAGGAAGGCCTTTCCCCCTTAAAAACACCGTAAAAATCCTGGGTGTTACGCTGGACAGACATTTATCCTTAGAAACTCACACTGACCTCAGCATCAGGAAATGCTTCGCGGTACTCTGGAAACTCCGCACCATAAAAAAATACTTCAATGACTCCTCGTTCCGCCTTCTAGTGCAATCTGCCATTCTCAGCATTCTAGACTACTGTAATATTATCTACCTGAGCACCACGAAGAAAACTACCAGGAAACTAAAAGTGATCCAAAACACCGCCGTTCGCCTCATCTATGGCCTAAAGAAATGGGAACATATCACCCCTTTCTACCACCAACTTCACTGGCTGCCTTTCGAATCCAGAGTGCTCTTCAAATTTGCATGCTTCTGCTACAAATCGGTAAATGGCCTCTCGCCAAGATACATCAATCCCCTCTTTAACCTTTACTGCACCAACAAGAAATCCCGCAGAATCCAACTGTTCGCCTACCCCTCGCTAAAGCTCTGTCATCTTAAAAGATTCCTAGACAAAACCTTCGCCTTCCAAGCAGCCAAGATGAACCCATGGATCGCCCAAATGATCCTCGAGGCTCCCACTTACCTCGACTTCAGAAAAACACTCAAAACTTATCTATTCAACAAACAAGCCCCGTAACGCCCACTCTCCGGAATTACCTGGCCACATGCTCAACCCTTTCCCCCCCTTTATTGATCGCTGTCTTCCTGCTCCCCTCCTTCTTCATCAGCCAAGTTCGGCTAAAGTTGTTATAAATCCAATAAATTGTGGTAAATCGGCCCGCCCAGCCCTGCCCCCCCCCTCTATTGACCGCTTTCCTCCTTCTCTCCTTCCCACTTCCGCTTCTTCAGTCTTGTTCGGCTGAAGATGTTGTAATTCCAATACATTGTTTGTAAATCGGCAGGTCAATGCGGATCCTAATGTAATTGTTGTGAACCGCCTAGAACTCGATGGGCATGGCGGTATATAAGAATAAAATTATTATTATTATTATTCTTTTAAGGAGGCGTTAATTTTTTGGCTAGCACACGCTATAGCGCACACTAATCTTGTGCGTGCGCTAAAAAACGCTATCGCACCTTAGTAAAAGGGGCCCTAACTGCCTTTATTAAGAGAGTCACTCTAGGCAAAATATAGCAGGTATAGCAGAACATATGCAACCGAAAATAGGGGTGGCGATCTCACCCCCCCTCTTTCACTAAGGTGCGCTATGCTTTTTAGCGCGTGGTAAATATTAGCACGCGCTAATCACATGCTAAACACTTACACGTGCATGTTATCCTATGGACGCATTAGGGCCAGTAGTCTCAAACACGCGGCCCGCAGGCAGCATGTGGCTCTCCAGATTTTATTTGCAGCCCACGGTCTGGACTGGATCATTATCTTCCTTTTGGAGCAGCAGCGTGTCTGGCCGGCTCGTTCCGTTCAAAGCTGCGGGTTGGCGGCTCCTTGCACTATCCACGGAAGAGCCAGCCAGACAAGGGGGGGCGGTCCACTGTTCTCCCTAAAGTGTGGCTCGTCTAGAGCAGTGGTGCCCAACCTGCTTCCCTTCCCTTCTCAGGCCGGCACCGTGTTATTTGATCTCCCTGCTTCTCTTCGGGGCCGACCAACTCTCACCGCCTGACGTCAGTTCTGACGTCGAGAGGACGATCTGGCTAGCCAATCGCTGCCTGGCTGGCTGGAACGTCCTTTCCGACGTTAGAAATGACGTCGGGCGGCGAGAGTTGGTTGGCCCCGTGGAGAAGAGAAAGAGGGAGATCTCGGCCTGTTCCCGATGGCGGCAGCGGCAGCAGCCTATTCCCCGGCGGCGGTGGCATGGGGGAGGGCAGGAAGGAAGGAAGAAAGAAAGAAAGAGGGGGGGGACAGGGAGCCAGAAACAAAGCAAAAAATGGGACACGGAATCAAAGAAAGACAGACATAGAGAAAAAAAGAAAAAATTGGGGGAGGGAATGAGATCTGGAGGAGAGGAAGCATACAGAAGGCTGAAAGAAGAGAAGAAATATTGGATGCATAGTCAGAGACTGATGAAATTACCAAACAAAGGTAGGAAAATGATTTTATTTTCAATTTAGTGATTGAAATGTGCCAGTTTTGAGAAAGAAAAGATATTGAACTTTAAATGTGAGTGCTGCAGAAAAAAATAGAGTACTTGGAGGGCCGCAGAAAAAAATAGTTAATGTCTTATTAAAGAAATGACAATTTTGCATGAGGTAAAACTCTTTATAGTTTATATATCTTTCCTTTTAACTGTGAAAGGAAAGTTTTATAAACTATAAAGAGTTTAACCTCATGCAAAATTGTCATTTCTTTAATAAGATATTAACTATTTTTTCTGCGGCCATCCAAGTACCTACAAATCCAAAATGTGGCCCCGCAAAGGGTTTGAGTTTGAGACCACTGCATTAGGGGTTAGCGCATGGGTTAATTTAGCGTGCGCTAAAACACGTGAGCGCACCTTAGTAAAAGAGGGCCTCAGTCCTTGAGGGCCACAGTCTAGTTAGGTTTTCAGGATTTCCCTAATGAATATGCATGAGGTCTATTTGCATATAATGGAGGCAGTGCAGGCAAATACGTTTCATGCATGAAAAGCTGACTAGGTTGCAGCCCTTAAGGATCGAGGATATAGGATCATTTTTATTTATTATTTATTTATATTGTACTTTGACTGACTGTTCATCATGAAAAGATCTAAACTGTAAACAATAAAATATCTAGATATAAATTCCAAAAATTATCATAACTCTAAAATAAAACAACAAATACAATACACCATTCAGATACAAACACCACAGCAATGTACTTAGCAAATGGGCTGATAATCAGCTGCTTGATAATTTATTTATTCCATTTTCTATACTGTTCTCCCCAGGGAGCTCAGAATGGTTTACCCACCCCAGTTATAAAAGAATACCTACAGCAATCAATGGGTTTAAACTTGGAAATACTGTAGGCAAATTTAATTGCAGTAATATCAAAAATATGAATCAGTGCCATCGGAACAGCACAGAGCAATTATAAACTACAACTCAGATTAACCGTTTTAGCAGGGGTCCCATTTTACGTGATGAGACTTACCCCCTCTTCTACTAATATGCGCTAACCGATTAGCGTGCGCTAGTCGAATTAGCGTGCACTGAACGCTAACGCGTCCACAGACTAACATGCACGTGTTAGCGTTTAGCGCGCACTAATCGGTTATCGCACCTTAGTAAAAGAGGGCCATAATCTCTCCCCCACCCTATCCCCACTCCCTCCTTCCTCAAAGCTACAATCAGGGAGTAAATTGGGTGGGAGTGATAGAATACAGCAAACTGACAGGAGAAAAAAAAAAAAATTGATAATATGTATCGAAGACAAATTGCAGCTGTGACTACCGCCGCTATCTCTGCGGTCCATGCCACACATACAGAGGAGGGCGGCAAGGAAGGCGGAGCCGCCATCTTTGGCTCAGGCCCTTTCAATTTTTCACGGCCCTTTTTCTGACATTTTGAAGACATAGGAACGCCACTTTGATCAAAATTGCTCACCGATCAAGGCTCCGGTCGTGGTGAGAGTCGCCAAGGGTCCCAGACATCACAAAGGTACAGGTTGGACTGGTTAGTCGTGCAAAAAAGCCGGGGGAAGTACGGAGCTCCGCCGTTTAGCGTCCTCTCCGTCTCACGGCACCACATGACTCTAAACACTGATAACATCTAAAACTTATTTGTATCTCTGTGTTGAGTCATCGTTCAGTCTGTCTTCTATCTCCCAGTCTCTCCCTATACATAAACTCAGGGCCGGATTCTGGAAACAGCGCCTACATCGGCCGGTACCTAAAAAAACTGCACTGTCCACATGTCAATCATATATAAATGCCGTTAGCAGAATCGCAGCCACCATTACACATAAACAAATGGAAATCAAGCAGAAAAATTAACATCCAGGGAAGTGAGCTTTGAAGATGTGCGCAGGCAGATAGAAAAATTATAAACTGACAAATCCATGGGTCCGGACGGAATCCGTCCAAAGGTTCTGAAGGAATTAAAGGAGGAGATAGCGGGACTACTGCAGCAAATTTGCAACCTATCCCTGAAAACAGGCGTGATCCCAGAGGATTGGAAGAGGTGACCCGGGAAACTAAAGACTGGTGAGTCTGACCTCGGTTCAGGGGAAAATGGCGGAAGCACTGATAAAATAAAACATCGATGAACATTTTGAAAGAAACGAACTTCTGATAACCAGCCAACATGGTTTTTGCAAGGGGAGGTCGTGCTTAACTAACTTATTGCACTTCTTCGAAGGAATTGACAAACGGATGGACAGAGGAGACCCCATAGACATCATATACCTAGATTTCCAAAAAGCCTTTGACAAGGTACCTCATGAACTTCTACTCCGGAAGCTGAAGAACCATGGGGTGGAAGGAGACGTACATAGATGGATCAGAAACTGTTTGGCGGATAGGAAACAGAGGGTAGGAGTGAAGGGCCACTACTCGGACTGGAGGAGGGTCACGAGTGGTATTCCGCAGGGCTCAGGGCTCGGGCCGCTGCTATTTAATATATTCATAAATGATCTAGAAGCAGGGACGAAGTGTGAGATAATAAAACTTGCGGACGACACCAAACTATTTAGTGGAGCTCGGACTAAAGAGGACTGCAAAGAATTGCAAAGGGACTTGAACAAATTAGGGGAATGGGCGACGAGATGGCAGATGAAGTTCAACGTTGAGAAATGTAAAGTATTACATGTGGGAAGCAGAAACCCGAGGCACAACTACACGATGGGAGGGATCTTATTGAATGAGAGTACCCAAGAAAGGGATTTGGGGGTAATGGTGGACATGACAATGAAACCGACGGCACAGTGCGCAGTGGCCGCTAAGAGAGCGAATAGAATGCTAGGTATAATCAAGAAGGGTATTACAACCAGAACGAAAGAAGTTATCCTGCCGTTGTATCGGGCGATGGTGCGCCCGCATCTGGAGTACTGCGTCCAATACTGGTTGCCGTACTTTAAGAAGGATATGGCGCTACTCGAGAGGGTTCAGAGGAGAGTGACACGTCTGATAAAAGGGATGGAAGACCTTTCATACGCTGAGAGATTGGAGAAACTGGGTCTCTTTTCCCTGGAGAAGAAGAGACTTAGAGGGGATATGATAGAGACTTACAAGATCATGAAGGGCATAGAGAGAGTAGAGAGGGACAGAAAGAGAGAGAGAAAGGAAGGGAGACAGAGAGAAATAGAGAGAGATAGAAAGAAAGAGAGAGAGAGAGAGAGAAAGGGAGAGAGACAGAAATAGAGAGAGATAGATAGAGAAAGATTGGAGAAACTGGGCCTCTTTTCCCTGGAGAAGAGGAGACTTAGAGGGGATATGATAGAGACTTACAAGATCATGAAGGGCATAGAGAGAGTAGAGAGGGACAGATTCTTCAAACTTTCAGAAAATAAAAAAACAAGAGGACACTCGGAAAAGTTGAAAGGGGACAGATTCAAAACGAATGCTAGGAAGTTCTTCTTTACCCAACGTGTGGTGGACACCTGGAATGCGCTTCCAGAGGACGTAATAGAGAAAGTACGGTACTGGAGTTTAAGAAAGGATTGGACAATGTCCTGCTGGAAAGGGGGATAGAGGGGTATAGATAGAAGATTACTGCACAGGTCCTGAATCTGTTGGGCCGCCGCGTGAGCGGACTGCTGGGCACGATGGACCTCAGGTCTGACCCAGCAGAGGCATTGCTTATGTTCTTATGTTATGTTCTTATGTAGGCCAGGATTTTAAAGGCCTAGATTAACGGTGCCTATGTTTAACATGAATTGCATCTACAGAGGTGCCTAGTGGTGTCTAAGGTCATTTCCACCCAAACCATGCCTACTTTGACCTTAGGTATTGCTAGGTACCTCTGTAGATGCAATTCCAGTGCCCTTTTTTGTAGGCATCTGTCGGCGCCTACATTTTTTTAATGAGGTTTTAATTGGTCTTAAACAGTGCAGTCAATTACTGTGCCAATTAAAGACAATTAAACCAATTAAATTAGGCAGCAGAAGGCCACCTACCGCCACCTAACTTATGGTGCCGTTTCCAGGATCAGCCCCTCGGTGTATTCTCTATCACCCTCTAATCTCTTACTTTCTAGCTTAGGTATTTCTTGATTTTGGACACAGTCCATATATCCTTTCAAGTCACTGGACCAAGTCGCACGGTCTGCTCAAGAAATTATAAGTCAGTATGAGAGGCCAGTGCTTCACGGATGGAGCAATAAATTTGCTCACTGATTAATAACGGAGATCTTTCAGTAAACAGAACAGCACGAATGCCTTGCAAATATTCTCCACTCTGCATTTTGGTTATGCAGAATTATTGTGGCCTTCAGGCTTGTCAGAATCGGTGGTTAACCATACATTAACTGAGCTTGCTAAGTCATGCATTCTAAAAACGTTAACATTGAGTCTCTAGAGCAATACGTGTCCTGATTGGTGAATCAAAAATAATTTCATCCCATAGAAGAGCAATTCTGTCAACCGAGATGAGGTACTGAATAGAGAATGACATGGTGACAAAATTCATTACCGTTCCCGTCCCCGCGGATAACCGCGGGAAACCATCTTCATGTCATTCTTTAAGGAGAGAGGGAAGAATCAGAGTATGAATGGCCATAACCACTGACCCGCAAGCTTTGCTTTGAAGAATGCTGGTGTAGAAGGACTGATGTTGAGAATGACAGTCTCTGGTATCCAGAGCAGATATTGTGATGTCATAATGCCTCATTCCACCAGTGCCTAAGAGCCAATCACATCAGTGATATCACAATGGCTTCATTATCCTTGGCTTACATAAGAATCAGAGCATGAATGGCCACAACCACTGACCCGCAAGCTTTGCTTTGAAGAATGCTGGTGTAGAAGGACTGAGGTTGAAATAGATACTAGAAAATGACATGGGATTATTTCCCGCGGTTATCCGCGGGGACGGGAACGGTGACAAATTTTGTCACCGTGTCATTCTCTAGTGCTGAAGCCACTGGGGTAAAAAAAAGAAAGAGGAACCATAAAACAGGCAATGAAACTCAAAGGGCTCCTTTTACAAAGGTGCGCTTGCGTTTTTAGCGCACGCACAGGATTAACGTGCGCTACAGCGCGTGCTACCTGAAAAACTACCGCCTGATCATGAGGAGGTGGTAGCGGCTAGCATACGCAGCATTTTAGCGCACGCTAAGCGTGCACTGAAACCACTAGCGCGCCTTTGTAAAAGGAGCCCTAAGCAATGGCATACAAGATGGCAGGGAGAGTGTGTGGCATTATTTTTGAGCGCTAGAAGTTTGCCTCTATGGTATCAACCACTTATGTTTTCTTCTATAAGGAAGTGAAAGGGGAGGACCGACTGTTTACTTCATTATTCCCGGGCATGAAATAAAGATAAGTGCGCCAGCGTTTAAGGCATTTGCTTTGCATCTTATTTATTACATTACATTAGTGACTTTTATTCCGCCATTACCTTGCGATTCAAGGTGGATTACATAAGAAGTTATCTGGACATTTCCAGAAGTGTTACAGAGTTGAGTGGGTTACGTCGGGGGATTGAAATGCTTCCTGCGGTGTTAGTTAGTCTTGATGGATTTCTTGAATAGCAGGGATTTTATTTCTTTTCTGACAGCTTTGTAGTCTGATGTTGTGATCAGTAGACTGGATAGTTGGTAGTCTAGTTTCACTGCCTGTGTGGCCAGTAGGCCATTGTACATTTTTTTGAGTTTGACGCCTCTGATTGGGGGGTGCGTGAATGATGTCTGGATTCTCCTTTGTCTGGTTGTGGTAGTTCGGATAAGGCGGTTCAAATAGGTTGGGCTGTCTCCATTCATGGCTTTGAATAGTAGACAGTAAAATTTGAATAGTATTCTTGCTTGTATTGCGGTGATGTGGTCGTATTTCTACAGCGAAAGGATCAGTCTCAGGGCTGTGCTTTGTACTGTTTGTAGATGTTTTATCATGACTGCGGGGAAGGGGAGATAGAGGATATTACAGTAGTCTAGAAGTCCTAGGACTAAGGATTGGACCATGAACTGGAATTGTTTTCTGTCGAAGAATTTTTGGATTTGCCTTAAGTTTCACATGACTGCAAATGATTTCTGTATTGTCATATTACCATTACTAACTACCACCAATATTTATTAGTGTCTTACAGACTCAATTATTTTTTTTTATTATTATTATTTCTGTACCACTTATATCCTAAGTGGTTTACATTCAGGTACTTTTTCATATTTCCCTATCTGTCCTGGTGGGCTCAAACTCTATCTAGTGGGGCAATGAGGGGATCGAGTGACTTGCTCAGGGTCACAAGGAGCAGTGAGGGATTTGAACCCACAACCTCAGGCCTGAGGCTGTAGCTCCAACCCCTGCACCACTGATTAATGTATGTGGTTAATTCACCAGTCTAATTTGACTGGAGGTTTTTTAGCCGATGAGGTCAACTGCCCTTTCAAGCTGAGCGGGGATTTCCTCTCCAGCGGGGCTCTGCGGCTTTTCCTCCATTATAGACTATGGACTGTTTGCTTACTCTTTATGTAATACATACAGCAATTTGATATATGAGTTTGAATAATTGTGTTTGCTGAATGGAAAATGTTTTTTCTAGTTTTTTGAGAAGTTCTAAGCTTACCCTTCCCTGAGTGCTTCTTTTGTTGATGTCTGAACAGATGGACCATTTTGTAATTTCAATGGTCAGAAGTACAAAGAGAGCTTCGGCAGCAGTAGGAAGCCATTGGGCAGCGTATCTTTCTACGGCCAAGATCTTGCTTCATCCTACATTAAACATGACGCCACCACAACCATTGGCTTACAAGGAGGAACAACGTTTGATATAGCCAGAAAAGCTGATCAGTATCAAAACAAAATTGTGCTTTTATTACCCCATTGTCTTGTCAACTGCATTATATGCAGCAAAACCTAGAACATAAGAACATATGAATTGTCTTACTGGGATAGACCGAAAGTCCACCAAGCCCAGATCCTGTTTTCAACAGTAGCCAAAGCAGGTCCCAAGTACCTGACAGAAACCCAAGGAGTAGCAACATTCCAGGGCTGAGATTGTGATGTCATAATGTTTCATTCAAGTTTCAAAGTTTAAGTTTAAAGTTTATTATTAAATTTGATTAATCGCCTATTCAAAATTCTAGGCGATGTACAAATAAGTAAAATTACAGAGTTAGGGGAAACAGACATAACTAACAAAAAAGACTCACGTCTACTAAACATGATAAAAAACCAACTTATACAAACATATTAAAACATGAGGAGAGGCTAGGAAAGAAATACAATCTGATTATAAAGAAAAACAATTAAGGTTAAAAACGATAGGAAAGGGAAAGAAAAAACAAAAAATTTTGGAAAGATAAAAAATACAAAAAGAGTATAAGCAATTCATTTATTCATTGAATGCATCTTTAAAAAGAAAACTCTTAAGTTTGCTCTTAAATCTTTCCAAGTTTTTTTCCTCTCTTAAGTAAATTGGAAGGGAATTCCACGTCTGTGGAGCTGTAATGGAAAAAATGGATTGCCGCCGTGTATTGCCTATTTGTTAACCTCATCAGTGATGTCACAATGGCTTGATTGTCCTATACTTGGCTCACTTTTACTACATTTTGATTTCTAGAATGTTGCAGTGGTTAAAGCTACAACCTCCACACCCTGGGTTGTGAGTTCAAACCCACACTGCTCCTTGTGATCCTGGGCAAGTCTCTTAATCTCCCCATTGCCCCAGGTACATTAGATAGATTGTGAGCCCCACCAGGTCAGACAGGGAAAAAATGCTTGAGTACCTGAATAAATTCATGTAAACCATTCTGAGCTCCTTGGGGGAGAACAGTATAGAAAATGGAATATATAAATTATTAAGCAGCTGATTATCAGCCCATTTGCTAAGTACATTGTTGTGGTGTTTGTATCTGAATGGTGTATTGTATTTGTTGTTTTATTTTAGAGTTATGATTATGATAATTTTTTAATTTATATCTAGATATTTTATTGTTCACAGTTTAGATCTTTTTGCAATGAACAGTCAATCAAAGTACCATTTAAATAAATAAACATGATTCTATATCCATTGTTAATTTTCTCCTAATAAACATTTTTTTCTTGGAATTTAATTAAAAAAAAAAAAATCCAAGACAAAACATCCTGAATGATACCCTGAGATGGTAAAGAGAAGCCCAAGATTTGATTACATGGCATGAAAAAAGAGTATCCCGTAACCAGAATTCGTAGCCTATTTAAAGCGCCTGAAAAAGAATTTCCTTCTGCTGTACTTCTCTCTTGTGCCTTCAAAGGGAGAACAGTGCCATTGTTCTATTTCCACATTCGATCTATTTTTAATCTAGGGGGAAAGATAATAGTCCTTTTGTGTATCTATTACCCACCTTGGCTGAACAGCTGAAAAAAATATCTAAAAAGGAAATACTTATGAAACTCTGGTTTATTTTTCATTCTTTTGTTACGTTTTTCACCTGATATGCTAGTAACTAATTTGCAAGCAGAGCAACCACAGCTCTCCAATACATTCTGTGCTGATGCTTATATGACTAGCTGTCAATGAGACATGAGATATGTTCTGTAGCACATACCTAGCCAAAGGTTGTTCCCTACTGTAGTTTATACTGTCTGACAAGGTGCAGTATTCATACTCGTGCTGAATAAGAACATATGAATAGCCTTACTGGGTCAGACCAATGGTCCATCAAGCCCAGTAGCCCGTTCTCACAGTGGCCAATCCAGGTCCCTAGTACCTGGCCAAAACCCAAAGAGTAGCAGCATACAGAATCCCAAAGAATAGCAAGATTCCGGAATCCCAGAAAGTAACAAGATTCTAGGATCCCAAAGAATAGCAACATTCATGCTATGAATCAAGGGCAAGCAGTGGCCTCCTCCACGTCTTTCTCAATAATAGACTATGGATTTTTCCTCCAGGAACTTGTCCAAACCTTTCTTAAAACCAGCTACGCTATCCACTCTTACCACAACCTCTGGCAATGTCTTCCAGAGCTTAACTATTCTCTGAGTGAAAAAAAAATTTCCTCGTATTGGTTTTAAAAGCATTTCCCTGTAACTTCATCGAGTGTCCCCTAGTCTTTGTAATTTCTCATGGAGTGAAAAATCGATCCACCTGTACCCGTTCTACTCCACTCAGGATTTTGTAGACTTCAATCATATCTCCCCTCAGTCATCTCTTTTCCAAGCTGAAGAGCCCTTTTAGTCTTTCCTCATACGAGAGGAGTTCCAGCCCCTTTACCATCTTGGTCACTCTTCTTTGAACCTTTCCTAGCGCCGCTATATCTTTCTTGAGATAAGGAGACCAGAATTGAACGCAATACTCCAGGTGAGGTCGCACCATGGAGCGATACAGGGGCATTATAACTTTCTTAGTCTTGTTAACCATCCCTTTTTTAATAATTCCTAGCATCCTGTTTGCTTTTATGGCCGCCGCTACACATTGGGCGGAAGGTTTCATCGTATTGTCTACGATGATACCCAGATCCTTTTCTTGGGGGTTAGCACCACATACCTAGAAGTGCAAATGTTTTTTTTTCTTGTAGTAACTTAAACCCTTACATTGTCCTTATATTATTAGTGCAACTATCCTGCCCAAAAGTGTCAACGAATGCAGTGTGAATATAATAGTTTCAGTAGAACACTCCTTGTCAAGTATTAATGCTTAATGAAAAGAAAATATTCCTTTTTTTTGTTCACCAAACAAAATTACCTATTCCACAGCCAGCAGCTTTTCTCCCAGGTCTTGCCAAATCTGGCTTCTCCTCTGACATGCTCACGGCTTCTTATAGAGTTCAAAAAAGACTTTTATTTTGCTGATAAAGCCCTTTGTATAATTTTTTCAATGCAGCAGACCGTGTGTCATAGCCAAAAAAATTTGTCTTGCAGCCTTTTACCTCTGCCTTTCTTCTTCCAATACAACAGGCGACAATTTAACAGAATTTTTCTTCTGGATTGTTACAGTAACCATTATACAGTAGCAAAATGTTTTACAGATACTGTTTTAGAAAAAAAAAACAAAAAAAAAAACTATTGTCCAGACTTTGTGGCCATGTTACAACCGCATTCATCATTTGTTTTGCTCCATTGCACCTCTAGACTCACTGCCATCTACCTGCCTCGTAAATTGTATTGTGTCATTGAGATATTCTTTTTTTTTTTTTTTTCAAATTTTTTATTCATTTTCAAAATTACATAAAGTGTAAGTATATATTCAGTCACATTAACAATACAGATATCACTTACATTCTATCATTTTTTATTACATAACTTCTTATCCCTCCCCCCTCCCACCCCTCCCTACCACATAACCAATAATCATATAAATACACATCAATACCATAATCCCCACCCTATCCATTTTGAACTGATATATTTAAGGGAAACATTTTCAGTTACTCCGTACAATATCTTGTCAATGGTTTCCACACATCCTGAAACTTCTTGAAATATCCTCTTTGCAATGCAATAAATCTTTCCATTTTATGGATATGACATAAAGAATTCCACCAAAGGTGTAATTTAATCTCCTCCAATCCTTGAGATATTCTATGTATTTTTTTCTATGCAAAGCTGTCCATAAACATAAAGAAGGAAAAATGGGAAATCTGCATTTTTAAGATGTTTTCAAGAAGTCATGGTACAAAACAGAGCGCTACGGCTACTTTTTAAAGCAGCTTTGTAAAAGGGGTTCTAAGTACTTATATACATACCCCTGGCCTGAAGTCCATAAAAAGTATTAAACAGTGAAGTGTTGCGGGGATCTGTACTGGGACCGGTGCTATTTAACTTCTTTATAAATGATCTCGAAATTGGAATGGCGAGTGAAGTGATTAAATTTGCAGGTGACACTAAACTGTTCAAAGCTGTTAAAGCTTATGCAGATTGTGAAAAATTGCAGGCAGACCTTAGGAAATTGGAAGACTGGGCGTCCAAGTGGCAGATGAAATTTAATGTGGACAAATGCAAAGTGATGCACATTGGGAAGAATAACACAAATCATAGTAACCAGATGCTAAGGTCCACCTTGGGGACCTAAATTCTAGGTGTCATTGTTGACAATATGATGAAACCTTCCACCCAATGTGCAGCGGCGGCCAAAAAAGCAAACAAGATGCTAGGAATTATTAATAAAGGGATGGTTAACAAGACTAAAAATGTTATCATGCCTCTGTATCACTCCATGGTGCAACCTCACCTGGAGTATAGCGGAATTAGAAAAGGTTCAAAGAAGAGCAACCAAGATGATAAAGGGATTGGAACTCTCATATGAGGAAAGACTAAAAAGGTTAGAGCTCTTCAGCTTGGAAAAGAGTCAGCTGAGGGGAGATATAAATGAAGTCTATAAAATCTTGAGTGGAGAACGGGTACAAGTGGATAGATTTTTTGATTCCATCAAAAATAAGACTAGGGGTCACTTGATGAAGTTACAGGGAAATACTTTTAAAACAAATAGGAGGAAATATTTTTGTACTCAGAGAATAGTTAAGCGCTGGAATACATTGCCAAAGGTTGTGTTAAGAGAGGCTATCGTAGCTGGTTTTAAAAAAGGTTTGGACAAGTTCCTGGAGGAAAAGTCCATAGTCTTTTATTGAGAAAGACATGGCGGATGCCACTGCTTGCTCTGGATCGATAGCATGAAACATTGCTACTCTTTGGGCTATTGCCAGGTACTAGTGACCTGGATTGGCCACCATGAGCATGGGCTACTGGGCTAGATGGACCATTGGTCTGACCCAGTAAGGCTATATTCTATGTTCTTATGTTATAAATTACATGTGCAAATTTGGGCACATGCCCAATTTGGACCTGATTCTAAAAACGGTGCCCAAAGTTAGGCAGAAGTAGGCACCTAACTGGTTTTAATTAGTTTAATTGGCGCACTAATTGGCTGTGCCAATTAAAAACCAATTAAAATGCTATTATTAAAAAAATGGAGGTGCCTAAGGGTTAACACTGGAAGTGGAATTAGGGATTTTAAGGCATCTCTGTAGGCGCAATTTTCATGAAAGATAGGTGCCAGAAATGTAGGCCAATGAGTACATTTCCGGCGCCTACCTTTCACGTGTGAGTGATTCTACAAATGGAGCCATTGCATGATTGACACACGATCGGTGGCCGTTTTATAGGCAGACGTCAGTACCGGTGTCGTTTGTAGAATCTAGCCCTTTGTGTATGCAATTTAATTGAATAATGAGTCAATTAGTTTTGCAGTAATCACATTTTACATGTGAGTCAAAAGATAGGGCCTAGAAATGGATGGATCATAGGCAGATTGGGGGCATTATTTGGATTTACACATGTATTTATAGAGTAAGGTGGAAAGGCACAAGGATTTGTACCTTCTTTTAGTTGGTACCAATGATTATGTCTAAAGTTGGGCCCATTTCCTGGTCCTAAGGCCCAGATTCTTGAACTGGCACCGATTTTCTAGGCGCCAGTAGGTGCCCCTACTGCATTAAAAATGCCATTCAAATAGGATTTTTAACCAAGATTTGAGGCACATACTGGCACCTAGAAAATCAGCACCAGAACCGCGCCTACATAGATCTTATAGGCCGCCGAACACCAAAGTAGGTGAGACCAACACCATAAGTGGCATTAGGCGGCCTAAAGCACCCATGTAGGAGTGATTCATGTGAAAATAGGTGCTGGAAATGTAGGCCCAGAAAATCCTATCTTTCTAGCGCCTATCTTTTGCGTTGGCACAATTATGAAACCAGCGCCAATGCATAATTGACATGCAATCGTAAGCCGCTGATATCAAGTGCTGGTTTGAGAATCCGGGCCTAAGTGTTATTCTATAAATGGTGCCTAACTTTCTGATGCCAAACATTCCGGAATCCCAAAGAGTTGCAACGTTCCATACTTGTTGCTACTTTTCCAAGGGCTTGTTTTCTTTTATGGAATTGTGCAGAGTGGGGAGGGGGTTCCTGGCACTGATTTTTTTTGACACCTTTTATACAATATAGTCCATAATATGTATGAAAATGTTGACTAATAGGTCACAGAATTGTCCCTTATGTGGCCCCTGGTGAAGGACTGAAAATACTGGGTCAAGTGGGGAGTATTGGAGATTATAAAATAAATGGAAAAATGTCTCTTGAGAGACTGGTTGCAACTGAGATGGAAGCTAATGGAGTGAAAGAAACTGGCTGGAAAGCTAAAAGAATATTAAAAAAATAAAAATAAAAAAATAGACTGAAAATTCTCATCTTTTTTTATTTTTTTTGCAAGTATTATCTCTGTAATATTATCCTCTCTCATTTTAATTGTTTTCAATAGTGTTGATTTATTTGGGTGCTTAGGTCGTACTTCAAACTTGCCGTCTCATAAAAAGTATGAGAGAAGCGCTGTCCACGCTGAAAGATTTCTCTCATTATTAAAGTGTCTCGAACGGAGAACATTGCCCTGCAAACTGTTCAATGACAACCAATAAAGGTAACCGATTCCCAAGAGCATCACAATGAAGAATGTTCCCAATCAGGTAGGTACATTCTCTCTTTGCTTCGGCATATAATATACAATTATTTCTTAATTTAAATTAATCATCATTAGATTAGGTTCTGAACTCAGATCAGTGAAGAAATATATTAGCTTGTTCCTCCTGTGAATCTCTAAACCCAGAGGATTTATTTTCTCCTCTAGTCATAAAAACTTACATCTTTAATACATTATTTAATAGGAAGATTCATTGATTTAAAAATTATTGACTCTTTCATCTCATCTCTAGTTTTAAGGCTTTTATACAAAGGATCTGTGCTCGCTAATTTAAACCAAATACTAGGCTGCTTTTTCTTTATCTCCTTTATTAGAAGACCTTAGAACAAGTGTCTATGGGGCTCATTTTCAAAGCACGTAGCTATCTCAAAATGGCATCATGGACGTATTTTGTGCTTAGGCACTTAAATTGGACGTAGGCGCCAGTATGTAGACCAGTGTAACACACACTGTGTGCCTCTTCAGGTTTCAGGGGTGCCACGAGATGCCGGGGAGGAGGAGAGGTGCCAGCTGACTGCCTACAGGACGTGCCTCTCACGGCAAGAGGCATGTCCTGTAGGCAATCAGCCAAAGCCAGTGTGTCTCCTTCTCTCCACGCATCTTCCTTGCTGGCAACCCCCCCCCCCCCCTTACTGGTGGCTCAGGGCCCATCTGGAAGGCCTTCGCGCACTTCTGACTGCCTGGAGCCGCAGCCACTACGTTTAGTGCACCATGGCTCAACAAAGTTTGCGGAACAATGATTTAAACCAAGAAAGCCTTGGCATCAATATGGGACGCCTATGGTTTTGATGCCTACCGGCACTTAAGTCCACTTTAGGCATCGTTAAGTGGAAGGCATCGTTAAGTGGAATTCTACAAATGGCACCTAATTCATGATTGACATGCGATATGTGCTGAATTCCTCGGCGCCTATGTTTTAGGCGCCATTTATAGAATCGGGGCCTTAGAGCCTTTAAAAATGGATTCTATCAGATATATATAACAAGGCATTATAATATTTGGCAGAATATGAATAACAAGAGATGGTAAGTAATCCAGTGCTACATGGTGTTAGTGACTAGTAATGTGGCGGCAGATTTTAGAAAGGCTGTCCAACTCAGAATAAGGACGTCCAAGTCTCGTGTATTTTGGAACAGGATTGTTTGACATACAGCTGTTTTAATGAAAATGAGAAACGGACATCCAGCAGCAAACCTGTGGCATAGCAAAGGTATGAGGCGCCCCCCCCCTCCCCCCTTTTCCTTCCATACTCGTGCCCTCCCTTGCCCGTACTTCTTTAAATCTTCGCCGGCGTGAGCAGCTTCTCTGGCCTGCTGCTCACACCAGCGTTGGCATTCCCTTTGACGTCATTTCCTGGCCCCGCAACCAAGAAGTGATTTCAGAGGGGAGCCAGGCTTTACATTTAGATGAACTATGGATGAACAGCATAGAAGTCTGTCTACATAGAAATCTGTCTAGAAAATAGGTTTAAAAAATAGTGAATCGTAAGGAAAAGAAATCTCACTGCCACTTTATGTCACTTTTTGGATGTTTTTCTATTTTCGAAAATATGCTCCGTGGTCTTGATAATACCTTGACCGATTGAACTGCATTATTCTGAATGGGGAATGTGTGGCACAGTGGTTAAAGCTACAGCCTTAGCACCCTGAGGTTGTAGGTTCAAATGCCTCACTGCTCCTTGTGACCCTTGGCAAGCCACTTAGTTCCCCTCATTGCCCCAGGTACACTAGATAGAGTTTGAGCCCACCAGGACAGCTTCTTCTTAGCTATTTCTGGGCAAGAATCCAAAGCTCTGCCCAGTACTGTGCTAAGGTGCCATCTACTGAAGTCTCCGTCAAAGCTCACTCCAGCCCATCTAAACCATCCCAGCCATTGAAGCCCTTCCCAGCCCATCCTCAACCAAATGGCCATATACAGACACAGACCATGCAAGTCTGCCCAGTACTGGGCTTAGTTCTTCAATATTTACTATTATTTTCTGATTAGAGATCCTCTGTGTTCATCCCACATTTTATTTTTAACTCTGTCACTGTTTTCCTCTCCACCACCTCTCTTGGGAGCGCATTCCAGGCATCCACCACCCTCTCCATAAAGAAGAATTTCCTAACATTGCTCTTGAATCTACCACCCCTCAACCTCAAATTATGCCCTCTGGTTATACCATTTTCCTTTCTCTTAAAAATATTTTGTTCTACGTTAATACCCTTCAAGTATTTGAACGTCTGAATCATATCTCCCCTGTCCCTCCTTTCCTCTAGGCCATACATAGTCAGGGCTTCCAGTCTCTCCTCATACGTCTTTTGGCGCAAACCTCCTATCATTTTCATTGCCCTCCTATGGACCGCTTCAAGTCTTCTTATGTCCTTTGCCAGATACGGTCTCCAAAACTGAACACAATACTCACCAACGGCCTGTACAGGGGTATCAATACCTTCTTAGGGAGATATGATAAAGTACCTAAAACAGCCTGTTGTACAAAGCCGCACAGCAACAGCCTCGAAGCCCTTTAAATCTCTATGGGCTTCGGGACCATTACCGCGGCTTTGTAAAACAGGCCCTTAGGATATAAGTTGATATATAAATAAATAAACAATTACAATCTACTAATACCCTTTGCAAGTAAAACCCACTGCAATAGTCATTTTCTATTTCGTGGATCACTTTTCATATTGTCTATTCACTTTAGGGTGTCCAATGTGTTTCTAGATCTTAGTATTATCTTCAGGAAAACATATTTTTCCTTTTAACTCTTTGGAAAAATTGCTCACAAAGATATTAAACAGAACCGGTCCCAGGACCGATCCATGAGGCAAGGAAATCTTCTGTTCCGTCACTAAGATACACAAATACAATGAACATAAGAACATAAGAAGTTGCCTCCGCTGAGGCAGACCAGAGGTCCATCTCGCCCAGCGGTCCGCTCCCGCGGCGGCCCATCAGGCCCATTGCCTGAGCAGTGGTCCCTGACTAGCTCTATAACCTATCTCTACTCCTATCCCTATACTTACCTCTACTCCTATCCCTATAACCTACCTCAGCACCTATCCCTATAACCTACCTCTACACCTAACCCTATAACCTACCTCTACACCTATCTATACCCCTCAATCCCTTTGTCTTCTAGGAACCTATCCAAACCTTCTTTGAAGCCCTTTAACGTGCTCCTGCCTACCACAGCCTCTGGAAGCGCGTTCCATGTATCCACCACCCTCTGGGTGAAAAAGCACTTCCTAGCGTTTGTTCTAAACCTGTCCCCTTTCAATTTCTCCGAGTGCCCCCTTGTACTTGTGGTTCCCCATAATTTGAAAAATCTGTCCCTGTCTACTTTTTCTATGCCCTTCAGGATCTTGAAGGTTTCTATCATGTCCCCTCTAAGTCGCCGCTTCTCCAGGGAGAAAATCCCTAACTGTTTCAATCTGTCAGTATATGAGAGATTTTCCATACCCATTATCAGCTTAGTTGCTCTTCTCTGGACTCCCTCAAGTACTGCCATGTCCTTCTTGAGGTACGGCGACCAGTACTGGACACAGTACTCTAGATGCGGCCGCACCATTGCACGATACAGTGGCAGGATGACTTCCTTCGTCCTTGTCGTGATACCCTTCTTAATGATACCAAACATTGTGTTTGCTTTCCTTGAGGCTGCGGCAAACAAAATGAGATCTTCTATCTTTTCTGTGACTGCGCCTTCTCTTTGGAATAGCATTCCAACTTACTTACGCTATGAATCAGCTCTTAATCAATTCAAGACAAAGCTAAAGACCTTTCTTTTTAACGATGCCTTTGAAACTTAACTGCCCTTTTAAGGGTGACTTATAATGATTTTATTTTTATGTATCCTCCTATTGTTTTTCCCTTAAACTGTTATCTTTGAAACTGTAGTTCCTGCCTATTATGCTCTTGTTTCCACTTGTTATGGTTTTATGTCTCTAAAAGTCTGTTGTCCCCTGTCCTTTTAAATTTGTATTTTAACTATTGTTTTCTTGTATGACTTTGTACACACCTAGAAGGCTGATTAGGCGGTATAAAAAAATTTTAATTAAACTTGAAACTTGAAATGTGGGCAAAGATGTTTGAAGAAATGTGAAAGCAAAAATGTTGACTTCACCACTGATGAAATACCCCAATAATGCAGTAGATTTACTAAGAGATGCTACTCTGCTAATGTGCATTATTTACTTCTGGTTCTCTCGCTTATCTGAACCGCCAATTAACTCCTGTTGGATACGGCATCAATTCATCCCGACTCGGAACTCAGTTAAATTCCCAGTCAAAAATTCTATTCTCTGCCAAGGGCAAATAACGTTAATCATATCAGAAGTCTGAAAATTGCTCTCAAGAGACCTCATGCATTTCAGCAATATTGATGAAATCTACTTTACAAGGGCGTTTTGACCTGCACCATTTTTCCAGCACCCACTACATCATCTGCTTTATTATAATATTCCTGAGGCTATATCTGTCTCTTTTGGGCATGCAAAGTTGCTTGGCTGACAAAACCAAGTATCTGGAATTGGGCAGAGGATGTGCACGGAACATACTGGAATTGGGCAGAGGATGTGCACGGAACATACGTACAGCAATGTCATTGCAATAGTAGATGACAGCAGGTAAAGATGGCAGTGACCCATCCAGGGTCCAGAAAGGTGATTAGGGCTGTAATAGAAATTCTACCTAGGGTACCCCTTTAAGTTCAAACAATTTTTATTGATGCAAACAACAACAAATACAACATTAAAACTTGTATAACACTGCTACTGTGAGCTGATTTCCATCTACTTGTCATTTAGGGATCCTCTCTGTAGATCTCAGTGTTTTTTTAATTCTATCACTGTTTTTGTCTCTAGTCGTTCCTTATGGAGGGTATTCCAGGCATCCAACACACTTTCTATGAAACATGTTTCCCAGTCTTGGCCTTGAGTCCATCTACCTGCAGTTTCATATCAGGTGTTCTAGTTCTACACCTTCTGTTCCTTTGGAAAAGTGTGTTTCATGGATATTAATACATTTTAAATATTTATATATCTATATCATATCTCCCCTGATCTTTCTGTCCTCTAGGGCAGAGATTCAACCTTTTTACACCTATGGACCAGCGGAAATAAAATAATTATTTTGTGGACCGGCAAAAATATATAATGTGTAAAAATTAAACGTCCAATTAATGCATAAGTTTTAAACAAAAATTAGAATACAGCATACAAAGAACCAATGAGAAAGAAAGAAAAAAGAAAAGTAATGAAAAAATGTGTAAGCCCAGGCAGAAGAAATTGACTTGAAAGTCGAAAAAAAGGCGAGAATTACCTCTTGATATCCTGTTAGGGGCCTGCTGCTTGATGCGATACCTTAAAACACTAAATTAAAAGTAAGGGATATATTTAAACAAAGCTTGTAAAAAAACGTTTTAAGAAGTTCTGCATGCTTAAAGAGACGGTCAAAATTAGAAAACAAATCCAAAAGGGCTTACCAAATTTGTAGAACACTGCGGGCTTCCGCCTAAAATGAAAGTCGTCACTGCTAGTCTGAAACCTTCAAAAAAATAAAAAGGATTAAAGAAAGAATGATAAACTTAAAAATATGAAATGTAAAAGAAAAAAGCAAAAGTTGCAAAACTCCATGTTTCAAATTCTTCACGGACTGGCAGGAAATTTTTGCGGACCGGCACCGGTCCGTGGACTACCAGTTGAAGAATACTGCTCTAGGGTATACTGTGTACTGTATATCTAAGCCCTCCAGCCTAATTTCAGATGATTTTTCTGAGCAATGTCTAGCCTCTTTAAGTAGTCAATGAGACACAGGCTTCAAAACTGAACACTGGATTCCAAGTGAGGTCTCACCAATAGCTTGTGGAAGGACATCATCATCTCCTTCTTCTGCTGGTTATGCCTCTCTCTATGGGGCCCATAATCAAAAAACATAGACGTGTAAAAAGCATCCTAAATCAGCACTTGAACGTCCTAATTGCCATGACGTCCAAGTGCCGATAATCAAAAACGTTTTTCTGTACGTCTAGCGAGGAGTTCCAGCCTCTGTACATTCAGAGCATGAGATGGGCATGGTGGAGGCATGTTATAGGCGGGCTTTGGGCAGTCTCAAGGCCGGGTTATACATAGACGTCTTGTGTGATAATCAAACATTTTGCAAGACATCCTGGACAGAACTTATACGTGTGGAGCTAGTCCTGTTTTAGAAGGGTCTAAGTGCCACAAAGGTGCCCAAACTGACTGGATGACCACTGCATGCATCAACGTAAAACACCCCACACTTCCCCAGTACTCACAAACCCCTTCACATCCACAAAGATCAGAATGCAAGCGTTCATACCTGTCTCCAGAACATCAGCACCTGGTTTAGGAAAGCCTAGTAGAGCTGCACACAGGTGTCTTATGTAGCCTGGTGGGTGAGCTAGTGAATCATAGAGAGGAATAGGAAGTTCCAAAAGCCACTCTAACCACTACATTCATGGTGGAAAATGTGAGCCCACCAAAAAAAAAAAATCAAACCCTACTCTACTGCCATATAGGTGCCACCTGCTATTGGGCTATTGGGGTTGTAGACAGATGGATATAGTGGGTTTTCGGGAGCTCACCATAACCTATAAGGGAATTCTGGTGAGATGTTTATCTGGCACCCTTTATGTGAAGTTGCGAGCAGTGCCCTTTAAGGTGCCCCAGTGCTCTGTTGCCATATCTAGTTGGCCAGTCCATTATAAGACTGGACACTTCACAAGTCCAAATAGTCTTGTTCTGGGCGTTTGGGATTTGGACAAAATTTTGGACAAAAATGTAGTATAAAGATTGACGTCCTGGCTGGGCATCCCAATGGCCTGGACATTCAGATAAAATATTTTTTTTAAAATAATCATTTCTTGACGTATGATGATTTGCCTTTCGAAAATAGGCATTTTCTTACTACTGACTTTGGATATCTAGTGCCATACGTCCAAATCGGACTTAGACGTATGTTTTGAAAATGCCTCTCCACGTCTCCTAGCATCCCTGTGGTTTTGGCTACAATCTGATCACTTTTTTTTTTTTTTTTTGCTACTTTGAGATCCTCAGGTGATATTAATTTAAGGTCTTTCTCCTGGTCTATACATATCAGCCTCTCCCTTGCTAACTGCATACCTCTCCTTTGGATTTTTCAATCTGCATGGTTGGTTTTTTTTTTTATTTATAAGATTTTTGATTTTAAATACAAGCATTACTTTTACACAATGCAACAGATCCAGAAATAATATTCAATGAAACTTATAAAGAAAAGTAATAATATCTTATTTAGTCCACAAAAATAATCTGCATGTATTTCACTTTAAAATATAGCTGGTTTTATTAGAAGTAGCTCTTGTTAGACAAATCTGATTAATTTCTTCAACTGGGTCACCAGATAGTTGGATTGAACTCCCAGTATTGAGCAAGCTCCTTCACAGTGACCAAGGAAGGGTAGTTTGCATTGGGTTTGGCAACACCATCATTTTGAAATGTTGGCACCTTTGGCATCGGATACCTTTTCTGACTATCTGAGATCTCACCGAGGACGGTATGTATTATCCAGAGTCCAGTCTAAATGAACTCAGTGAGGCTGTACAGCAGTGAATAAATAAAATACAATTTTGCACAAAAATACTTTTTCACGTTTGTATGGATGTGTTGCACGCACCTACAAATATACTGTAAATGAGAAGTACCTTAAAATGCACACTGCTATTGCAGTTCAGCCTACTTCAAGCAATTCAGTCTCAAGGAGCTATATATAGAACAATAGATTTCCTTTATGTATATTAATTATTCTTTGGGTGCATGAAGGTTTGAAGTTTAGAAAAACTGAAAGCCAGCTCACCTCCTTCCATGCAGTTCCAAGAACAAAGCAAAATCAATAATTCTTCAGGATGCCAGGCTTCCAGAAT
This sequence comes from Geotrypetes seraphini, assembly GCF_902459505.1. Lineage (NCBI taxonomy): Eukaryota > Metazoa > Chordata > Amphibia > Gymnophiona > Dermophiidae > Geotrypetes > Geotrypetes seraphini. The sequence continues at coordinate 165,475,553 of NC_047092.1, read as the reverse complement.
GAATATTCAGTTTGATTGCTGAAGGATTTAAAATTACATCATTGTGCTGGAGCAAATCAATTCTTTTTGTACATTTTTATGTTTTTCTCAGAACTAAAATAAATCCAGAAGTACTATTTATGAAATGCTTGCCCTGTTTTAGGAGGGAGAATAGAAAAGTCTCTAGTTTTATGGCAAAGTTTTCTCTTTCAGAACCATAAGAGCATAAAAAATAGCTATACTGGGTCAGACTAAATGGCCCATCTAGCCCAGAATTCTGTTTCTACAGTGGCTAATACAGGTTACAAGCCTGGATGAAACCCAAATAGTTGCAACATTCCAGAATCCCAAAGAGTTGCAACGTCCCATACTTTGTTGCTACTATTCCAAGGGCTTGTTTTCTTGTTCTAAGGCACTGTTCTTCAACCGCCGGTCTGCAGAAAAATCTTGCCAGTCCGCAAAGGATTCGGGTCCCGCCGCAACGCAGCTGATTTGCAACTTCCTGTTGCCGTCACTGTGCCAGGACTCCTGCCGTGTATGCTTCCAGCCTTTTCTCCGCACCTCCAGACCAGCAGCAGCAGCTCTGTGTGCTTTTAACTTCGGCACAGAGCTACCCCTAAGCAATAGTTTAACTGCGGTTTCATGAGGCAGCCTCGGGGCCTTTGCTAGGCCGGCCCACATCGCATCATCGAAGCGGGCCGGCCTAGCAAAGGCCCCAAGGCTGCCTCATGAAACCATGGCTTAACTACTGCTTAGGGGCAGCTCTGTGCTGAAGTTAAAAGCACACAGCTGCCGCTAGCCTAAAGACTCTTGGGCCGCTGAAGGAGGGCAAAGAGCAGCTGTCCTGGAGGTCTCCCTTCCTCTCACCTTTGCAGGTCCCTTTTTTCCACTTGGCCAAAGCTTCCCCTCTGACATGAGCCACCCTCAGGGGAAAGAAAGTGACCCGCAAAGGTGAGGGGAAGGGGGCAGATGATGGAAGTGGAGGGAGAGGAGAGAGAGAGAAGGGGCAGATGATGGAAGTGAGGAGAGGAGAGAGCAGAAGGCAGATGGATGTCAGTTGAGAGGGGAGAGCAGATGCTGAATGGAAGTGGGGAAAGAACACATATTGGATGGAAGGAGAAGATAAATAAAGGGGGAAGAAAATAGAGTTAGTAAGATAATGAAGGGGTGAGGGAAAGGGGTGACAAGCTGTGGGTAGACAGTGAAAAGAGGGAAACAGGACTAAATAGTAAGAAAGAATTTAATTTAGATGGAGGCAGAAAATAGAGAAGGAAGACCAGAGAAGAAAAGGAAAGGGAAGAGAGAGGAGAGAACAATATCAGATCTGAGTGGAGGAAATGAGAAGAGAGAGATGCTAAAAACCACAGGGGGGAGGGAAGGAGAGAGATGCCAGACCATGAGGGGAAAAGAAGGAAGATAATGGATGCCAGACCAAATTGGGGGGGTAGGGGGCAGGAGGAGAGATGGCAGGGAAAGACAGACAGTGAATGGAAGGGGCAGATGCTGGACTGAAGAGTCAGAGGGCAGATGCTGGATGGAAGAGAGTGAAAAGACAATGAAAGCAGAAACCAGAATGACAAAAGGTAGAAAAAAATAATTTTATTTCTATCTTGTGATTAGAATATATCAGATTTGAAATATGTATCTTGCTAGACATAACTGGGGAATGCAAAGCCCAGGCAGTGCTTTTTAGCTTCCAGCTGGCTTAGGGCTCCCCTAACACTGTTCCTGCCATGTGTGACTGTGGTATTCTGTTACATGATATTTGTGTAACATTCTGTAATAATTTGGCTTATTCAGTTTTCTTGATAGTAGAGGGGATATATGTGAAGGGTTGGGGAGACAGGGGTTTCGTTGTTCTTTGCCCTGTATTATTTGTATTTATAAAATGACAATTGTATAGAAAATTGTTTCTTTTTATACTTTAATAAAACATGTTCAATATAAAATCATAACTATTTGATGCTTGTGCGGATGGGATCAGATGGTTTGTGGGACCAAGCTCGCGGGGACGGGGCGGCAATGGTTTTTAAAAAAAATTTCAGTCTTAGTAGTTTGCCGGTCCACAAAATAATTATTTTATTTCCGCCGGTCCATAGGTGTAAAAAGGTTGAAGAACACTGTTCTAAGGCAAGGGTTCCAAGTCCAGTCCTTGGGACATTGCAAGCCAGCCTGCTTTTCAATGGAGCCACTACATGCAAATTTATCTCATATATTCATGATGGATATCCTAGAAACCTGATTGGCTGGGTGATCCGAGGACCAGGTTGAGGACCCCTGTTCTAAGGCAAAGAGACTGATGCAAATCATTTATAGACAAAGATTCACTAGGCTTAGAAAACCTACCAAGGAGTAAAGAACAATGTAACAAATGCATACTAAACTGAAATGTCTGCCAAAGGGTGGGGTTTTTTTGATGCTTTGAAACAGACGAACAGTTTTGGATTCACATGAACTTTCTGCTTTAGTGCTAATTAATTATTTTAAATTGTAAATTTCCTTAGATATAAAGGGCTCCTTTTACAAAGGTGCGTTAGGGCCCTAATGCGCTGAATAGCGTGTGCAAAAATGCCCCACGCACTAGCCGCTACCGCCTCCTTATAAGCAGGTGGTAGTTTTTCGACTAGCATCCGCTATAGCGCGCGCTAAAAATGCTAGCACACCTTTGTAAAAGGAGCCCAAAATGTTGTTGCAAGAGTGGTTCTTTCAGCCCACTATTCTCACAGTTACCTCTCCTTTGTGCTCGTTACACTGGTGACCGATTACGGCACAATTAGAATTTAAAGCAGCCATTTTGGTTTATAAGGGAATGTAGTGGTTAGCACCTGGTTATTGAAACTCTTATCATATTTTGCAATGATGTGACGGGCGAGAGCGCCAAAGCCGACGCAGGCAGTAAGTTGGGGGCTGTCCGCGCTGAAGTTAAAAAGGAATGGGGAAGTGGCAGGAGGGGGAGGTAGATGACAGGGGAGGGATGCTGCTCACCCCCCACTACGTCACTGGGCAGAGAATCATAAACTACTGGTAGTGAACACAGAACACATTTATTGCTTCAAAGGTGTGAAACTAAGGATGCCCGTAGGAATATAATGGGCATCTTTAGCATTTAGCACATGCTAATAATCATTAACGCACACTAATACGCTTAGCGCCTTTTGATGAATTCCCCCTTTAGTGTGTGACTAGACATGAGTCTGTATTTTGGCCAAAAAGTAAGAATCAGCTCCGATCCCCATAGGGAGGAGCGATGGCAAATCGGCCGAAGCCGTTGCCATTAGCAGGGGGGGGTGGAAGAAAGGGGGGGGGGTTAGATAAAAGAGGAGTGGGAAGGGGGACACACCCTTTTCGGCGACGCCAGAGCTAGGAGAAGGAGGCAGCATTTTCCTTCTCAACATAGCTCCACCGCCAACCAGCTTCCTATAAAAAAAAAAAAAATATATATATATATATATAGTGGAACATACAACCACTCATATAATTATACTAACCAACGATCCAGGTAAGAATTTTCCTTTGGCGGCCACGCGGCAGTGGGCCACATTCTGCTTCCGGGCCTCGCGACTGCAGTCCTGATGTTTCCTTTCGGCCCTGCACGTTGTCCGGGCTTTCCGTGCGCGGTGGTGGACCCCGCTTCGGCTCCCGATGTTTAAAAAAAAAAAAAAAGGGAGGGCGGAAAGGAGCGGTCCGCCCCGCACGGGCGTACGTGTCCTCCTTGGGAGCGTCGCGTTTTCCCTGCGCCCTGCTTCCCGGCTCTCTCCGCGTGTGGCTGGGGCAGGGTAAAGGGTGGGGGGGGCTGCTTGAGAGGAGTCGCCGCTGGAGAGGAGTCGCGGCGGTAGCCGCGCCGGCGTTTCTGAGCCAACGGCGCTCCGGCGTTCAAGGAGAGGGGGGGGCGAATTGCAACTCCCTCGCCGCAGGCCGCGTGGGGACTGGCGGCCCGCGGCGTCGACAGCGTTTGACCGGCGCCACGAGGCGCTGTCGTGCAGGGCCAGCGATTCCCTTCCTCCGCGTGGGGGCTGGAGGCTCGTGGTGAGCCCGGCCAGGGCTCCGGGTCGGCGCGCCCACTGGCCACGTGTGCGGCTTCCCTGCCCCCTCTCCGCCGATGGAGAACGCGTGGTGAGACAATCCAGGGGTGCCTGCATTGAGGGAGTAGGGGAGGCCGCGTCTCTCTCTCGGGGCGCTGCACCTCCCACCTCCCCTTACCCAGCTGGACTGCCCAAGGGACTTAAGGTGGCCACCTAATTGCCCCGGCGGCCCGACTAAGGTAAGAATTTTATTTTGCTGTACTATTATATATTATATGCTTAGCGTCCAATTTTATGCAACGCTGTTAGATGCTATTATTTGGCTTTACTTAAATCTTCAGCACAACTCCGCTAGGCTAGGACATTTAAGCTATTTACTGCAATTACTTTTATTTCATGCTACGTGCCATTTTATGCTATGTGCCATTTTATGCTAGGAATGCTTCAAACTATGTGCCATTTTATGCTATTGAAGGCCATGGTATGCTATTTCAAGCCATTATATGCAAATTATGATATTTATACATGCTATACAACAACAGCAGCTTGGCACCAACGCGCATGTCTACTGTATGCTTTGGTATATGCGATACAACAACTTGGCACCAACGCGCTTGTCTACTTTATGCTATTTAAATGCTATTTAAAGCTATTATATGCGATTGGCCATTATATGCTACGATGGGCTATTTGTATATGCTATACAACAACGTGGCACCAACGCGCTGGTTTCCAGCTGGTTCTCTTGAAGGCTTTGTTACTGACGTCTTTAATCCTATATTGCATCTTATGCTTAGTTATAGAGCCAGCCTCACTGTCACTATTCTTTTAGTACTTATTATAGACATGCCGGCTCAACGTAAGCCTCGATCAAAACCAGCAGCTCAGAAAAAGCCCTCAGCTACTAGTCAAAAAAAGACTAGGACTACGCGTGCCACAACATCAGCGGCTCGAACAGCGGAGGCTTCAACGGCCTCAACCGTAGCAGCAGCTTATATGGCACCACAGTCTCACCAATATGCAGCGGCAGCTTATACGGCACCACAGTCTCACCAATATGCAGCGGCAGCTTCTACGGCACCACAGCCTCGAACAGCTGAGGCTTCCACGGCCTCAACTGCAGCGGCAGCTTCGACGGCTGCACAATCTCAGCAAGATCTAGTCGACTTAATGGCCGAGTTCCAGAGGCAGATACTCCAGCACGGGGTTCAAACGGTGCGCCAGCGACTTATTGGTGGCCAGTCAACACCACAAGCGGCACCACCCCCACCACAAGCCGCACCAACGCCAACATACCCACCTCCAGCACAGCCGATGTTACCAGCACAGCCGCTGTTGGTCCCAGGTGAGCCACTAACACCTACATACTCACCTCTAGCACACGAGATGGCGCCCGTTACACGGGAGGCTCTCTCTTCACACATTATGCCATCATTTCTCAGGTTGTCTAATGGGCAGACGGAGGACCAGCTTACGCTATCACGTAGTATACGTGAGGCACTGTTGATCTCCGAACAGGCTAGGGCTATACCCCCTTCGGAACCTATTAACGCAGGTCCTTCATTTCAGACAGACCCCATAGTTAGCAGAGGAGGGGATGACATCACATGTGGTGTAACCACTCTCGCTTCGGGAGTCCCTAGAACAGTGAAAGAGAAAATATGGAAGAGAGACTATGTAGACATGTTTTCCTTATTACAGAGGGAACCCGAGGAGGACAACTACATAGAGACTGATAGGATATACATACAGTTAGAGAGGGAGAGAAAGCCAAAAATCTATAAATCCTTAACTAACTGGATATCCGCCTTCCACATATACATGAGTGTAGTAGTAGAAAGAGAGCCAGAGATATCCCCCTACTTAATCAGATATTTGGACACAATTATCCGGGCGCACAAGAAATACGGGGGATGGGCCTGGCTCAACTACGACATTAAATTCCGGAAAAGTATGGCAGAAAACAAAGCAATAACATGGAAGCATAGAGTATTTGATCTATGGATGGACAAAATGTGCGCTTTGCGGCCATTTCTGCCCGATAGGTTCCCAGACAGATCCACTAGCGGGACCCAAGGGTTCGGAGACAGACCACGGCCTCTTCCCCAATTTCCTCGACAAGGGGGCCACATGGCAGGAAAGCAGATCTGTAGGCTATTCAACAGAAGCCATTGCACATATACCAACTGTAAAAACAGACATGCCTGCCACTCCTGCGGAGGTACGCACCCTGCAAGCCAGTGCAGGAATGCAAAAGACCGCAGATCGTTCACTCAACCTGCCCCAACACACACCGATGCACCTGGCCCCCTCCCCCATCAAGGCTAGCGCTTTGCTCCCATGGCTAAGATTATACCCGATGAGGGAGGACGCACACGCCATCACGAGAGGCTTCTTAGACGGCTTCTCCATACCTTACACCGGCCCACTCAATCTACAGCTTAGAATTCCTAAAAACTCCACATCATGCCACGCGCACAAACAGATAGTCCAAGATAAGATCGATAAAGAATTACAACTCGGTCGGATAGCGGGCCCCTTCGACACTCCACCTTTTCCCGCCTTCCTTGTTTCTCCCATTGGAGTAATTCCAAAAAAAGAGCCTGGCAAGTTCCGCCTCATCCATAACCTTTCCCACCCAGCCGGGGCAGCAGTTAATGATTTCATCGACCCTGCGTTATGCTCCGTACAGTACACCTCACTAGACCAAGCCATATCATTCATAAAAGCATCTGGCCCCAGTACTAAGTTGGCAAAAGTTGACATAGAATCTGCGTTTAGACTTTTGCCGGTACACCCCCAATCTTTTCCCCTACTGGGTTTTCACTGGAACGGGCAATTCTATTTTGATAAATGTATGCCCATGGGCTGTTCTGTTTCTTGTGCTTACTTCGAGCAGTTCAGTACATTTGTAAATTGGGTATTTGGTCAGACAACATCACATGGTATTTGGTCAGACAACATCACATGGTTTAGCTGTCCACTACTTAGATGACTTCCTGTTCATTGCTAAGACTCAGAATGACTGTGAACATTTAATGTCGTCATTCCATCAACTGGCCAAACAATTTGGCATCCCACTAGCACAAGAAAAAACAGTAGGCCCGTCAAGCGTTCTCACCTTCCTAGGTATTGAGCTGGACGTGATTAATCAAGTTTCACGCCTTCCGGCAGACAAACTCTATAAACTTCATGCAGCAATACATCACATGTGTACTCGGAAAAAGGCTACATTACGCCAATTCCAAGAAATTCTGGGCTTACTAGCGTTTGCCACCAGGGTGATTCCCATAGGCAGAATTTTCGCCAGACGACTAGCTAGAGCTACAGTGGGAGCAGATAAGCCTCACCACCACATTAGAATTACCGGAACTATCAGGGACGACCTCAGACTATGGGACTCATTCCTGACCAATTTCAATGGACGCGTGTTCTGGCAATCGTCTACCGAAAATGCCGACGCCCTACAGCTCTATACTGATGCAGCAGGCAGCCAGGGATTCGGTATATACTTTCAAGGGGCATGGTCTTCAGCAAAATGGCCTAGTTTATGGGTTAGCTCAGGCATCCTCAAAAACATTACATTTCTGGAGCTGTTTCCTATCATGGTCTCCCTTCACCTATGGGGTAGTTTGTTAACACATAGGTCCATTGTGTTTCGGTCTGACAACTCTGCTGTAGTCGAAGCCATTAATAAGTTAACCTCCAAATCCTTACCCATTATCAACTTGTTAAGACACATTGTACTCATTTGCCTACGCTACAACATCACTGTCAAGTCGCAGCATATACCCGGCTCCCAAAATGCCATTGCTGATGCTTTATCTCGCTTTAAGATGGCAACATTCCGGGCGTTGGCCCCAGCAGCAGAACACCACCCAACGCCGATTCCAGACGAAGTATGGCGCTTTGGACCCCCGAGGTTTGGAAGTTGATGCTCAATTCGCTATCACCATCTACTCGGCGAAGATATATTCAGCTGTTCACGGACTACACAGCTGCCGGGATGGACTGCACATTGCCCTCCCTCGTCCAATTTATATTACACTCCAAACAGTCGGGCATACGAAGAACTAAGATAGCGGCCACACTCTCCAGCGTGAGTTTCTTCACCGAGGCGATGGGTTCCCCAAACCCCACGAAGGCTGCGGTGGTGCGCCGCATGATGAGAGGATGGGAGGTAGATGACAGGGGAGGGGTGCTGCTCACCCCCCACTACGTCACTGGGCAGAGAATCATAAACTACTGGTAGTGAACACAGAACACATTTATTGCTTCAAAGGTGTGAAACTAAGGATGCCCGTAGGAATATAATGGGCATCTTTAGCATTTAGCACATGCTAATAATCATTAACGCACACTAATACGCTTAGCGCCTTTTGATGAATTCCCCCTTTAGTGTGTGACTAGACATGAGTCTGTATTTTGGCCAAAAAGTATCGCAGGGTATTACTAAAAGCATAATCGCTGTGTGTAAGAAATACTATTTAGATGGAAATTCATGCTACATAAGGAGCTATCTCTAATATTTATCTTTATTCATTTTAAAACTTTCAAAAAGTGTGATACAGTATTCAATCAATTTACATTTAAAGCTCTTACAATACTCCTTCAAAACAAATACCCCCCTCCCCTCCCATCAGTTTCCCACTCAATAGACCTTAAGTATCCCACCCTCCCCTTCCCTGGATGTGTACAATCAACAAAGGAAAAGAAAAAATATTATCAATCTTTATAGTATTTTTCTAATGGTTCCCAAACCTTCCTAAATTTCTTTAAATGCTCCTGCTGTATGGCCAGAACACGTTCCATTTTGTAAATGTGACACAAAGAATTCCACCAAAAGGTATCATTTAGGTGATCCCAGTTTTTCCAAATTTTCATAATATGTTGTATGGCAACCCCCGTCATGACGAGTAAGACTTTATTATTAGTCGATGATATTTGACTCTTAACTCTCATTGACATAAGGAGCTATCTCTGAAAAAATAAAAATAAAAACGGCGGTGGTGAGTTTATGAAAATCTTTGCATGCCTCAACATTAACATTTCAGAAACAGATCTTAAAAAGTATAATTTGGTCCTTGTAATCTTGTGGTGTATTTTGTCTCTGGTTGTATGTTATTTCTACAACAGTTTGTATATTTGGCCCCTGTTGCAGGCGATGTCATGCCGAAACCCAGCTGTGTTGGGTTTAGTCACCCGTGCCACTGATTGCTGGATTTCATACATAAAACGTATTTGGTTATATAACTTCAGAATCACTGCTCTGTTCCTTAAGTCACTCCACCTGAGGCTGTTCCATCCTTCGTCTTTGATCCCGTCTTGCACAAATTGGGCACACATTCAAATTTGTGGGCACAAATCTAAACGCCATATATCAAATCTGTGGGAATATAGATTGAGTGGCAAAGGTTTGTAGGATCATATTGAAAGACCCACACAATTTCTTGTTAAAATCCCTGAACCGAACTGCGGGTTTGGTACATAGTGCTGAGTTACGTGAATGTCACTTTCGAACGGTCCTGCGGGCCTATGCTTCCCAGAGTCAGGCTTACCATATGGGTTGCATTGATACTCAGTTATGCCTCCGCTGCACGGTGGAGATAAATTCTTATTTTCATGGTATTTGGAGTTGTGAGGGGATTCAGACCTTCTGGACGGAAATGGCCTCCTTTTTACAGGGCTTGTTACGGACCCCTGTGCCAGTATCCGAGCAGTCTATGCTGTTTGCCCATTTTTCATTCTTGTATATGTACAATTCTTATGAAAAATTATTTCTTAGTAAATGTTTTATTTTGGGGAAGAAATGTATCTTATGTTGCTGGCTGTCTCCTGAACCACCCTCATTCTGGTACTGGAGAAATCGCCTCCATGAACTTATGGGTTGGGAGGCCCGTTTGGCTCGTTCTTCTCGACGCCGGAGCAGAGACTTTGTTCACACTTGGACTCCATATTTGAACATTTTGACTCCTGAGAGTCGTAGCCGGGTCTTGAATAGACTCCACCTCTGAAACTGTGCTTCTAGGTGTACCTGCTGTTCCCTGCTTACGAGTTTTCTGTATCTGTGGGGGGATGGGGAGGGGTGGGTGGGGGGAAGGGGCTTCTCTGTCGGGGGGTGGGGGTATGGTGGGTCCGGGGAGGACATAAGAGTCCAGTCCTCCGCGGATGTTTGCTAAAATTGCATACCATGGTTGTTATGGCTGTTGTATTTACTGTTGCTTAATAAAATAGATTTGAACATATTGAAAGACCCACACTACTGTGAATCTTTCTTGAACAGTACCCAAATTGATAAAATGACTTTGCATCTGAACCCTCATTCTGTGCTTTGCCAAATGTTTAAGGAAATACCGGTATTTTATTTAAAATGCATTAAACATTGCTTTGGTATTCAACTGAATGTTTAATCACAAAAAGCATTCAGTTGTTTATTCCCGTCACCCAGATGCCAACATCCCCATTCATACCCTGTGCAAGGATTCTCTTGATTCTTTCATTTGGGTTCATGAAGTCCTGCTATAATAGAATTTTTCATCACTGTCAGTTATATATTACCATTCCCTTTACCCTTTCATAGAGCAACATTGCCATCTGCAGCCAACTCCATATTTAGCATCACTAACATTTTTGGAGGCGTTGAATTAAAAATTGTTTCAACCAGCATGGTCTAGATCAGTGGTTCCCAACCCTGTCCTGGAGGACCACCAGGCCAATCGGGTTTTCAGGATAGCCCTAATGAATATGCATGGAGCAGATTGGCATGCCTGTCACTCCATTATATGCAAATCTCTCTCATGCATATTCATTAGGGCTAGCCTGAAAACCCGATTGGCCTGGTGGTCCTCCAGGACAGGGTTGGGAACCACTGGTCTAGATAGAAGTATTCACAATATAATTGTTTGTTAATGGAATTTTAATATTTCAATTAACTGGACGGCTAAAAAAACAATATTGCTGAAGGATGTTTCTATATTTTTTGTGTGATTTTTTTTACATTATATATTTATTCAACATTTTTCAATTACGAGAGAAGATAAGACTCATAAGAGTCACATGGGGAAAAAAAAAAACCCCATAAAATGAAGGGGTGCTGAAAAGTTCTCAGCTCATCCAAGCAACATCCTAAATTCTGAGTGTTATTTTGCTACTGTAGCTGAAAAGAGTGTTATCTTATTTCGTTATCTTGTTTTTTGACATTGTTTGAGATCGCTGATCGAACCATATCTACGTCATTCTCTTCTTGGTTGGGCTGAGAATTTTTCAGCATCCCCTTGTAGGTGATCCATTCACAAAGTCAAAAGCAGAAAAATGAGCTTATTATATGGTTTTAAGAGAGGTTTGGACAATTTCCTGGAGGAAAAGTCCATAGTCTGTTATTGAGAAAGACAGGGGGAAGTCACTGCTTGCCCTGAATCGGTAGCATAGAATATTACTACTCCTTGGGTTTTGGCCAGGTACTAGTGATCTGGATTGGCCACCGTGAGAATGGGCTACTGGGTTTGCTGGACCTTTGGTCTGACCCAGTATGGCTGTTCTTATGCTCTTACATGTGCCAAGTATAGGTCAAGAATCAAGCCACGGTAACATCACCGATGAGGTTGGCTCTGAGGCACTGTGGACTGAGGCATTATGACATCACAATCTGAGCTCTGGAATGTTGCTCTCATTGGGGTTCCAGAATCTTGCTATTCTTTGAGATGCTGGAATGTTGCTACTCCTTGGGTTTTGGCCAGGTACTAGGGACCTGGATTGGCTACCTTGAGAACGGGCTACTGGGCTTGATGGACCATTAGCCTGACCCAGTAAGGCTATTCTTATGTTCTTAGATCCATACAAACACCATAATAACTAAATATGGCTGCTCAAGTCCTTTGTGACTCCCATGTAACGTGAACCCTCATTGGCTTTCCATTTGATAGTGGGTTTGGTTTAAGATACTCTGTCTGGTACACAATACCTTTGGGGGGGGCATCTCATCTTATCTCTCTATTTTGTTTGAGGCTTATGCAGATGAGGACAGAGCTTAGGCATTGGTGGAATGAGGCATTATGACATCACAATCTGAGCTCTAGAATGTTGCTACTTATGCTTTTAAAGTGTTTGAGGCTTGTGCAGATGAGGACAGAGCTTAGGCATTGGTGGAATGAGGCGTTATGACATCACAATCTGAGCTCTAGAATGTTGCTACTTATGCTTTTAAAGTGTTTGAGGCTTGTGCAGATGAGGACGGAGCTTAGGCATTGGTGGAATGAGGCATTATGACATCACAATCTGAGCTCTAGAATGTTGCTACTTATGCTTTTAAAGTGTTTGAGGCTTGTGCAGATGAGGACGGAGCTTGCAGGAATGGGGCAGGGACGGGAAACAAATTTGCCAGGATAATGAGTTCCCATGGGGCGAGGAAAAATTTGGCCCCGTGTCATTTTCTAATATGGCGCAGCAAAGCAGAAGGGACAGAGTCGGGAGTTGGCGGTAGAGGACAGGAGTACAGACAAGAGAGACTTGTCTGACAAATGGAGTTTCCAGGGCGGAGTATAGGAAGAGATGAAGCCCCAGAGTGAATACACTTGTAGGTCAGTAACAGGAATCTGAACTGTATGCAGAAGTGGACAAGGAGCCAATGAAGTGACTTAAGGAGAGGGGTGATGCAACCATAGCAACACTGGCAGAATATGAGATGTGTGGCAGAATTCTGAACATTTCTATACTGCTACTACTCAGCACTGTATACATTGGCCCCAATATTCAGACCAACGAAGAAAGCATGGCTACATCCTGCAGACGGCGGCATCCCCAGATATTCAGTGCCGAGGCCGTAATCCATATTTGGCCACCAACATGAATTTCCAAGTTCAGTTCAGCCGCTGAAGACAACTGGCCAAGCTGATATTCATGGCTAGGCCTGCTAAGGCCTACCGGCCAAAGATATCATGAAACCGGTCCTGCAGCAGCAGGAGGTGATATTTTAGTAGGACTTCTCCCAATACTGGAGGGGGCTTGTTGGCGCTGCGGCCACAGAACTGAGGTGTGCCAAAGGGTGGGGCTATGAGATGGAGGGGGTGGGGCTGAGGTGTGTCCCAATTCTCCCTCTCAAAAACCAGGCCCTCTTGGCAGCTCTTCACACAGCTCAAGCAGCACGGACAAAACAGATTGAATGGCTGACAGAACCCAGTAAATCAACTTGTGCTCTATCCTACCACACTATTGGACCCCCAAGCACAAAAGAGATCAGATTTCTACTTCCCAGGACAAACGCAGTAGCAAACAAATAGAAAATGGAACAACATTGATCCATTAATTTACTGGAATGAGTTTATATCAATCTCATACTGCTTACAAGATTAAATCTATACCTATTTCAGTCAAGAACTAAAAGTGCTTTAAGCTTGCTATTAAATTACTTTTACCTATAAAACATTTCAGAGCTATGCTTAGAAAATCATTAACGAAGGAACAGAAAGTTATGAAAGTTATATGAAGAACATCAGAAGGCAAGAGGCGCATTAGAAAAATGCAGAAGGGAACAAGAGTGGTCAGGTCTTCCTATTAAGATGGACAGCAGGACTACCATTTAATTGTACCCATGTAAGGAGCTAGCTATCAAGCAGCTTTATAACTAACTCACATTATTTGCCCCTCAACGCATGTTAAAGGGCTCCAATACAGGTTGCAGTGCCCTAATGCTGCATATCTAGGATCCCCCACGGTACACAGTAATAAGATGCACAGCATGCAAATGCATCCAAAACACCTCATTACTATGCAAGTTCTATAAAGCAACTTAAAGCTGCATTATAACCAGAAAAATAACACTAGCAAAAAGCTGGGATTATTTTAGCATCCTAGGAACACAAGGCTGCAAAGCCACTTCCCAAACGAAGGTACCCCCAATAAAAGCCCCTCCACCCCCCCGTCAAGTTCCCCATACCCTGGAAGTCCTTCCCCTTACCATAAGATCCCCCAGTATAGAACTTTCTCCTGCTAGGGCCCTTACACATTCCTGAAGGTCACCCCCAGACCTACTGGTCTCTGACGCAAGCGGTGGGAGCCTATTTGCATTCACCGGCCATTCTTATATTGTGATTGTCATCTTTATCCAGGGTGGTAAGTCAAATGTCTTGCGCGTTCTACACCAGCGCCGCAACTGTCTTGCGCTCAATTGTCTATGAACCGTTGGTCTTTACATTTGGTTTGTGATGTTAGTTTCCCTCAGGTCTGCTTTACGTAGGCGTGATCCCCAGTCACTCCTGTCTTTATCGAACTGGTGCCAGTGATCCCTAGTAGAGAAAGACACGGTGACAAAATTCATCACCATCCCCGGATAACCGCAGGAAACAATCTTCATGTCATTCTTTAAGGAGAAAGGGAAGAATCAGAGTATGAATGGCCACAACCACTGACCCCGCAAGCTTTGCTTTGAAGAATGCTGGTGTAGAAGGACTGAGGTTGAGATAGACACTACAGAATGACAGTCTCTGGTATCCAGAGCAGATATTGTGATGTCATAATGCCTCATTCCACCAGTGCCTAAGAACCAATCATATCAGTGATGTCACAATGGCTCACATAAGAATCAGAGTATGAACAGCCACAACCACTGACCCTCAAGCTTTGCTCTGAAGAATGCTGGTGTAGAAGGACTGAGGTTGAAATAGACACTAGAAAATGACATGGGATTATTTCCTACAGTTATCCGCGGGGACGGTAACGGTAACGGTGATGAATTTTGTCACCTTATCATTCTCTAATCCCTAGCAGCAAACTTAGAATACTACCGCTAGGGATTTATGTTTCCACATCAGACCCAAGAAGCTCTTATAAGGAAACATGAATCTCTGGCAGTAGTATTAGGAGACTCCCACCAGAGATTGCCAATATCATTATGAATCAGTCGCCATTAAGAGCAGGGGTGACTGTGGACTCATGCCGAAATCACTAGGGACCAGGGATTTCATAAAATAGATCCAGGAGGGCCTATAATTGAGGGTGGTCTTCCGGTAAGGGGAGGAACTTAAACTGGGGAATGATTCGTGATGGGAGGAGTTCAGGTTGGGGAGCTTGTACTGGGAGGCCTTAAGTAAAGGGGTGGCTTTCGGAAAAGATGAATACCAGGATTCTTGAGATACGATGGATGGAAATCCGATTTTAGTAGCCAAAATGTTCTCATCCTGTTTTTGTAATATCAAATCTTAGGGCTCCCTTTATCAAGGCGTGCTACGGGGGTTAGCGCGTCGGACATTTCATCACGCGCTAACCCCCACAGCAAGCCAAAAAACTAACGCCTCGTCAATGGAGGCGTTAGCGACTAGCGCGGCAGGTGGTTTAACATGCAGTATTCCGCGCGTTATACCCCCCCTACCGCGCCTTGATTAAAGGCCGTGTTTTGAAAAGCAGTCCAAGGAAATCCAGACATCTGGTAACCCTAGTACCTGGTGGACTTTTTACGGTCAATGGCCCAGAATTATCAAAGAAGAAAGACAATTTAATTTAATCATGATTTTCTAATGCGTAACTAATGGGCAGACTGGATGGACCATTCAGGTCTTTATCTGTTGTCATTTACTATGTTATTATGATTAACACGAGCTCTTACTATCTACAAAATGAATGTTGGTAAGCGTTCATGCACTAATTTTTATACGCGGCTGCATGCTAATGGAAACATTAGCACATGGTCATTAATTAGGGAAATGGAAAACGGGCCATTTTCCAGCTGCAGTAAAAATAGCCTTAGCACATAGGAAAGACCTGCAAAAGGGCACCCTAAAGCCACTTTGTACCAGTAAAGAGATCCCAAGGGTTCTTTTGTTGTTGCTTATGTAATATTATTCAATTATAAATGTTAAATAGCATGCTCAAAACAGGAAATGAATCTATTGCTGAAATTGTAAGGAAAAATATACAAATCTGAAGAAATTTGCATGTAATATCCGTTGAAAGTCCAGAAAATAAGGAGAGGATTATAAAAGGAAAGCCGGAGGGGGGGGATTAGTGAAGATTCCCCTCCCTAAAGAAAACAGTAAAGGAAGAAAAATTGGATCTTGTAATTCAACAGCAAGATCATTTCTCTGTCACTATAGGAGAAACTATAGGAGAAAAAGTTGCTTTAGGGTACTGGAATAGTCTTAGCATGCTGCTGTACCGGGCCATTGTATGCCCTCACCTGGAATACTGCGTCTAGCACTGGTCGCCGTACATGAAGAAGGACACGGTACTACTCGAAAGGGTCCAGAGAAGAGCGACTAAAATAGTTAAGGGGCTAGAGGAGTTGCCGTACAGTGAGAGATTAGAGAAACTGGGCCTCTTCTCCTTTGAAAAGAGGAGACTGAGAGGGGACATGATCGAAACATTCAAGATAATGAAGGGAATAGACTTAGTAGATAAAGACAGGTTGTTCACCCTTTCCAAGGTAGGGAGAACGAGAGGGCACTCTCTAAAGTTAAAAGGGGACAGATTCCGTACAAACGTAAGGAAGTTCTTCTTCACCCAGAGAGTGGTAGAAAACTGGAACGCTCTTCCGGAGACTCTTATAGGGGAAAACACCCTCCAGGGACTCAAGACAAAGTAGATAAAGACAGGTTGTTCACCCTCTCCAAGGTAGGGAGAACGAGAGGGCACTCTCTAAAGTTGAAAGGGGATAGATTCCGTACAAACGTAAGGAAGTTCTTCACCCAGAGAGTGGTAGAGAACTGGAACAATCTTCCGGAATCTGTTATAGGGGAAAACACCCTCCAGGGATTCAAGACAAAGTTGGACAAGTTCCTCCTGAACCAGAACGAACGCAGGTAGAGCTGGTCTCGGTTAGGGCACTGGTCTTTGACCTGGGGGCCGCCACGTGAGCGGACTGCTGGGCATGATGGACCACTAGTCTGACCCAGCAGCAGCAATTCTTATGTCCTTATATTGGCAGTCGGCCACCTCTGTTAATTCAGTAGTACGTAAAGGTTTCCAAATTTTATGGAAACTATGCACTCTTAGAGCATACTTTGATTTCTCGGCATTTAAGCTTTTGGTCTAATCACTGGTATTGTGTCACCTTGACTATTGTAATATTGTTTATTAAACTAAAGCTTAAGTTTAAATACCGGGTCATCAACCTAAGGAAGCTCAACTCGGTTTACAATTAAATAAAAACTAAAGAAAGTTTACAATAATTAAATAAAAACTAAAGAAAGTAAAAACAAAGGTTTCAAAAGAAATTAGTTTTCAAAATGTTTGGAAAATAGAAAAGTTTATAGTAATTTACAGAAAGATTGGAAAAAACTGGGGCTCCTCAGATTAAGGGGAGCTTACTTGGCAGGTGTAAAAAAAAAACTGTTCAAAATGCCGCAGCTAGACTCGTATTTGGACTGAATAAGTACGATCGTGTCACTCCCTTGTTTCGGGAATTGCATTGGTTACCGCTCGAGGCACGTAATGTTTTAAGCTCGGATGCATTAATTATAGATTCCTGATGGGTCAAGTTCCACCGTATTTTATGGATTTATTTACAGCTTCTACACAAAAATTATCTCGTAAAACTCATGCCTTATTCTTTGATCCATCAGTAAGGGTTTGCAAGTTTAAAAGATATCATGAACATATGCTCTCTTATCAGACTGCCATTTGGGATAAAGATTTCAAGCAATTGCTTATTGTTTTATCTTCCTATCTGGAATTTAGGAGACACTTGAAAACCTATTTGTTTTCTAGGTTCTTAGGTAATTAATTTAATTTTCATTCCAATTGTTATATTTTTTTAGTCTTTTGTAAACCACATAGAACTGGGAGGTTATGCGGTCTAGAAATTGATTTTATGTTATGTTAACTGGGCAGCAGCTTCTCATGCCTGGTTAAACCCCTTTGAATATTGACCTAAATATTTATTTATTTAATTTATAACATTTTATTGAAGAAATGCAATAAATATATAATAATATAATACAATAAAATATTCATTACATATTAAATTTACCATATTAACTTCCAACATATGTCTATCATTCCTTAAAAATAAATTTTTCAAATCACCTATTACAGCTCTCAATACATTCCCCCAGTTTCCAACCCCCCTTACCCTCTTCCCCCCCTTGCCCCCCCCCATTGTTTTGATTTTATTACAACATTATAATAAATGAAATAAACAAAAATACAGTTCAAGTAATTCCACACATATTAATATCATTGTTCCTATTTCCCCCCCCCACCCTATAATGAAAGGTGACATCAAATACCAAGTATAAAAATGCAAAGAACATTTACATAGCTTCAATGTAAAGTATTAAGAATCATACTTCTTGCTCTCGAGGATAATTTTTGTATATCTATAATAATAAAACGCTAAGCACGTATGCGCACTCTCACCGCGTGCTTCCCTGATCCCTGTTCTGCGCGCTGTGCCGGCAAGAGTGCGCATGCGCGCTTACTACGTCACCAGGACTCCAGGACGCGCAGAGTGGTGGCTGCCGGGAGGAGGCCTGTCGGCGGAGGGCAGACGCCGAAAAGGGCTAAGAAGCCGGTGGGAGCGGCGAAAGCGTGCAAGGCATCGGGCACCAGCATCTCCGAGCTGATCGGCATGTCCTTGGCTGCCCTGAAGAAGGCTCTGGAAGCAGCCGGAGGCGAAGAAGAAGAGCCCTCCGAAAAGCAAAAAAGCGGCAGTGAAGAAAGCGAAAAAGGCGGCAGGGGCCGGAGTGAAAAAGAGTCCGAAGAGGGCCAAGAAGCCGTTGGCAACCGCCATCAAGAAAACAGCCAAGAACCCCCAAAAGGCGAACGCGGTTAAAGCCAAGAAAGTGGCGAAGAGCAGGGCTAAAGCGAATTTAAAAAAAAAAAAAAAAAAAGCTGACAACCTTTAAAATCTGCCCTTGCCCTAGCACCGTTTCTACCATGGAGGTGAGGTTGCCCGGTTCCCTACCTTGGTGCCAGGGTGGTGAAGTAAGACTTTTTTAAAGCTGCATGGGGGGAGAGAAATGCTGCTGCATAGGGGGCAGGGAGAAAGACAGATAGTGGGAGGGAGGGAGACAGAAAGAAAGACAGACAGACATATATTCTAGCAGGGGGGAAGTAAAACAAAGGGAGAAGGGCTGCTGCTGGATAAGGGGAGCAGTGAAGGGGTGGTGGTGGACACAGGGGAGGTAAAAGGAAGGGAGAATGGACAGGTGGAGCAAGCAAGGGGGGGGGGAGTGGACAGCCAAGGAAAAAGAAAGAAAGAAAGACAGAAATACAGAAAGCGGATAAGGAGAGAGAGAGAGAGAAATAAATAAAGACAGATACACACACATATATTCTAGTACCCGTTAATGTAACAAGCTATAAGATTAGTAAGGGTATATTTATTTATTTCATAGGTTATATACCACATATAACCTAAGTGGTCTGCAGTCGGGTACTCAAGTATTTCTCCCTGCCTGTCATGGTGGGCTCACAATCTGATGAATGTACCTGGTGCAATGGAGGATTGAGTGACTTGCCAAGGGTCACAAGGAGCTGTGCAGGGTTTGAACCCACAACCTCAGGGTGTTTGGCAGCTATGACTTCTCCCCTGCCTAATACTTAAAAGCACCCTCTTGTTTCAAAAGCTAAACTTTCAGAGGAAAACAGGGCAGTATCAAACTCGGTGCTCCTGTCCAACCACCACAGGTAATTTTTACCTATGAATTTGCACAAACATTTACAAATACTTTTGAACTGATTATTGGTATGGGAAGAAGAACCTGAAAAGATTTGTTTCAGCCTTTTCTGTGCATAATTTTGGAAAATCCCACACTACATTCATTGCTGCCTCCCACCTTCCTATCTCTACCCTGAGGAACGCCAGAGTTCTCTGCTGGTGCATTGTGGAACCACATGCATACTATTACCTGCAAGAAGGCTGGGAAATTTTCCAAAACCCATTTCTTCAGCTAAAATGTAATTTCACCTGCAAAGATTGCTTTGAAAATTTATCTCTAAGTGGCAATTTCCAAACTATGCACATAAAAAGTATGTACATGGTTTTCTCTTAGCAGACTTAGCAAACTGCTGCTTTGATTGTACCACAAGAAGGTGGAATAATATTAAAATCCATGGCCTTGAACTGTTACTGGATTTTCAAATCTAAAGCATATGCATGCTTACACTTTGAAAATTACTCAAGGGAAACTATGTGCACCTGTACACTGGCAGGAAAAAAAATTTCTGGCCTACTGTACACATGCACACTTGAATTTTCAAATGCGTGTGCATGATTGCAAATGTCACTCTAGTCCAGGGGTGGGCAACTCCAGTCCTCAAGGGCCGGAATCCAGTCAGGTTTTCCCCAATGTATATGCATGAGTTCTATTTGCATGCACTGCTTTCAATGCATATTCATTGGGGCAATCCTGAAAACCCGACTGGATTCCGGCCTTTGAGGACCGGAGTTGCCCACCCCTGCTCTAGCCTCACCTTGAAAATACCTCCATTCAACCCCACTAAACTCATATCATGCTGCATACTCATATATCCGGTGGGCTAATTTTTTATAAACCCATTTCTATGCATAAGACAACCTCCTTCAGTACAAGGAGAGCCTCCGATTTTCAGACAAGCAAAGAAACCAAAGAGAACACATGGCCTCAATTTCCAAGCTCTGTGTTTTAATGTTATCTTTACAAATAACCTTTTTTAATATAAATGTTAGCTTATCATAAGACACTCCAGATGAAATAAACACATGGCACAGTTGATGTCAAAGCTGGTTAGAATAATTAGCATCTAACTTTGAAAAGGTGGCAGAGGAAGGTTCCTGTGGATGCCTTGAGGTAATTAAGGATGAGCACGCAGCTACTGTCAGTGAAGAAAAAAAAAAAATCATATGAGGCCTCGTTAAATCTAAGGAAAAAGAGATTTCTCTGCTGGATATTAACAAAACGTATACCGCAACATGAAAGAATTCTTTCCATAATTAGGGGGAAAAAAGAAACCAAAAAATCAACTTCTGTGTTTGGATTAGGGCATGACCTTTTGTTCTGTTCTCAGAATTCTTGAAGATACGATGGATATTTTCTGAACTTTTTAGTTTACCTTAAGGTCTATTTTTTTTTAATCTCCAGCATTTTCAGATAGTCAGGGCACCTAGGCAATATTTTTTTAAAAAATTGAGTTGAATTGGCAAAATAAGCCCCCTTTTATCAATCCAATCCAATCCTTACATTTATATACCGAAACATCCCCAGATACTGGGGCTTGATTTGGTTTACATTATTGTTATAAAGCAAGAAACAACAGGACAGAAAAGGAGTCCAAGTTTATTGGCACTCATAATACTAATTATGTGTTCATCTAAGGCCTGCTGAAAGAGAAGAGTTTTCGGGGATTTCCTAAATAGATGAAGAGAGGGAATAGCTCTGATTTCATAAGAAAGTGTATTCCAAATAGTTGCAAAAATGTTTGTAAAAGAACAAGAAATGTAAAGTAATGCACCTGGGTAAAAGTAATCCGTGCAGATCTTACTCACTAAATGGTGAGATCTTAGTTAAAACCACGGCAGAACGCGATTTAGGAGTAATCATTAGTGATGACTTGAAATCTGCCAATCAAGTGGAAAAGGCTTCTTCCAAGGCAAGGCAAATGATGGGTTGTATTCGTAGAGGTTTTGTCAGCAGGAGACCTGAAGTCTTAATGCCGTTGTACAAATCCATGGTGAGACCTCATTTGGAGTATTGTGTTCAGTTCTGGAGACCACACTACCGGAAAGATGTGCTGAGAATTGAGTCGGTTCAGCGAATGGCCACCAGGATGGTTTCAGGTCTCAAGGAACTCCCGTATGAAGAAAGGCTAAATAAATTGCAGCTGTACTCACTTGAGGAACGAAGAGAGAGAGGAGACATGATTGAGACGTTTAAATATATCACAGGTCGTATCGAGGTGGAAGATGGTATTTTCCACCTTATAGGCCCCTCGTCTACCAGAGGGCATCCGCTGAAAATCAGGGGAGGTAAATTTCATGGTGATTCCAGAAAGTATGTCTTCACCGAAAGAGTGGTCGATCACTGGAACAAACTCCCTCTGCAGGTGATCGAGGCCAACAGCATGTCAGAATTTAAGAGAGAATGGGATATTCACGTGGGGTCTCTAAGGGTGTAAAGCCAGGGGGGGCGTGGGTTATTAGAGTGGGCAGACTTGATGGGCTATGGCCCTTTTCTGCCGTCATCTTCTATGTTTCTATGTTTCTATCCCATGGCCTTAACAGAAGGAAATGAGAGTTTCGGTGTTTGAGATAACCTTGATCTTGTAAGGCTTAGGGAATTAAATGAACCACCAACCAGCGGTGTAAAAATACCATGTATAATTTTAAAAATGAACCTAGCGCATTTGAATTCGATTCTGAAATGAACTGGCAGCCAGTGAAGTGCCCTCAACAAAGGTGAGACGTGTTCAAACTTTCTTTTTCCAAAACTCAATTTGGCCGCCGTATTTCGTACCAGTTGCAAACTTTTCAAACTACCTTTACTCAAACCACGTTAGGGGTTTTTATTGCCGGCCGCTGTAGTAAAAGCATAGTAATTCTATGAGCGTCAGAGCTTATAACCCCTACAGCTACCTAACTTAATTGCTGTAATTGGTGATAAACGGTGTGGCAATTCCAAGTTTCCAAGTTTATTCATATTTATTTTTATCCTGCTTTAAGGGTTAGAACCGTCTGGGCGGCTTACAATCTAAAGTGGGTTCCATTACTTACAAGTCACATCATTGTATAGGGTAGGCTATCGAAATACAATTATGGTAGGAAATAAGGGGAGGGAACACAGTGTCGTTAAAAACCAATTAAAATGTTATTAACCAAAAAAATAGCCACGGCTAAGCAGCTTCTCCGACCAGCGCCTTCCTCCCTGGCGGCTTGTGGTACATAGTGGCACTGAAGCCTGGAGGGAAGTGTGGTTAGGGGGCGGCATCTCAATGAGCTGCTGGCCGAAATGCTGATGTAACCCTAGGCACCAAAAATGTAGGCCTGTGAAACCCTGGACTACGTTTCCGGGACTGAAGGTCCCATCAAGCCGTGATTCTGGAAGCAATGCCTGTTGGAGATTGACACACGGGAGGCGCCACTTCCAGAATCGGCCCCTTTGTGTAGTTCTATAAAGGACACATGCATATGCAAGCTTAGGCCTAGATTGTATAAATGATGCCTAAATTTCAAGTTCAAGTTTCAAGTTTTTATTAGTATTTGATGAATCACTTATTCGGGTTGCTAAGCGATTTACAATTATATAAAATAATGTTATATGCTTTTAACAAGGTAACTTCAGACTTACAAATCAAAGACAGATACGAAACAAGTGGGAAAGAGGGGCAAAGTTACATGTTCATGGTTTAAGAAAAAAGATTAAAGCTAGGAAAAAACAATAGGATGGGTAAAAGACTGAGCCAAAAATCTTCGTCTAAAATTAGATATTAAATGCGTTTTTAAAAAGATAACTTTTAAGAAGTTTTTTAAAATGATTAAGATCTTTTTCCTCTCTAATATACATGGGAAGTGAGTTCCACAGCTGGGGGGCCATTACTGAGAACATATTCTGTCTTCTAATACCTATGATTTTCAATGAAGGGACCGCTAGGAGGTTTTGTGATGTCGAACGAAGGGACCGGGAAGTATTGTGGATGAATTGCGGTTCTTTAAAGGTTAAAGTTTTAAATACTAAAAGTAATATTTTAAAAGTAATGTGATGCCTAATTGGGAGCCAATGGGAGTTGATTAGTAGAGGGGTGCCTATATCAACACGCCTAGCCAATCTGGGCGCCTAACTTAAAAGCTTAATCAATGCTGATAATTGGCAATTAACAACTTGTAATTGACGTGAATTGCACTTAATTGGATGCTAGGCGCCTAACTTGGTTGGTGTCTACAGCTTTCAGGCACCTAGTTAGGGTTACCATACTTAACGACGGACAAACTCAAATGCCTGGCCCTGCCCTCATTCCACCCCGGCCCCCACCTTTTTCTGCTTCCAACCCACCCCATTCTGCCTCCAGCCCAACCCCCCAAAAGCCTTGTCTCTTTTTTTCCCCAACCTCCAAGCCTTGTCCGGAGGGCCTCCAGCATGCACAAATGCGGGTGACATCGTCCACGCATCCTTATTGAAGGCCCTCCAGACACGGCCGGAGCTCGGGTCTTGCTGAAATCCGGATAAACTGCTGGGTTTTGGAAAGTCCATCCGGGAACCTGGACAGTCCTCTCAAAAGAGGGCATGTCCTGGTTTTCCCGGGCATCTGGCAACCCTACACCTAGCCCCTGGCACTTACCAGAAAGTAGGTGCAGTTTGGAGGCATGTTTGTTATGTAGGCACCTGTTTTAAACTTAGGCGCACTCACTTAGGCCAAAGAAACCCTGATATATGGTGCTCCTAAGATTAGGATGTCTATTGATACCTAAGTCCACTTTAGGTGCCGCTAGGCGTGATTCTATAAAGTGTGCCCAATTTTTATAGAATCGCACTTAGCACTGCACTGCTCGGTGCCTAAGTTGTAGGCGCCAGTTATGGAATCGATGACGGGAAAAAAGCGCACGAGACTTCAGTGCGCCGACATTGCAGCACCGACAATTCAGCGCAAGACACCAGCGCGCCGCCTAAAAAGTGATGTTTAAAGAGCTCCGACGGGGGGGGTGTGGCGGGATACCCCGCCCCCCACTTTACTTCAGACTGTTCGCGCTGCCTTTGGGGGGGGAGGTGCAACCTCCCCCGCGGGCCAGAGTTTGACATGTCTGCTTTAGTCCCTCTGCATTTAGAATGTTGGTTCAGTCTTTAGCACTCGGCACATTAGATTATCGTAACTCGGTTCATCTCGCAAGCCTACGATCAGATCTAGATAGATTGCACAAAATTCAAAATGTAGCTGCACGTTTGATTTTTAACTTGAGAAAGTCGGATCACGTTGCTCCCTATTATAGAGAGCTGCATTGGTTGCCTTTTGAGGCCAGGGTATTGTTTAAATTTGGGGTTTTATGTTATAAATCCTTCCACGGTTATTTGCTGGAACAATTTACGCGCTTTAAAGTAAAACGTCTGTTGTGGATTACCTCAGTGTTTGTATTTCCTTCACGGCGTGGCTGACTATACACAAAATGTTTGCATCGAACAATTGCATACCAGGCAGCCAGTCAGGATTCCGAGTTACGTAGCTTGTTTGCATTTCCGAAAACTATTGAAAACATCTTTGCTTGTAAGATTTTAGGGAAATTAATTATTTAGTCACAAATTCTGTAATTCGCTGTTTTGTACTGTCTCTTGCTTATGTAAACTGGATTGTTCTGGAAGGTTTTGCAGTCTATAAATCTCCTGTAATGTTAGCATGCATCATCCCAGTGCTTTACTTTGGGATCCACTTATTAAATTTCCCTCTATGCCTCTTAGGTAGATCCTTACAGATTAGCTCTTAGGTGTTTTGCTACCACTCAGCGTGTATGCTTACTTTCACCCAGGAAATAGCTGGTTTTCTGTGCAATTACACACACAAGTATCACACAAATCCAAGTGCCCAGTTATAGAATAGCCCTTGGTGGGGGTAATTTTAAAGCATATGCCGCAAGCAAAGTATGTTTTATGCTCGGAAAATGGCTACTATCAAATTGGATGGATACTTTTATGTATTCTGTGCAAGGGCATTTCAGAGGCAGTGTTTGGATGGAGTTGTGAGCTCAACGACACAGTGACAGAATTTGTCCCCGTCCCCACAGATAACTGCGAGAAACTGTCCTGTGTCGTTCTTTAGGGTCTATCTCAACCTCAGTCCTTCTACACCAGCATTCTTCAATGCAAGGCTTGAGGGTCAGTGGTTGTGCACATTCATATTCTGATTCTTATGTGAGCCAAGTCTAGGATAATGAAGCCATTGTGACATCACTGATGTGATTGGCTCTGAGGCATTGGTGGAATGAGGCATTATGACATCACAATCTCAGTTCTGGAATGTTGCTACTCTTTGGGTTTCTGCCAGGTACTTGTGACCTTGGTCCTTCTACACCAGCATTCTTCAATGCAAGGCTTGAGGGTCATTGGCTGTGCCCATTCATTCTATGATTCTTCCCTCTCTCCTTAAAGAATGACATTGGGATGGTTTCCCGCAGTTATCCACAAGGACGGTAACAAATTCTGCCATTCTCTAATATATTTTACATAGTTGCATCTCCCTTGAAGCAGCTGTAAAAGTGCGCAAGAGCATTTGCGGACTTCTAGAGATAATTCTGGAAGCCAATGTTATAAATTCACTTAGGAGCTTAATAATGCAAAATAGACTTGTTTAGGGAAATTTTTGTAGGCACCCTCTTATCGAATTTCCACATAAACAGCGTCTGAGGCTGTGGAAAGTGAAATAACTTGGTCACGATCAAAATCAGGATTGAAACCCTGTGGCTCCTCTTGGTTCTTAGCACAAGCTCTGTCCACTCCACTTCTTCCCATTGTATTTAAAGCTGATTATTTGCAGCTTATTTGACTAAAATAAGAATTAATTGACGACGATGCAATGCATGAGCATTCAAAATTCTATTTGAAGAAGGGACTGGAAGACTCCCACACTTAGCCCCTCTTTTACTAAGGTGCGCTAATCGAATTAGCGTGCACTAATCGGATTAGCGTGCGCTAAACGCTAACACGTCCATAGACTAACATGCACGCGTTAGCGTTTAGCGTGCGCTAAATCGATCAGCGCGCACTAATCAGTTAGTGCAACTTAGTAAAAGACGGCCTTAGGGTTACCAGATCTTGCGCCCACAAATCCCAGACGCATGGCCACGCTCCATTCTGCCCTTGCCTCGCCTTGATCCAACCCAGCCTCATTCTGCCTCCAGCCCCGCCTCATTCTGCCTCCAGCCCCGGCCCATCCCACCTCTAACCCTGCCCTGTTCCGCCCCCCCCCCAGCCCCGCCCCCAGCAAGTCTCTTCTTTTAATCCCTGACCTACGGGCCGCGTCCGAGGGTCTCCGAGTATATGCAAGACGCGTGTGACGTCATCTGGCCATGCTCAGAGGCCCTCCAGACGCGATCAGAGCCTTCCGAAACCCGGAAAAACTGCCAGGTTTTGGAAAGTCCATCCGGGCATCCGGATGGTCCTCTAAAAAGAGGACCTGTCTGGGTTTCCCCGAATGTCTGGTAACCGTACCCACAGTTCATTTGGGTAATTCTCATTCAACGATTGGCCGGAGAGCCTGCAAACAATTCAGCTTTCTCTGGGGCGGATAAGGCCACTGGAAGTCTGCTTTATGTGTACAAGCAGATTTGATAAAACAACATTGGACAGGCTATAGATGGTGCTCTATGAAGCACAGACATACGGGCTAAATGGTGATAAATCATCGTTTCTTAAGTACTGTACATGCTGCTGCATAGTAGGTAAATTATCATTATAGTCACTGTATGAATCATAGTTAAGCACCAGATTTTTTTTTACTTTAACACAAGATTTTGCCAGTCATGAGCTACAGGGTTTGAGCAAACAAATCAAGTTGAGTATTATACTCAGTAAATGACTTTCTTCAGTTTAGTAATAATGGCTGAAGTGCAGTTTAAGAAGTGTATGCCTATCTTTGGTGTAGTTGTTAATACAGACAAAAAGCCTGATTCTGTATAGTGCAACCAAAGTTGCTTGCACAAATCTGAGTGCTTTGCCAGTTTGCATGTGCAAGTTAATTATTTAGCAAGCTAATCAGAGCTGATAACTGGCAATTAACAAGTAATAATTGGCACAAGTACCTGGCAAATCCCAAAGATCAAAACAGATTTTGTGCTGCTTCTCCTAGGAATAAGCAGTGGATTTCCCCCAAGTCCATCTTAATAATGGCTTATGGACTTTTCTTTTAGGAAATTATCCAAACCTTTTTTAAACCCTGCTATGCTAACTGCTTTCACCACATTCTCTAGTAACAAAATCCATAGCTTAAATACACATTGAGTGAAGAAATATTTTTCTACAGCTTTATTGCGTGCCCCCTTGACCTAGTATTTTTGGAAAGAGTAGTTTCAAGTTTTTATTCAAATTTGATAATACCGCTTATCCAAATTCTAAGCGTTATACAGGATTAAAAAATGCCAAAAAACTGAAAAATTAAAAAGCATTTAAAAACAATATTAATCAAATGGTGTTACTAAACAAGAACAACTAATACAGGACTTGCACAAAACAAAAAGGGAAGTGGGGAAGAAATACAATTGAAATAGGGTAGAAGACAAGCAAGGAGAGGACAAGAGGAGGGGGAACCTGAGACTTGTTTCTTAAAAGATGACTGGAAGAAGTTTTAGAGGAGCTTAAATGTTGTAAGCATCCTTAAGCAAGTGGCTCTTAAGTAAGCATTTAAATCGGTTCAGATCATTTTCTTCTCTTACTGTGGTTGGAAGGGTATTCCAGAGCTGGGGGGGCGACCTGAGAAAATATCATGTATTTTAGGGCTAGATTCACAAAGCAAACCGATTGTGTACCGATCGGTTTGCGATCCCCTTATGATCAAGTTTCTCTCCGGCCTGATTCACTTACCTCTCCTGCGATCCGCTTCAAATCCGTGCATGCAAATGAGGTGAAACACATGCAAAGTAGGCTGGGATGCGATTCACAACACCAAATTTCAGATCCGACTGGGTTGGCCTATCACCTGAAGAAGCGACTGCTGGGGACCAGTTGAAAACGCCTTTCCGACTGGAAGCCCTGCTCTGTGCCCTGCAATCTCTCCTGCCTGCTGGCCTCGCATGCCGCCCTGCTCTGCCTCGATCTTCCCCCGAATCTCTCCTGCCGCATCGCCGTTCTCCTGCCCTTCCCAGAATCTCTCCTGCCGCATCGCCGTTCTCCTGCCCTTCCCAGAATCTCTCCTGTCCTTCCCCGAAGCTCTCCTGCCCTTTCCCGCTCCCAAGGGCTCGCAGGGCTAAAAACTAACAAAAAAAGTTTTAAGTAAAAAAAAAAAAAAAGGTCGCGTCTCGGACAGGCATGCGCAGACCATCTATAGATCCTCCAATCGCCCCCATCTGCATATTTTTCGTTCCTGAATTCGTCGGACCTGCCCCAATCAGGCAGGTTAGTGAATCTGGGCCTTAGTATCTAATTTGCGGTCAGAGGATCTAAGGATACGAGACGGTTCATAGGGAGTCAAATATTTATCAATAAATTTGGGTAATTTGGTTTGCATCGTTTTAAAAGTTAATAATGATATTTTATGTAAGATCTGGGCCTTACTGTCCAGTATGGGCATTGAAATTGGAATGGTGGGAATTCCGAGAACATATAAAATGGTTAGGTTGCCTGGTGGAGGGACAACCAAGCATGTGCCCTGGGCCTATAGGAGCAGGCCATGGGAGAGAATGCGTGTTGTGACTATAAGAAGTGACTTTGCATGTTTATTTACCTCTGACCTGTGGAGTGAACAGGGTGCAAATTTTTCTGCTTGTAAATAAATATTTTCCTTTCACCTTTAACCCCTATGTGGCTGCATTTATCAAGAGCTCAGGCCTATCTGCTAGTCACATTACCACAGCCTGTTTTAACATCGTATAATCTAGTGTACATAAAATAGTTAGACACTGAGATTTTTAAGGCAGGGGAGAGAATCAGATATTCCCCCGGAACATCTCAAAAATTTTGTGTTTGAGCCATATGGCAACAGCAGTTATTCAGCTTAGGCGAGTTGTCTCACTCCTCTGGGTACAGCTACATGAGTTTTGAGAGAAAATAAGGAGATCAATATCTGATTGCTGATGAGATTCTAGCCAATAGCGTTTTCCAAGGTTATTTTCAAAGCCAATTACTAACTTCAACATGGGACAAGGTTTATCACCACAAACTTATTTATAGTAATGGACTTTAAAAAAAATTTTTTTTGAGGATCTTATTACAAAAATTGGGCCTAGTGGCAATGGTTGCACTGTAGATCCGGGAATATTTGTGCAGTCAATAGCTGGATGCTTAGGGCACCTGAACTGGCAACAGAGCAAGAAATATTGAACAATAAAGATGATCAAATAGTATTTTAATCTTTGTGCCTGTGCTTTATAAGGTTTATTACTGGATTTGACAGCCTCATCTCCAGAAAATGTGCCATGGGCAAGCATTCATCAACCATGGCTCGTTCTCAGAAATGTACAATCCATGATAGCCATTGCAGACCTGCAGAGAGGATCAGAGGAGCAGGGAAGTTCAGAAAACTAATGGTTTCAACTGTGGATGGTTCCATTCCCGCCTTGTTCCCCTGCTCCCACAATGAAGTACGGTTTATAATGGGGAAGTTACTAGATTCTCTGTCAATATTCCCTCTAAGCGATGCAAGAGTACATTCCTGCCAGTAGGTGGTAGTGCTTCAATCTTCTGTTTTCAATCACTTAGGACAGTGGTTCTTAAACCTGTCCTGGGGGACCCCCCCCCCCCCAGCCAGTTGGGTTTTCAAGATATCCCTAATGAATATGCATGAGGCATATTTGCATATTCATTAGGTATATCTTGAAAACCTGGCTGGCTGGGGGTCCCCCAGGGCAGGTTTAAGAACCACTGACTTAGGACATACAGGTCCTCTGGATTTCTGCATAACTTGCTGTCCCTCTTTACACAAAAAATACTGAGCCCTTTTACTAAAGTGTCTTAAGCAGTTAAATCATGTAAATTAGCTCACTTTGCAGAAGCATAGCCAGGTTTTGATGGTGGGGGAGAAGACATTTTCTAAAATAAGCACTGGTGCAAGACTACAGGCCCAATCCGCATAGGCTCCAACTCATTCAAAATCCATTTGGGGGAACGACTACACACCCACCTCTAGCTAAGCCTCTGATTGTTAGTATATTAGTACAGTAAGTGACATGACGGAATTCAGCAATGTTGATTTCATGGCGTTTTAGGAGCTGGGTTATGGGTAAAGAATGGGCGTGGCTTACATATTGCAGGAACAATTTCTCCCTCCAGGATTGGTGATGCTGTGCTGTCATTGGGGGGTGTAAGGCTTTGGAATGCCTTGCCAGGAGTTCTGCACTTATGCACAGTTAGGTTGGGTTTCACCAAAATGTTGAAAAAACGCAATTGTTTGGAAATGCTTTCTTATGATGAGATATTGTGTGATGTAATTACCTACAAATGCCTTATTTGATAGCTATTCTGGATCTTATAGCAAAGTTTTTTTTATGGATTGAGCATTTATGTACTGTCTATATTTATCAACACCAAAACAAAAAATAGGAACTTTGACTATTTCAGCCTTTGTAATCAAAGCGGTGCTCAGAACCGTGTAACGGTGAGAAAATCACTTTTTTTGTTAATTTATGAGCTTTATTTAGAACTTTTTTGGAGTTTGTTCTACACTTGGAGGCTGGATGGTGGCTGGCTGACAGTTGAGCTCCCTCCTTTTAAACAACAATTCTTCATCTATTTAATTATAAAATCCTCTAAAAGGACATCAACCAAGCAAAAGAAGCATATGGTATATGCGTTATGAGAAAAGACCAGCTGTAAATTCTAAACATCAGCAGATACTATGAGCCGTTCGCCTGCTCCTGCCTTTTGCCTGCTCTCACCGTAACTGACATCTCCAGGGCTCCCAGGCCACCTCTCTTCCTCCGGGGCTCGGCATGTGATCGAGTGCCACCCCCCAGAAGCAGCCGGGAACCCTCCTAAACTGCGGCAGTTAAGCCGTTCACCTGCTCCTGCCTGTTCCCTGCTCGCACCGCAACTGACACCTCCGGGACTCCCAGGCCACCTCTCTTCCTCCGGGGCTCGGCGTGTGAGCAAGCTCCGCCCCCCAGAAGCAGCCGGGAACCCTCCTGAACTGCGGCAGTTGAGCCGTTCGCCTGCTCCTGCCTTTTGCCTGCTCGCACCGCGGCTGTCACCTCCAGGGCTCCCAGGCCACCTCTCTTCCTCCGGGGCTCGGTGTGTGAGCAAGCTCCGCCCCCCAGAAGCAGCCGGGAACCCTCCTGAACTGCGGCAGTTGAGCCGTTCGCCTGCTCCTGCCTTTTGCCTGCTCGCACCGCGGCTGTCACCTCCAGGGCTCCCAGGCCACCTCTCTTCCTCCGGGGCTCGGCGTGTGAGCAAGCTCCGCCCCCCAGTAGCGACCGGGAACACTCCTGACCTACGGCAGCGTTAACCCGGCGAAGGCACTGCAACCACTCGCTTTGGCCATGGAGAGGAGCGTCCCCCACAGCCACCGCCGCCACCGCGAAGGGGAGGCCATGGTTAGCCCAGATGGCATGGTCGCCGAGGAGCCGCGCACGATCAAAATGGCACAATACCTGTCCAAAAAGAGACAAGTTCATCAGGTTTGGCATGCAGGAGGAGGATGTGAATATCTCGGTCGAGTTCGAAAAGCAGAGACACTGGATCTGGGGCTTCCGGTGTGTTGGCAAGGATCAGATGATACCTGGTGAAATTTGGCGGCCTAGCAGTGGTCATCTCAATCTGGACTTTAATTCGACTGTTCTGATTTATATTTTCACTTTTTTTTTCCAGTTTATGCTTTATTGTTAATTTCATTCATTGATTTGCCCCTTGTTTTGTATTATTTTTAGCATTTAAATTTCTCCAAAATTCTATTGCTCAACGGTTCCTCCTTTCTGCAGCTATTCCTATCTCTCTTCTTTTCTACCTTTCAAAGTCCTTACATCAATGTAGTCTTGTTAGAATGTTTATTTTCTTATTTTTTTCTTCTATTTCTTACTTTTATTACTCAACTAATTGTTATTTTTCCAGGTACTTCAGTTAGATTGTGAGCCTTCGGGACAGTAAGGGAATTTCTAAGTACCTATTCTTTATTTATTTATCTTATTTTTATTGTATCCTTTAATGTATATTTCTCTGTAAACCTATATTACTTATAATTTTAATGCACACTATTGTCTATTTTCTGTAAACCGCTTAGAATCCTAACGGAGTTTAGCGGTATATAAGAAAAAAAATTACATTACATTACATACACTTGTTGAAGCCTATTTCATCTCCTTTCTACCCAATGAAGATGGTGCAATGATAGACGATTGAAAACACTGACAGGGGAGTATTCCCCGACTTGTGATTTTCTCACCGTTACACGGTTCTGAGCACTGCTTTGGTTACAAAGGCTGAAATAGTCAAAGTTCCTATTTTTTGTTTTGGTGTTGAGTTCTACACTTTGGGAACTTTAGTGTTATACTTTTACCCAGTGGTTTAGTTGGGAATCCAGAACTGTCTATATTTATGACTGTTGTTATGTAAACCGTATAGGATTTATACGGTATATAAATTTTTAAATAAATAAGTTAGCATTCAGTACTTACCATATATCAGGGGTGTCAAATGTCAGTCCTCGAGGGCCGCAATCCAGTCGGGTTTTCAGGATTTCCCCAATGAATATGCATTTACGAGTGAAATGTTTGTGTAGTGAACCAGTAGAATTTCAGTCTCAAGCGTATACTATGACTACTCGGTTTAGACAAAGAGGTTACTTCCCCAGAAAATAATTAAATGAGCCTTTAAAAGGGCGAAATATACAGACAGGAGATGGTTAATGTTGAAAAAAGAAAGAGGTAGTGAGGATAACAGACTAACTTGCACTCTCCCTTGTTCAACTCAATCTTGTCAATTGAGACAAATAATACGTCAACATTGGCATATTCTTAGCCTTCATGAGGAGCTTTGGGACATACCAAGGTTCGCATAGACTCGGGGGCGGAACCTGCGTGAGTTGTTGTCCAATAAGAATGGTAATAGAAGAATACATGGGGGAAGTCATAGTAAGTGTAGTGGGTGTGTTTATTGCCGTTTTGTCTAGGGGTAGTAAAATCTGGTAACCCTATTACTAACACATTGGCAGTATCTCATCTTATGGCCCAGGCCACCATAATAGAGATGGCTCTTCTTCCAGCCTGGGGCCACTGAAGTACAGACAACTCCTTCTAGGTCAGTAATGGAAACCAGGTGCAAATTTTTAGATGCTCTGGTAACCCGGTGCCTGGGGAAATTTCTTCTGCTACTAACCAGTCCAATTTTAGGATATCACCTTACAGCTTGTTTCTTAATCCTTATTTCTAGGGCAAATAACTTTGGAGTGTCCTCAGTCAAGTTTCCAATGCATTAATTCAAATGTGTTTGGAATGCAAATGAAATATACTTTAACCTTATCTGAGAAAAAGTTAAATGAAGATCACATTGGAGGAGCTGACAATTCCGAGAATAGTTTGAATGTTACATTGTTTCAGTAGCTGCGCAGTGAAGCTCTGAATATAAGTTATGTCTGCTTACATTACCAAAGGAGGCTGGTGCTGGGTTTAAAGTGAGGCACAGCCAGAAAATATTTTGAAATAGTCAAATCAATCAATCTGCTATAACTGAAACGTGTCCAGAAAAGAAACGTGCACCACTTCTTTCGACAAGAAGCAACGGTAGGATGTCATAACGTGCATTAGACATCTGAAAACTGCCATGCTGTTATAATAATTTGGATATGGGTTTGTAATAATACCTTTCAGGCAAAACAGAATGTTAACATACTGTATAATTTAATATTTCAGGAAAAATGTATGCTGGCACCATTTATGTGGTTGAGCTGATAGAATTCCTTTGGCGTGCGGACTCTGAAAACTTTCATAAAGCAAGATAGGAAAAGGGACCATGTTATCGCTGAAGTTACTCGGAGACCTCTGGGGAGGCAGGAGGACGAATTGACCCATTCCAGGTCGCTCACTGACCATGAAATGGCAGGATTAAAATGATGTCTAGAAACCCCCTCATGGCCTCTCTTTAGTGACAATCCCCCCCCCCCACAATGATTTCTAATTCTGAGCCCCCCCCTTTTGATTGTTCCCCAACTTCAGATTCTTCCCCCCAACACTAGGGTGACCACACGTCCGGATTTCCCTGGCCTTGTCCTCCTTTTGAGGACATGTCCGGGGGGGTCCAGACGGCTTTTCAAAACCCGGCACTTTGTACGGATTTCGAAAAGCTTTCCTTTGGGCAGGAGGGCATCCGCGCATGTTCTGATACGGTGAAATGATATCACATGCATTGCATCACATCCGCGGATGTCCTGCCTGACAAGGGCAGGCAGCGGGGGGGGCGGGCTTGGGGGTATGACGGGGCAGAACTGGAGCTGGGATGAGTGGGATTGGGCGGGCCTGGGGGGTGGGTCTAGGGCAGGGGTCTCAAAGTCCCTCCTTGAGGGCCGCAATCCAGTCGGGTTTTCAGGATTTCCCCAATGAATATGCATGAGATCTATGTGCATGCACTGCTTTCAATGCATATTCATTGGGGAACTCCTGAAAACCCAACTAGATTCTGGTCCTCGAGGGCCGAAATCCAGTCGGGTTTTCAGGATTTCCCCAATGAATGAGATCTATGTGCATGCACTGCTTTCAATGCATATTCATTGGGGAACTCCTGAAAACCCAACTAGATTCTGTTCCTCGAGGGCCGAAATCCAGTCGGGTTTTCAGGATTTCCCCAATGAATGAGATCTATGTGCATGCACTGCTTTCAATGCATATTCATTGGGGAACTCCTGAAAACCCAACTAGATTCTGGTCCTCGAGGGCCGAAATCCAGTCGGGTTTTCAGGATTTCCCCAATGAATGAGATCTATGTGCATGCACTGCTTTCAATGCATATTCATTGGGGAATTCCTGAAAACCCAACTAGATTCTGGTCCTCGAGGGCCGAAATCCAGTCGGGTTTTCAGGATTTCCCCAATGAATGAGATCTATGTGCATGCACTGCTTTCAATGCATATTCATTGGGGAGCTCCTGAAAACCCAACTAGATTCTGGTCCTCGAGGGCCGAAATCCAGTCGGGTTTTCAGGATTTCCCCAATGAATGAGATCTATATGCATGCACTGCTTTCAATGCATATTCATTGGGGAGCTCCTGAAAACCCAACTAGATTCTGGTCCTCGAGGGCCGAAATCCAGTCGGGTTTTCAGGATTTCCCCAATGAATGAGATCTATATGCATGCACTGCTTTCAATGCATATTCATTGGGGAAATCCTGAAAACCCGACCGGATTGCGGCCCTCAAGGAGGGACTTTGAGATCCCTGCTCCAAACAGAAAATCTGATAACCCTACCCAACACCCCCTTACCTTGTGATTGGGTCAAATAATAATCCAATTGCACTTTCACCAGTATGGGTTTGAGTTCTGTCATAATGGCCACCCGGATGGTCTCAGGACTCAAGGATCTCCCGTATGAGGAACGGCTGGATAAGTTGCAGCTATGCTCACTCGAGGAATGCAGAGAGAGGGGAGACATGATCGAGATGTTCAAATATGTCACGGGCCGTATCGAGGTGGAAGAAGATATCTTTTTTCTTAAAGGCCCCGCGGCAACAAGAGGGCATCTGTTGAAACTCAGGGGTGGGAAATTTCATGGCGACACCAGAAAATATTTCTTCACCAAAAGGGTGGTTGATCGCCAGAATAGTCTTCCGCGACAGGTAATTGAGGCTAGCAGTGTGCCAGACTTTAAGAAAAAATGGGATTGGCACGTGGGATCTCTTCAGGGAGGAAGTTAGGGGGTGGGCCATTAGTGTGGGCAGACTAGATGGGCCGTGGCCCTTTTCTGCCGTCAGTTTCTATTATTATTTGACTTAATTGCACTTCCACCAGTTTGGCATTTGAGTTGTTTAAGCCTTACTTTGGGTTCCTTGAAAAAGAAATTTGAAACATGGTTCCATGTCGGGACCTGCTGAAAACCCTAAAAGCTGAGTGGGAATATCACTTTTTGCCACTGAATATATCGATTTTTAACTAGCGACTAGCACTTTTATCCACATTTTTTCACTTTTCCATACACAGTGATTGGGTGGTGGGTTCGACTCTAGGAGCTTCGGCTCTTGGCCGAATTACACAATTCTGAGTGTATGTGAAGTAGATTAAATCATATATTTAACTGTTTTGTGAGACAGTCTTTTGAAAACACCATTAAATAAGCTTCCCTACTCCACCTCTAGTGTTTATTAAGGTTCATAGACAACGGCACGAAAGACAAAAGCGCGCTACGACAATTGAGCGCAGCGCGCGCCGCCGCGCCGCTCTAAATTACAGTTTTTAGGGGTTCCGACGGGGGGGTTTGTTGGGGAACCCCCCAGTTTACTTAATAGACATCGCGCCGGCGTTAGGGGGGGTTTGGGGGGTTGTAACCCTCCACATTTTACTGTAAACTGAACTTTTTCCCTAAAAACAGGGAAAAAGTGAAGTTTTCAGTAAAATGTGGGGGGTTACAATCCCCCACACTCCCCACAACGCCCCCACAATGCGGCGCGATCTCTATTAAGTAAAGTGGGGGGGGGTTCCCCCCCACGCCCCCCCGTCAGAGCGCTAAAAACAGTAATTTAGAGCGGCGGCGCACGCTGCGCTCAATTGTCTGGGCGCGCCTTTGTCCCGGCGCGCTTTTGACCTGACACCGTTTATTAAAGCCAGTTCCGGCATAGCTTAAATGTAAAAACTTTCTGTTCAGTGTTTAATTCTCACTTTCACATCACAGTTCCCACTCACTCCAGGTTCAATATTTGATTATAGACCATTAAGCCAATTAAGAGGGTAGGAAAAAAAAAATTTCATCTCAAGATTTTAATCAGGCATCTTCATCACTGAGTTATTAGCCCTTAAGAGCAGATTAGTTCTAATTCCTTGCAGTTCATTTTGAAACAAAATTGTATAATAAGCTTAAGCAACTTTATATTAGTTTAAATATCCCTACTCCCATAGCAGTTTTTAGTTCCAAAATTTTATTGAAAATTTTTTCATAACAAAATATCTAGACAGGAGAATATAAATTATTTTCTTTTTTTTTTTTTTTTTAAATCTTTATTCATTCAAAACACTTCTTATAATATTATTAACATAGGCAAGGGATACATATGAATCCTAAACATAACCCACCCCTCCCTTTCCCACATATAGACAGAAAGTGCAGATTCAACACATACACATTCAAACCTTTTTGCTCTCCACATATTTTTGAATGGGCAACCATAATTTTTCAAATTCTGCCTTTTTATCCCTTTTTTCCATTATGGTTGCATCATACTTCCGAACTACACAAACTGAGGTCCACCAGAATTGAAAGGATAGTGAAGGTAACTCTTTCCATGTTCTCAGAATGGACTGAATGGCCACAGCTGTCAATACAGCTAATAATCTTATATTATTCTTACTTATATCTACAGAAGGGTCAAAGAGATTAAATATCACTTCTGCATATGTTAAGGATACGTTCGTATGTAACAAAATTTGAACATGACTCCATATCTGTTGCAAAAAGGCATGTACTATGGAACAATAGAAAAGCCTGGGGGGGGTGCTTCCCCTTAGCAGCTTTAAATAACTAACCAATACTAACATGCGGATGACGGTCCAGCAGCGCGATGGCAGCTATCCAGTATTTTGCACCAAGCACCACATTCATGCTTATCTTCCATTTGGCGAGAAATTGCGGGTGTC
Source organism: Geotrypetes seraphini (assembly GCF_902459505.1). Classification (NCBI taxonomy): domain Eukaryota; kingdom Metazoa; phylum Chordata; class Amphibia; order Gymnophiona; family Dermophiidae; genus Geotrypetes; species Geotrypetes seraphini. Next base: position 165,437,191 of record NC_047092.1, on the reverse strand, counting down.
CATTTGGTGAGAAATTGGGGGGGGGTGCATTTGGTGAGAAATTGCGGGTGTGCATTTGGTGAGGAATTGCGGGTGTCCATTTGGTGAGAAAGTGCGGGTGTGCATTTGGTGAGAAATTGTGGGTGTGCATTTGGTGAGAAATTGCGGGTGTCCATTTGGTGAGAAATTGGGGGTGTGCATTTGGTGAGAAATTGTGGGTGTGCATTTGGTGAGAAATTGTGGGTGTGCATTTGGTGAGAAATTGGGGGGGGGTGCATTTGGTGAGAAATTGCGGGTGTGCATTTGGTGAGGAATTGCGGGTGTCCATTTGGTGAGAAAGTGCGGGTGTGCATTTGGTGAGAAATTGTGGGTGTGCATTTGGTGAGAAATTGCGGGTGTCCATTTGGTGAGAAATTGGGGGTGTGCATTTGGTGAGAAATTGTGGGTGTGCATTTGGTGAGAAATTGTGGGTGTGCATTTGGTGAGAAATTGCGGGTGTCCATTTGGTGACAAATTGTGGGTGTCCATTTGGTGACAAATTGCAGGTGTGCATTTGGTGAGAAATTGCGGGTGTCCATTTGGTGAGAAATTGCGGGTGTGCATTTGGTGAGAAATTGTGAGTGTGCAATTGGTGAGAAATTGCGGGTGTCCATTGGTGAGAAATTGTGGGTGTCCATTTGGTGAGAAATTGTGGGTGTGCATTTGGTGAGAAATTGCGGGTGTCCATTTGGTGACAAATTGTGGGTGTCCATTTGGTGACAAATTGCAGGTGTGCATTTGGTGAGAAATTGCGGGTGTCCATTTGGTGAGAAATTGCGGGTGTGCATTTGGTGAGAAATTGTGAGTGTGCAATTGGTGAGAAATTGCGGGTGTCCATTGGTGAGAAATTGTGGGTGTCCATTTGGTGAGAAATTGCGGGTGTGCATTTGGTGCAAAAAGCTCCTAGCTCTCAGGAAATGAGTCTGCCCTCCAGAGTTTAGAAAATCCGACTTGGAGAAGCTTAGGCAGATTGAGAGGTGTAAACAGAAGAAACTTTTGTGGACATAGTAAAGCAGGGGTGTCAAAGTCCCTCCTCGAGGGCCGCAATCCAGTCGGGTTTTCAGGATTTCCCCAATGAATATGCATGAGATCTATTAGCATACAATGAAAGCAGTGCATGCAAATAGATCTCATGCATATTCATTGGGGGAAATCCTGCAAACCCGACTGGATTGCGGCCCTCGAGGAGGGACTTTGACACCCCTGTAGTAGAGAAATCCTCTCTCGGGTCTTTTAGACTCTGTGCTGCCATAGAGTAGGGTTGCCAGATTTTCCAATCAGAAAATCCGGTCCCCCTAGGCCCGCCCTAACCCCATCCCCCGCTGCCTGCTCTTGTCCGCAAATCATGTCGGGCAGGGAAGAAGTAACATAGTAAATGACAGCAGATACAGACCTGCATGGTCCATCCAGTCTGCCCAACAGTTACGCACATTATTAATTCATGATTAAATTGTCTTCTTTGACATTGCTGGCTCAAAGACTGTAGAAGTCCTCCCAGTACTGTCCTTAGGTTCCAACCTCTGGAGTTCCCTTCAAAGTCCACTCCAGCCTATCCAAACCATCTTGTCATTTGAGGACCTTCTGAGATTGGGAGACTGGGCGTCAAAATTGCAGATGATGTTTAATGTGAATAAGTACAAAGTGATGCGTGTGGGAAAGAGGCAGTGGCGTACCTAGTATATGTGACACCCGGGGCCCATCATTTTTGACACCCCCATGTAAATGAAAAATATGATTTTTAGTAACAATCCACATATTGCACAAGAGTGTACCTAGGAAAAGGCAGCATCTTAAACACTGCAGTGAGCACTAGAACACCAACACATACATTGTAAAACTAAACAAGCCAGATCCTGCACAGTCAATTGATCCTGTACAGTCGATGCTATCAGAAAGCCATGTCCCTTTCATACACACAGACAGATACACCCTCGCCCAATATGGAATAATCACAAACTAAAAATAGAAATATGTAGACAAAAGTTAAACTGAACCGCCAAGAAACCAGACTCTGCATACAATGCAACACTACAACACCACAAAAACAGTAATGCATGTCCTCTAATACTGTGCAAAATATAAAAACATTTCTTTTTAAAGATGCTTTTGATTGATAGTTTTCCCTCTTGGATTTAGTTATTGAGTTGATTATGATTATGGAATTTTACATCCCCTACCTTGTGTTTTTACCCTGACTATTCTATTTTTAATATTTTGTAGTTCAATTCCCTTTTTCCCCTTTTTCTTGTCTGTAAAGTTTGTTAATAGTCCTGTTTGATTTTAAGTTTATGTTAAGTACTGTATTACTCCTTAATACTGTAATTTTATTGTTCATTATTTATGTTCATCGCTTTGAAGTGTGATTAAGCAATTAATCAAAAACACTAATAAACTTGAAAATTGACAGTAGATGTAAATTTGAAAAAACTGATACATAACAATCACCACTTTACAAATAACAAATAAAACAAATAAAGAGAAATAAGAAAATACCATTTTATTGGACTAATCCCCGTAAGCTCGATCCCCATCCCCGCAAACCACCTGATTCCATCCACACAAGCTTTGAATTGTTTTATATTGAACTTATTATATTAAAGTATAAAAAGAAACAATATTCTGTACAATTGTCAATTTATAAATCAGCGTCTTTTCCCCACTCTCTCTTCCCCATTTCCCTTCAGCGTCTTCAGTCCACTCTTTCTCCACTTTCCTTCAGCGCACGCACATAAAAACAAGCAAGTAATTTTATATCATTTTCATTCTATTCATTCATAGAAATTAAAGTCTAAATAATGCCAGTCACATAACAAAACATGATTTTACAAAAATAATTCCCTGCACAGTCAAGCCTGCAAGGATTACTAGATGTCTTTCAGCAGCTCCCCTCCCTCACTCCCAAGTTAAAATGATCTACCAACAATAAAATTTTAAAAACATAAAGCACCCTGTACACAGAGAAAATGTTAATTATCATTTATATTCTGCGGGTTATCAAAGAGATCAAGGCAGATGACTTTATGCAATGTTACCTCAGTAACAACTATACAAAAATAGACAAATATACCCCCTCCCTTTTTACTAAACTGCGATAGTGTTTTTTAGCGCAGGGAGCTGCGCTGAATGCCCCATGCTGCTCTCAACGCTCATAGGCTCCCTGCACTAAAAACCGCTATTGCGGTTTAGAAAAAGGGGGCCATAGTGCAAAATATAGACAGCATATATAAATTCTCAAAACGGGCACATTTTGATCACTAAATTTAAAATAAAATCATTTTTTCTCCCTTTGGCAATTTCATCAGTCTCTGGTTGCACTTTATTCTTCTGACTGTGCATCCAATATTTCTTCCCTTCTTTCAGCCTCCTGTATGCTTCCTCTCGCCGCCCAACGTCAATTCTAACGTCGGAGAGGACGTTCCGGGCCAGCCATGCAGCGATTGGCTGGACCAGAACGTCCTCTCCGACGTCAGAATTGACATCGGGTGGCGAGAGTTGGTCGGCCCTGCAGGGAAGAAAACAAGGGATAACTCGGCTGGCTTGTTCCCAATGACGGCAGTGGAAGCCTTTCCCCGGCGACAGCCTATTCCCCAGTGGGTGGCCAACTGTGCACCCCCTTGGGGCGTGCACCCAGGGCGGACTTCCCCCCCCCCTTTGGTACGCCACTGGAAAGAGGAACCCAAACTATACCTATATGATGCTCGGTTCTATGTTAGGAGTCACTGCCCAAGAAAAGGATCTAGGAGTCATTGCTGAGGATACATCGAAACCCTCAGCTCAATGTGCGGCGGCTGCTAAGAAAGTAAATAGAATGTTAGGAATTATCAAGAAGGAATGGAAAACAAAGATGAAAATGTTATAATGCCCTTGTATCGCTCTATGGTACGGCTGCACCTCGAATACTGTGTGCAGTTCTGGTCGCCATATCTCAATAAAGATATAGAATTAGAAAAGGTACAGAGAAAGACGACAAAAATGATAAAAGGGATGGGACGATTTGCCTATGAGAAAAGGCTAAAGTGGCTAGATCTCTTCAGCCTGGAGAAGAGGCGGTTCAGGGGGGATATGATAGAGTATAAAGTAATGAGTGGAATGGAAAGGGTAGATCTGAATCACTTGTTAAACTCTTTCCAAAAATACTAAGACTAGGGGCCATATAATGAAGCTACTAAGTAATAGATTTAAAACAAACCTGAGAAAATATTTCTTCACACGTGTAATTAAACTCTGGAATTCATTGCCAGAGAATATGGTGAAATCAGTTAGATTAGCAGGGTTTAAGAAAGGTTTGGAAAATTTCCTAAAAGAGAGGTCCATAGGCCATTATTGAAATGGCTTAGGGAAATCCTAGGATAAACAGCACAAAGTCTGTTTTACTACTTGGGATTTAGCTAGATACTTTGGACCTGGGTTGGCCACTGTTGGAAACAGGATACTGGGCTTGATGGACCTTCCGTCTGGCCCAGTATGAAAACTCTTATGTTCTTATGTGAGCCAAGTATAGGGCAATCAAGCCATTGTGACATCACTGCTGAGGTTGGCTCTTAGGCCTTGGTGGAATGAGGCATTATGACATCACAATCTCAGCTCTAGAATGCTGCTACTCCTTGGGTTTCTGCCAGGTACTTGGGACTGTTGGAAACAGGGTACTGGGCTTGATGGTCGTTCAGTCTGTCCCAGTATGGCAATGCTTATGTTCTTAAAGGTCTGCCCAGCATTTTCAAAATTACTGGAGTTTCCATAGAAGTCCTCTCCAGCCCATCCTAAACTGAATTGCCATATATGGGGCATAGACCACGCAAGTCTGCCCAGTACTGGCATTAGTTCTTCACAGTCAGTTCTTCAAAATCTTTTTGTCTCGGTTTCTATAAATTACAAAATTATCCACTACCACATTTCACCAGGCGGCAATGCAAAGCTTCTAAGTGACTAAAATGTGCCTGTTAGATTCCCATATGAAAGTAAAATCGCTTGTATCTCACATGAGTCATTCTCGATACACTGCAAAGCCCTTTTCTGCTCATGCAAATCGACTTTCATTTGGCTGCTGGTGACCTTTTCAAACTGCACAGCTACTTATTAGCAAGGACCAGTTGCACTGAGATGCTCTGAAACAGACTGAGGGATAATATTATTTCATGTCGTAGTAATTAAGGGTGCTAAGGAGTTAATTAGCAGTTCTAGTGGAGACACCTGCTAAAAGCGCTGCAAGATCTAAGCAGGTCTCTGCAATCTGGATCCACACGGTGCCTTGGCATATACAGACAAGTTACCTGTTGAGAATTTTTTTTAGTGGAGTTTAATACTCTTTCTGAACACAAATTATTAAGATTTTTTTTTTAATCTACAGTAAAGGTCCAAGCAGTAGCGTAGCGAGGGCGTGAGGCGCCTGGGGCGGTGGCACCCCCTCTCCCACCTTTGTCTCAGCCCCTCCCCACTCCTTCCTCGATCCCACCTGCCGCGCGTGCCCCCCCCTCACTCCTTCCTTGATCCCGCCTACCGCGTATGTCCATCCTCACTCCTTCCTCGATCCCGCATGCCGCGTGTGCCCCCTCACTCCTTCCTCGATGCTGCCTGCCATGTGTGCCCCCCCTCACTCCTTCTTCGATCCCGCCTGCCGCACGTGTTCCCCCACTCCTTCCTCGATTCTGCCTGCCGCGCATGCCCCTCCTCACTCCTTCCTCGATCCTGCATGCCATGCGTGCCCCCCTCACTCCTTCCTTGATCCCGCCTGCCGCGGGTGCCCCCTCCCTCCTTCCTCGATCCCGCCTGCCGCGCGTGTCCCCCCTCACTCGTTCCTCGATCCCGCCTGCCAAAGCGTGTCCCCCTCCCTCATTCCTTCGACAATCCTGCCTGCTGCCCGTGCCCCCCTCAATCCCGCCTGCTGTGCGTGCCCCCCTCACTCCTTACCCAATCCCGCCTACCGTGCGCACCCCCCGATCCTTCTCTTACCTTCCCCCGTGCCTCTTGTTGAAGTTGTTGCTCTCAGTGGTCAACAGTGTGCTCCTTGTGACCCCATCAGCTCTCCCTCTGATGTCACTTCCTATGCACGGCGCCCAGAAATGACATCAGCTGGAGAGCCGACAGGGTCGTGAAGAGCATGTTGTTGACCACCGTGGACAACTTCAACTAAAGGTATGGGGAAAGGGAAGGGGGCACGCGCATGAAGGGGAGAAATGGGAAGGGGCAGGGGGTGGAAAAGAGGAGGGGTGCCAACGTCCCCCACCAACATGGCGCCCAGGACGGACCGCCACTGGGTCCAAGCTCACTTTGTAATGTGTCATTTCATAGCTACTTATAATGCATCGGAAATATCCATGAAGCAGGGTGACAGGCAGGGAGAGGCAGCCAGAAATGTTTCACTTTGTATGGTTTCCCACATCATTTATGGGAAAATTCATTTTTTTAAGTTCTCAACTTCGTTATTTTGAACCCCTTACAACCAACAATCTTACCATGTTCAAGAGCGATGCCGGAAGGTGTCATCCCCAGCCCTCCACCAAAATAAGGAACCAACGTAACACCAGGTCAGTCTATAAATCCCAAATACAACAAAGAGGACCCCAAGAACTGCAAAACCTTTCATAGTGCCCCTCACGTTCCACAGCTCTTGCTTCATATTTATGTAGTAAACAAACGGAATTCCACCAGACAATAACATTCAACATTAATGCATTCTTCCATCCTCTCAATATTTCTTGGAAGGCAACAGCAATCTTAAGATGGTACTGCCTGCTCGCTCACACAGGAATGATATCATCTGGGGGTCCGAATAATATAACAGCATAAGGAATTTTCATTTTATTTATTTTCATTTGTTCATCAGCTTACCTCAGCATGAAATGCCTTATCGCGCGGCGCACTCAGGCATCCTGTTATTATCATGGCATTGATGAGCGCTTCCCATGCACTAAACAATAGATTTTATTTTTTAACACTGGTGGGGTTGGGAGTGGAGAATAGGCATGTGGGCCCAGATTCTATAAGCTGCGCCTACCGGTAGGCGCGTAAATTGGAACGCCTACCGATGTAGGCACCCAAGTTAATTTTTTTAATTAGTTCAATTGGTGCTGTTAATTGAACAGCACCATTAAAAACCAATTAAAAATACTATTTTTAAAAATTAAATTTTGGATAGGCACCTACATCGGTAGGTGCCTTGGTGTCTACGCCAAGGCATCTACTCAAAAAGTAGGCGTAGTTATGGGCAGAGCTTGGGCATGGATAGAGTTAGGCACTGGTAGGTGTCTACCTTAGGTGCTGGTATTTTTGGCCAAGAAAACCCTGGTTTAATATACCAATGCCTAAGATGTAGACACATATCAGCTCCTAACTAGAATTAAGCATCGCTAGATGTGATTCTTCAAATGACACCTAACTTTGAATAACATGGGATAGATGCCACTTATAGAATCATTGCTGTGCGCTAATGTATTAGGATGTGGTTAGCCTTTACTATTTGCAAGATAGGTGGTGATATGGGTTCACGTGCTAATGGGAAAATTAGCGCATGGCCATTAATAGAAAAACTCAGAAATTCAGCCATTTTAGCCATGTGCTAAGGCCATTTTTTAAGGCAGTTTGGTAAAAGGGACCCTTTGTCAGGTGCATTAATGCATACATTATAGAAATAACATACACTATTTCAAAAAGAGGACACACACTTTTCCAAACTGGGTTTACAGCATGCATCAGTTTTCATACGCACAATAATTCATGCATGTCTGGTGGTTTCACTATTGTGAAAGAATGCATTCTCTATCCAAAATACTGCATCAACTTTACATATACTGTGCCCTATTTCCGAAGAGTGTGCATTATTATGACAAAACACGAAAATGTGTTTTCTGCTTCTTTTTCTTTAGTAAATAACATGCAATAACATTTCCTGTCTCATTGCAGACCACTGCTGCCTACTCGGCTTCCCGCCAATAGGCTTAAAATTGATTGGGCAGTGAGGTAGGAGCAGGGAATTATGGGTAGGGGGTATAAACACCCTTGCCTCCGAGTCATTGGGTCCTACCTTGTGCCTTAGAGGCAACTTTCTCACCCACCCGCCCCTTATGTTAGGGTTTCGTGTCAAGGGCGGTGCTGGGGCTTTGAGCTGTCGCAGCTGCGGTAATCCCGAGCTACAGGGTCTTGGCTTATCAGGTGATGAGCGGTTATTTGGAAGTGAGCAAATTTCTTTCAGTCAGGTGACCGGGAAAAGAGGACATGAAGGACCATGCTTACCCCTAGGCTCTAGCTGACATGGTAGAGCCAGGAGACTATATATATTAAAAAAACTGTTATTATAATTATTTGCCAAGTAGCCCCATGTTTGTAGCTCAGGAGGTGTTGCATTGTTAATTGCGTATTTAATTGCTTTTGCCTAATAAACAAAGCTGCAGCCAGGTTTTTCCACCAATAAAACGTCTGATGCCTAATTAATATAGTCACCATTGCTGAGGTTGTCTAATGTTTTATTTTGTCAAGCATTGATGGGTCATTGGTAGTGTAAGGGTAAGAAAGAGGCGGAAGGGGGTTGGGTAGTAGGGGCACAAGTTGGCCCTTCCAGATCCAGATGTTATATCTTCCAATGATTGCCTATAAAAATGGACCTTTGGTTCCCAAGTGAGGGAGGTCTCACACAGTAGAACTTGACAGCAGTGTCACAATTGGTTATAACTACTGACATGAAGTGATGAGAGAAAGCATCACCCTGGCCTTTACTCTGAGGTGAATACTGTGGAAAATTATAATTTAGACATGCCAAGCATCATTAGAGAAAGTCACAGGGAAATATGCTTTTCGGTAACCTCATTATTCTTTTGTCTGCCTCCTTTTCAGCAGGATTTCCATCTCCAGGGCAAAGAGGGTATTCCACAAAGGCAGAGCTGCGGGATCATTTGTCACCACACCAAAGGCTGTCTCCGAGCGGTCAGGTAATTAACATCTGTAGGTGGGCGTCAATAAAGCCAACTGGAGAACAATTAATGGAGCCCATTACAAATAGCATTTAATGAGCTTTCCACAGAAGCCTTGTAATTCACTTTTTGTTGGAAGGCAATATGCAGTGTTCTACCTTTGACAGTCTAAAATCAAAGTCAGGAGATGAAAGAAAAAAAAAAAAAAAACCACCCAGGACATTCACAAGCTTTTAGATATTTTGGTATATTTTCAATTTAAACTTTTTTTTTCTGCTAAAATTTTGAAAACAGAGTATTCTGCAAAAAAAAAACTGGCCGCAAATAATCTCAGTACCCCAAAAAGGTATCCAGTGTTACGGAGACATGAAGGTCCCTCTTTTACTAAGGTGCGCTAATCGAATTAGCATGGGCTAAATGCTAACGCGTGCATGTTAGTCTATGGACGCATTAGTGTTTAGCGTGCGCTAATCGGTTAGCGCACCTTGGTAAAAGAGGGAATAAGGAGATCATTTTTGAAGCAACAAGATGGGTTCAAAGACAAAACCGCCGAAGACAAAGGCGCGCGCCGACAACTGAGCGCAAGACAGAAGCGCGCGCCGAAGAAAAAGAGTGTTTTTAGGGGCTCCGACGGGGGGTTTTGTTGGGGAAAACCCCCCCCCACACTTTACTTAATACAGATCACGGCGGCGTTGGGGGGTTTTGGGGGGTTGTAACCCCCCTCATTATACTGGAAACTTAACTGTTTCCCTGTTTTTTAGGGAAAAAGTGAAGTTTTCAGTAAAATGTGGGGGGTTACAACCCCCCAAACCCCCCACAACGCCTCCACAACGCGGTGCGATCTGTATAAAGTAAAGTGGGGGGTTCCCCCCCCCCACACCCTCCATCGAAGCCCTTTAAAACAGTCATTTTCATCGGCGCACGGCTCTGCATTGCACTCAGTTGTCTGCAAGCGCCTTTGTCCCGGCGCGCTTTTGACCTGACACTACAAGATGTGTAAAACAGCAAATACGTTTCTAAATGGCATGCAAACCGTGATTTTTGAAAGCCATGATCTGCACGTATATACTCCCAGAGAAGCAGTTGATTAAAGGATGTGCGGCGGGGGCATGTCTCCGAAATACACAGGTACTTCCTATTTTGCAATAGGGAGACACGTCTACATTATCCACATCAACTTTTGTCCTGCCCGGAGGCGTGAACAAGTTTCAGGTCCCATTTTATACCCTGTGGACTACATCAAAGGGCAAGTCTGGAATTCAACAGCATTCCCTCCCTAGCCCCAACATCACCAAGACCTTCCCACCAATCCCATACCTCTGTCATCACTAAGACCTTCCACCAATCCCACGCCTCTGGCATCACTAAGACCTTCCCACCAATCCCACGCCTCTGGCATCACTAAGACCTTCCCACCAATCCCATACCTCTGTCATCACTAAGACCTTCCACCAATCCCACGCCTCTGGCATCACTAAGACCTTCCCACCAATCCCACACCTCTGTCATCACTAAGACCTTCCCACCAATCCCACGCCTCTGGCATCACTAAGACCTTCCCACCAATCCCACGCCTCTGGCATCACTAAGACCTTCCCACCAATCCCACGCCTCTGGCATCACTAAGACCTTCCTTCTACCCTTCTGGATACCTTTAACATCAAATTCTCTGCCCCCTACTCTCTTTCCCAGCTCATTCTGGTTTCAATTGAGCTGCAGGAGTCAGTGACATAGCAAGGGTGAGAGACGCCGCTCCCCCGACCGCCATGTCTTTCCCTATCCCCCCTACCGCGCGTGCCCCCCCTGCCCTTCCCCCATATCTCTAGTCATTCACCGCTGTGAGTAACAACTTCAACATGCTCCTCGTGACCCTGGTGACTCTCTCTTATGACTCTCCCTACGAGGCGGCACCCGGAAGTGACGTCAGCAGGACCACCGATGCGGTTGCAAGGAAAACATGGAAGTTGTTGCTCGCAGAGAACAACTACAGGTCTGGGGATGTGAAGGGGGAGTAGAAAGAGGTGGAAAAGGCAGGGAGGGGCCAGTGCCCCCACCAATACGGTGCCAGGGGTTGACTGCCCCCTTGCAATTCCCCCTTACTATGCCACTTGCAGGAGTGATCCCCGGATGTTCATGCCTTACCAGCACCTGAGTTCAAAATGGTATCTCTGATCCCCTACCTCTCTAAAACCGGTCTTTATAACATTATTTTCCTATTCTGTGTATATTGGAAAAAAAACACTGATGAACTGGATCTATCCAGACTAATATTCAAAGCAAATTATGCCTTTGCCTTAGACGGGGGAGCAGAAAAATGCCTAACTTTTTTGATCCTATATTTCCAAAGCTTATGGAAATAGTACAGGGCTGTTTAAATTACCAAATGGCCCGATACTATCCACATAGATGTGGGTTGGGCTTGAGGCAGGACAGAACTGACCCTAAAAATCTGGGTAGCGGTGATCTTCTCTTGCTATCACCAAGACCTTCCCTCTACCTTTCCAGATACCTTTGACATCAAATTCTCTGTAACCTGGTCTGAGCTCTTTGGGGACAATGGGATAGAAAACAAATTAACCCCTCCCTGTCCCTTTTACTAAACCGCAATAGCGTTTATTAGTGCAGGGAGCCACGCTGAATGCTCCGCCCTGCTCCCGACACTCAAAGGAACTCTATGAGCATCGGGAGCTGCGCTGAGCATTCAGCACGGCTCCCTGTGCTAATATCTGCTATTGCGGTTTAGTAAAAGGGGGGGGGTAGATAAATAAATTTTGCTTAGGTTGCTGAGTAGCCAGCTAATAATAATGAATAATGCTGGTGTGGTCATTTCATTGCATGTATATCTACAGCTATTAACGACACAGATAACTGCGCTGAATATACCTCCCAGCACCAGATATCTCTACTCAAACCCAGACCCGAGTCTCAGCCTGCCTGTCCAACTTTGCCAGCTGGGTGTCATCGACAACTGAATGTGGCTATAATGGAGCTGCTCATCTTCCTGCCTACACCCACCTCCCCACTTCCCCCATTCTCTGTCCCTGTGGACAACACTCTCATCCTCCCTGTTTTGTCTGCTCGCAATCTTGAGGTCATCTTTGACTCCTCTCTCTCTCTCTTTGCACAGATACAACATACCACTGAAACCTTCCTCTATAACATTACCAAAATCCGACCCTTCCTCTCTGATTTAGGCGCAATGCTATAAATGGCGCTTAAATTTGATTGGCATGCGGTAGGCACTGTTTCCCTAAGCACCTACCAATGTAGGTGCCATTTATAGAATCAGGCCTTTAGTTCACTGTTAATTCGATTCATTTGTTAAAATTTTAAACTACGATTACATTTTTTAACTCTGACCAAAATTTTCTAATTCCATCTGTTGTTCCGCATTGCATTCTCTCTATTCGTCTCTCTCAGCCTCCCCACGTTAACCTCAATAGGGCATCTAAAGTTCAAGGGGACATGTTGGAGGTGCGTCATGGGCAGGCTTAGAGCGTGGACGTCATACGATGATAATCAAACATTTCCCAAGAAGACCAAGACAAACTTAGACGTTCAAGGCTAGCCCCATTTTAAATGCATCTAAGTGCTAAAATTGACCCAAACTGACCAGATGACCACTGGAGGGATTAAATAATGCCCCCCCCCCCCCAGACTCTCAGTGGTCGCAGACCTTCTGCCACCCCAGAAAGATCTGAATGAAACAGCAGCATCTAATACGGGAAAGCCTAGTAGAGAAGCAACCTGGTGGTCAATATAGTGAACCATAGAGATGGACCCAAGCCTATTTCCCACTCTATCCACTACATTTATTTTGCAGAGTGAGGCCACCAAAACCCTACTATACTGCCATATAAGTGACACCTGCAGCCATAATGGATATTGGGGTTGTAGACAGGAAAGGTGTCTTCCTGGATGTCTGGTAGATTTCGGGGGAGTTTTGGAGAGTTCACCATAAATTATAAGGGGGTTATGGTGAGATGTACATCTGGCACCCTTTAGGGGAAGTTCACATCAGCGCTCTCCAAGGTGCCCCACTGCTCTGTTGGCATGTTTGTTTGGCCAGTCCATTACATTGCTGGCCCCTCCCACGTCCAAGTGGTCTGGATTTGGACGTTTTGAACTTGAACATTTTTGTGGTCGAAAATGGTGCAGAAAATCTGGCATGCTAAGGTTGAATGTCTTGACAGCCAAGACGTCCAAATAGGTCATTTAAAAAAAAACATTAAAAAAAAACTGGACATCTAGCGGTTTCAAAAATTGACACTTCCCCTCTCCAAATTTTGGACATCTTGCAGGAAACCTCCAACATCAGACTTAGACGTCCTATTGAAAATGCCCCTCGTAGCTATGCTGAAAATAGCAGCGCTGACAACAAGGCCAGAGCAGGTTTAGAAAAAATAAATAAATAAAAAGGGATTCATTTTGAAACCACGGTGCATAATTTTGGGCACATACTTTATACCTGCTTCGACTTGAGTTTTGAAAGGGAAATGTCAGGCTTTGAAAAATTAGTTTCCAGGCTCGCAGGACGCCCACAGAGTTTCATTATTGCCCTCCCCGTGATTAATCAAATTACACTAATCCACAGAGATCCATTACTGCCAGTGTATTAGTTTCATACAAATGAAGTACTTTAAAAATGGAAACATAACAAGTAAAAGATAAATTTGCAGCTGTGTAGCAAACAATTAAAAGCCCCATGCTATCACGAGACAAAGGTGCAATGAGACATCGTGCTTATTCTCACACTGTAATGCAAAGGCCAATGCCAGCAGTGTAAATGGCAAACAATATTATAATTATTATCATGACCTGTATAAGTATACACTAGGGGGTTCAAAATCAAAAAATATAAATGTCCTAAAAGCATCCTAAATTGGCACTTGGAGATGTCCTAATTGCCAGGAAGTCCAAGTGCTAGGGGCGCTAGATTTTCCAATAGGAAAATCCGGACTCCTGGATCCGCCCCCAGGCCTGCCCAGTTCAGCCCACCCCCCACCCTGTCGCTGCCTGGCTGGCCCAGAACATCCTCTCCGACGTCAGAATTGACATCGGGAAGAAGGCTTCCAGGTGCCAGTAGTGGCAGCATAGGAGCAGCAATGGTGGACCTAAATCGGACCTGGAGGGAGGCTTTTGTTTTCCGGTGGGGGGGGGAAGGCGGTAGGCAGGCAGGCTGGCTGGCTGGCTGGCTCTGGGGGAGGGAGGGAGATAGACAGGCTTTGGGGGAGGCAGGCAGGTAAGCAAGCAGGCTCTGGGGGAGGCAGGCAGGCAGGCTCTGGGGGAGGTAGGCAGGCAGACTGGTTGACTTTGGGGGAGACAGGCAGACTGGCTTTGGGGGAGGCTGGCTTTGGGGGAGGTAGGCCGGCAGGCTTTTTGGGAGGGGCTGGGACAAAGGCTAGAAGGAAGTGAGGGGACATAGGAAGGAGGGATGAAACGGCAGAGAAGGGAGGGTTGTAAGTAGAAGAAAGACCAGAGAGATAAAGGCCTGGACCAAAGGGGAAAGACAGGTGGCAGAAGCAGGACTTTGGGAGGTGCAGACAGAGGGTGAGAGCCCCTGAGGAAGAGCAGAGAGAGGCAAGATCATAACAGAGGAGGGAGAGAGGGAGACCTGGAACAAAGGTACAAAGGAGAACTGACACTGGATCTGGGGGCACTAAGGACATAGGAAGGAGGCACTGGGGGCACTAAGGACATAGGAAGGAGGTGCTGGGGACACTAAGGACATAGGAAAGCACTGGGGGAACTAAGGATATAGGAAGGAAGGAGGGAGGGAATAGAAAGGGACAATTGTTAGGCCTGAGTGCAGAAAGAAATGAAAGATAGGATGCATAGTCAGAAGGAAACGCAACCAGAGACTCATGAAATCACCAGACAGCAAAGGTAGGAAAAATGATTTTATTTTCAATTTAGTGGTAAAAATATGTCAGTTTTGAGAATTTATTTTGCACTATATTTGTCTATTTTTCTATAGTTACTGAGGTGACATGGTTGAAACCCCCCCAAATATAAATGATAATTAATATTTTCTCTGCGTATAGGGTGCTTTGTGCTTTTTAAATTTTATGGTTACCATTATGAAATAATAAGATATTGTGTGTACATGAAAAATGAATGAAAGAAATTGGGTGCGGGGCTAGGATGGGATTGGGGCGGGGCTAGGGCGGGATTGGGGCGGGACTGAATATTAATAGATGTCTCGTTTTGATGAAAAAAATAAATGGTCACGTTACTTATGCATGAAAGCGACAATGAATATCCTGAGAAGATCAAGTGGTTCACAAGGAGCGTGTAAAGAGCCCCTGTTGTAATGGATTTTGCTTATCCAAAGCACAATGCTGTTGATGCAAAGCATGCATAATAGCCAGTGGAATAGAAAGGGGGAGGTGGACTGCCCCGGGTGTGGTCTTTGTGGGGGCATTGGCACCTCTCTGCCCCTCATGCCACGCTCGTGCCCTCCATTCCCCACCCCCTCGTACCTCTTTAAATTTTCACCAATGTGAGAAGCTACTCTGGCCTGCTGCTCCCTCTGAAATCACTTCCAGGTCGCGGGGCCAGGAAATGACATCAGAGGGAAAGCCAAGGTTGGAGAAGCTGCTTGTGCTGGCAAAGATTTAAAGAGGTACAAGGATGAGAAGGGAAGGCGTGAGTGTGGCATGGGGGCACAGAAGGAACAGGGGGTAGCGCAGAAGAAGCAGGGGGAGGCAGAGAGGATGGCGTGGGGAGCACCACCACCCCAGGTGCCTCCTTCCCTCACTACACTACTGACTATAGCTCTGTTTGAATCACAAAGAAATCTTGGCTCTGCCCATCATGTCTCTGAGTTGAACTTCCGGAGTTTTCCATGTCATTCAGTACAAGACGTGCGCAATCGCATTCCTGCTTCTCAACCTGTGGCCTTTTCGAATGTGGTCACCTTTGCTTTCATTGTGCTAGATTGTTCGCTGCTTCAATGAGAAATATATTAGAGGCTAAACAAAACCAGATTCAATGTAAATATACTTTTATTGTCAAGTATTTCAAAGGTAACTCAATATTCGGACAGTGCATGAAATACAATTTGCTGTATTATTCTGAAACATCCCAATAAATCATTTGTTTTACATTTCATTAAACATTATTTTCACAACATTGGTTTCAACCACAAACTGTGCATATTTTTCAACGTATGCAAGTTCTTTTTAAGAAGACTACAGAAACATTTCTGCTAACGTTTTAAGATGAATCAATTATTTTCCTTCTGAATTTATCACCCCAAACATTTTCTAAACATTCCAGCATTCAGTGATTCATTAAATATCACTCATGCATTACAAATATTTAAATATATTTTTAAATGTACAATATATTTTATTTGGCTGACAGAGATTTCAGTTGTTTTTCCTTAAAGCTAGAGAAATAGCAAATGCTTTTTAAAGCCTTACTGTACACTTTTACAGATACATTTCTGTGTCCTCATCTGGGTACAACAGGTAGCCTGAAAATACGCTATCATCTTCACCACTAACGTAGACCCCATTCCAGTCCCTGGCCACCTCTAACCAAACCTGATCACCAGCACCTAGTTTCAGAATGACCATAGAGGATGCCTGGTCTATCTCTTGGCCATAGAGCGTTTCACGGCTCTTAATCTGCTTTTTGTTTTGTACAACAAGGCTTATTCGAGCAGGCCGGCCTCTCACCGTCACGTGAAAGGCAAAGACGTAAGCCCCTGCAATGGTGCAGTTAAATTTCCCCAATACCGGGCTGTAATCTTCTTGCTCATTGTAAAAAATCCTGTCAAATTTGATTGGCGCATTTGGTGGCGGAAACGGCTTGGACAAGCCGACGCTGAAAGCGGATCTTGCAGCCTTCGAGCTGTCGCCTTTGGAACCTTTCGGACCTCTGGCGCCTTTTTTTCCAGGTGGCCCCCGAGCCCCTTTGCCCCCAGGGTTGCCCTTTGGTCCAGGAGGTCCCACGGTACCACTTAGCCCAGAATCCCCTTTTTCCCCTCTCATGCCCATGTCACCCTTAACCCCGGGTCCTCCATCTGTGCCATTCGTACCATTTTCCCCCGAATCTCCTTTGCATCCTTTCTCACCCTTTATGCCCCGATCCCCATTATTTCCTATTTCTCCTTTGTCCCCTAACTCTCCACACTTACCCTTTTCACCTGCCTCCCCTTTGTCGCCTTTGTCTCCTCTCTCACCGTCTAACCCCGTGAAGCCCTGCTCTCCTTTATCACCCTTATCTCCTTTCGTACCATTCTCACAGGTTTCACCTTTGACTCCTTTTTGTCCCTTTAATCCTGGAAGGCCAAAATTCCCTTTGTCCCCTTTAGAACCAACCTCACCTGAAAAAAAAATAAAGATACAGTGGCATTATTAATTAATTATACACTGTGCGGGCAATTCTAAAACAAGGTATTCAAGATTGCATACATAAATGCACAATAAAATTAATATTTAAAAATAAGCACCACAAATATTATTCTGTAAGAGTGCTTGTAAGGAGCACCCTCCCCCCCCCCCCCCGGATTCTATAATTGGTGCGCAACATTTACCTATCCAAAATTATACGCTGTTCTGCGATGCGCATGCAACTGAGTCATGTAGCGCCAAAATAATTGGGTGCTAAAAATTATTGGCATAAATTAGCAACCGTTTCGATTCACCCACGCACCTTGCTGAGAGCCATTCTATTAAAAATTCACACACAAATTTTTGTGTGTGTAAATCAAAAGGGGAGTGTGGCCATGGGAGGGGCATAGGCGAATGGGAGTGTTCCCTAAAGATGCATGCAGTATTACTGAATACTGGGGGGCAATACTTGATGTGGAATGATTCAGTGAGGTTGGGCTAGGAATGATCCCTAGTCACTTCTGCCACTACTGGCACCAGATTCAAAATAATAATAATAATAATAATAATTTTATTCTTATAATGCCGTAGTAGTTCGAGGCGGTTTACAACAAAGAAGGGCTGGACAATCAGCGAATAGGTACAATCAGCAAATATAGATACAATTTAAATAGGTAAGCAGGATATAGGTACATTATATAGATACAATGTATATAGGTGAGCAGGATACCGAGGAAGGCATAGAAAACGAGAGGTCGGGCATAGAGGTCTTAGGTTTCAAATCGGTTAAATTGTTTTTAATAATTTTCTGAAATTTAGGTAGGATGAGGAGCGCGAGATAATATTGTCCAGCCAATCATTTAGTTGACCTGCTTGGAAGGCAAGTGTTCTGTTCAGGTATCTTTGGGGCTGGTGACCCCTAGTGGTAGTCATGCCTTTTTCCCTTCTACAGCACTCCAGGGTTAGTACCATGAGACTACTGCTGGAGTTCACTGGCGCCATTTTGAACTTAGTACAGGCAGGGGTAGGAGCAACTGAGGATTGTTCCTGGCCTGGCCCACTAGACCCCCAGGGGTTGACCAGGTTGATCTGAAACAATCTACTGGGAGGGTGGGGAGTTGGGGGGAAGAGAGCATTTGTGCGGGAATCTGTCATGGAGACTGTCTGAAGGGTGCCTGAATTTGGGGAACCATCCAGGGAAAATGTCAATGGGTGCAATCTGGGGGGCTCTAAGTTTAGATTAAGCATCTGGTGGTATCCGTCATGAAGGGTCTAATAAGGATGTATTGAAATAGCCCAATGTTGTTTATGACGTTGTCTATGTAATATACACCATCAATCCACAACGGCATATAATAAACTTCAAAGTGCCTAATTTCTAAGCAATCTTTTTTTCTTCAGATAAACGGATGCTTGCCTCTTATTTGTAGGGGACCCGTTCTTGAAAAAGCCTTCGGGCGAAACTTGTTGAACCTTAAGGTCTTTCCCGAGGTTCAAAAAAAGAATGAAGAAATAGCTAAATCTAAGTACATAAGTTTTAAAGTTGTATAAGAAAAGTTTATTGATTTGCACAAAACATAGAGTATAGAGCACAAGCACTTAAGCCAGAAAGAGAAACAATCCTTCAAATAATTTGGCTGGTGGTTGGCTGGAACTGAAGACCATAGAGGTACTTATCTGAAGAAAAAAAGATTGCTTAGAAATTAGGCACTTTGAAGTTTATTATATGCCGTTGTGGGTTGGTGGGGACTAATAAGGAGCCATCTGAGGGGGTTATAGCAAAGAGGGGCTTTAGGGAGAAAATATTTCAGCCTGGCCCCTTTCAGTAGCAGCCCCAGAGCATCAGACTGCAGCTTGGTGACCCAATGCTCTTGGGATGGAAAAAATAATATTGTTTGCAAGTAGCATTATTTTTATTTTTTTATTTATTTATTTTTTTTTTAAGAACAAAAATTTTCTATTTATTTATTGCTTTAGGAGACATATGTGGAGCGTTTTTTAGCGCCAGCCGTGGTGGTAGCAGCTCTGATGCTCAGAATTCTATGAGCGTCAGAGCTGTTACCACCATGGCTAAAATCCACACTACAGTTTTGTTTTGTTTTTTTTAATAAATTATTTATTCATTTTCAAAATTACATCAAATGTATATATATATTCAATCACATTAACAATAAATACATCATTTTACATTCTTTCATTTGTACAGTACATAAATTTTTATCCCTCCCCCTTCCCACCCCTCCCTACCATATATTCCATAATCTTATAAAAAACATATTAATAAAATATCCCTCACCCTACCCAAATTAAAGTAGCATTATTTTTGTATATGGAAGTGACCAACCCACGGGTAGAGATATTGGAAATTTAGCGCGCACTAAACCGGTTAGCGCACCTTAATAAAAGGACCCAAAAAATACGACCACGTTACTCCGCTGTTAGTTAAATCTCATTGGCTTCCTATAAGCCATCGATTCACTTTTAAATTGTTGCTTTTGGTGTTCAAAGCTTTAAATTACAATGAACCCCAATTCATTAACAGATGGCTTATTCCTTATAGTACGACACGCTCACTTCGTTCTTCCTCAACTAATCTTCTTACAGTTCCATCTATCAAAATGATAGGAACCAGAAGACAGGATATGTTCTCAGTTAATGCCCCTCAATCATGGAATCTTCTACCCCAACACATCAGAGAACTAAAAGACCTAACTCAGTTTAAAAAAATGCTAAAAACTTTTCTTTTCAAAGATGCGTATGGTTATTATGAGCAGTAAAAATTGACAATCTTATATACATTTTCGGTTTTTTTCTTTTTTAAAAAAAAACCAGCCACCTCTTACCCACCTTTTGTTTTTCCCTTTTATGTTTCTTCCTCTCTTCTATCAAAATTGTAACTATTTCCCTATTTAGCCTCACATGTCTTGTATGTTTTTACCCTCACATTATTGTGAATTTAGGTTTTTGATTAGTTTGTAAAGTATGCTTATTGTCTATACAACAAATTTGTTTTTATGTCATTTTTAACATTGTACTTGTTTCATTTATTAATACATGTTATTTTTATTGTACATCGCCTAGCAAATTATATAGGCGATTCATCAAGACTTAATAAACTTGAAACTTGAAACTTGAAACTTGACCCCTAAGTTATTGTGGTTCCTTTTTTGCTTTTCTGTTTTGTTCCAAATCACATTATACCTTCAGTTCTGATGAATATTATTGATAATGTTGAAAATTTTTAAAAAAAATATATTAAGTGGATTTCATTTTATTTTCTGCATTTTACTGAGGGATTAATGAGAAGGAAAGAATGAGAACATTGTTTGGGGGTTGTAAGATATGTTTTACGCACCTTGTTCACCAGGCTTCCCTGGAAAACCAGGAATCCCATTGACCCCTTGTTCTCCAGATTCCCCTTTTTCACCTAAAAGAAGACAAAATAGTTTTCTGGGGGGGAGGTTATATGCATATTATTTAATTATATATTCAAGTTATTTCACTTAAAAATAGAAGTCAGAAAAAACGACAAAGAACATATTAATACAAGGGGATGCTGAAAGGTTCTCAGCCCAACCAAGAAGAGAATGACGTAGATATGGTTCAATCAATGATCTGAAGCAATGTCAAAACACAAATTTTGTTTCTGCAAATTGGCACTTAAGTGGCAAAATAACACTCAGAATTTAGGAAGTTGGTTGGGCTGAGAACTTTTCAGCACACCCTCATATGTAATAAAAGAGAGCCACGTATAGGACAATCAAGCCATTGTGACATCACTAATAAGGATGGCTCTTATTGGTGGAATGAGGCATTATGACATCACAATCTCAGCTCTGGTTACCAGAGACTGAAAGTCTTCACACTGCGAGGGGGTGCTGAAAAGTTCTCAGCCCAGTCAAGAACAGAATGGCGTGGATATGGTTCAGTTAATAATCTGAAACAAGGTCAAAACAATGAATTTTGTTTCTGCAAATTGGCACTTAATGAAGTACGATAAACACTCTTTTCAGCTTCCGTGGCAAAATAACACTCAGAATTTAGGAAGTTGGTTGGTTGGGCTGAGAACTTTTCAGCACCTCCTCGTAGACCATCAGGAAAAAGTAGGCCATGAAAACAATATTCATTCAAGGCGTGTAATGAAGATGTCCATGCTAAAGCCAACTGTATGCCTCCAGTTTCATGACACTGAGAAGGATATTTCAGTGGATAAATTACACTTATATGGAGAAATTTCCCTTGTGACAACAGCAAAGCAATTGCAAATCCCGATATTTACTTAGGTTTTGAGTTACTATGACTTTTTTTTTAATATAGACACGGAATAAGAGAAGAGTCAAAGGGGAGAAGGCTAGAGAAAGCAGACTTCTACAGTCTGTGCCCTGAAAATGGCAAAGACAAATCAATATTAGGTATGCATATGTAGTATCACATCATACCGTATGCTATGAGTTTATATTGTAAGGCAGACTGGATGGACCATACAGGTCTTTATCTGCTATCATCTACTATATTACTATGTTAAGATATCAAAGTTCACCTACTGTCCCAGGAAAGGGACTTGGGAGTTATGATTGACAAGTCGATGAAGCCGTCCACGCAATGTGCGGCGGCGGCGGCGAGAAGGGCGAACAGAATGCTAGGAATAATAAAGAAGGGGATCACAAACAGATCAGAGAAGGTTATCATGTCGCTGTACCGGGCCTTGGTGCGCCCTCACCTGGAGTGCTGCGTCCAGCACTGGTCGCCATACATGAAGAAGGACACGGTACTACTCGAAAGAGTCCAGAGAAGGGCGACTAGGATGGTTGGAGGAGCTGCCGTACAGCGAAAGATTAGAGAAACTGGGCCTTTTCTCCCTCGAACAGAGGAAATTGAGAGGGGACATGATCAAAACATTCAAGATAATGAAGGAAATGGACTTAGTGGAGAAAGAGAGATTGTTCACCCTCTCCGAGATGGAGAGAATGAGAGGGCACTCTCTAAAGTTAAAAAGGAAAAGATTCCGTACGAACGTAAGGAAGTTCTTCTTCACCCAGAGAGTGGAAGACAACTGGAACGCTCTTCCGGAGGCTGTTATAGGGGAAAACACCCTCTAGGGATTCAAAACAAAGTTAGACAAGGTCATGCTGAACCAGAACGTACGCAGGTAGGGCTAGTGTCAGTTAGTGCGCTGGCTTTAACCAGAGGGCCACCGCGTGAGCGGACTGCTGGGCACGATGGACCACTGGTCTGACCCAGCAGCAGCAATTCTTATGTTCTTACGTTATGACATGTCATTTTATTGTTAACCTGTTGTTGCTAGGTGCAATCGACTCGTGCTTGAGTTCTAGCAACATGATGAATTGTGGATCTAAAAAGAAATCAGTTTTGTGCTAGTCTGGAAAGGTCCCCATGGTTGTTTTCAACATGTCCTGCTATCTGATTGCATGTCGCTCTCTTCACCTGGTTCCTCTCCCATCTTCCCAAACATGATGTCCTTTTCCAGTGATCTCTCTCTCTCTTCTGATTGCGTGACCAAAATAAGACAGTTGTAATAGAGAATGACACGGTGACAAAATTCATCACCGTTCCCGTCCCCGCGGATAACCGCGGGAAATAATCCCATGTCATTTTCTAGTGTCTATTTCAACCTCGGTCCTTCTACACCCGCATTCTTCAAAGCAAAGCTTGCGAGTCAGTGGTTGTGGCCATTCATGCTCTGATTCTTATGTGAGCCAAGGATAATGAAGCCATTGTGATATCACTGATGTGATTGGTTCTTAGGCACTGGTGGAATGAGGCATTATGACATCACAATATCTGCTCTGGATACCAGAGACTGTCATTCTCAACATCAGTCCTTCTACACCAGCATTCTTCAAAGCAAAGCTTGCAGGTCAGTGGTTGTGGCCATTCATACTCTGATTCTTCTCTCTCTCCTTAAAGAATGACATGAAGATTGTTTACCGCAGTTATCCGCGGGGACGGGAACGGTGATGAATTTTGTCACCGTGTCATTCTCTAAGTTGTAACTTCATCACTTGGGTTTCAAGTGACATAGCCGGTTTGATCTCTTCCAGAATCGATTTGTTAGTTCTTCTGGCGCTCCACGGCACCCCTAAGATCCTTCTCCAGCACCAAAGCTCAAATGAGTCAATCTTCTTTCTGTCTTGTTTCCATAGCGTCCAGCTGACCACAGAGAAAATGAGTGTATGGACAGAGTCATTTGGAGTGTTACCTCCTTGCCTTTGAATACTTTGTTACGAGCCTACATTGAAGAGTGACCAAGTGCTATTCTGCAGAGTATTTCCTCCCTGCTAGTTGCGTCTTTGTTTACAAAAGAGCCCAGGCGATTGAAATTCTTTACAACTTCTATTTTATCGCTTTCAAGCTCAAAATCTTCACCATTTTCCATGTTCATGATCTTCATCTTGTTTATGTTTAGTTCTAATCCCATGTTATGACTTTTGACTTTCACTTTTCTCAGTAGATAAAGCATGTCTTCTTTGCTGCTAGTGACGAGTGTTATATCATCTGCAAAGTGCAAGTTGTTTATATTTCGGCCACCAACTGTGAAACCAACACTCTCTTCTTCCAAATTTGCTTTTCTGAGGATAGTTTCATAAGGTGACGAAATGCATCCTTGCCTGATGCCACATTTTATTGGAAACCGATCAGTGTTGCCGTATTCAATTCTCACTGTAGCTTCTTCATTTTCATATAGGCTCTCTGTCAGCTGAGTTATGTGTTTGGGTATTACCATTTGCAGTAGAGTTCTCCATAGTGCACTAGAGTTCTCCATGGTTAATTGTGATTCACACAGTCAAAAGCTTTGCTGTAGTTAATGAAGCAAAGGTAAAGGGGTTTTTGGTATTCTTTGCTCTTCTCCAATATCCATCCAATATTGGCAATAATATATCTTGTTCCTTGACCTTTTCTGAAACCAGCCTGAACTTCGGCTAGTTCTTGCTCAACATATGATTGGAGCCTTCATTGTAATATTTTCAGCAATATATTGCTGGTGTGTGGAATTAATGCAATTGTTCTGTAGTTGTTACAGTCCTTGGCGTCACCTTTCTTCACTATAGCTATGATCTTCTAGAGATTGTTAACCTAGGTTATTAATACGGTAACTAGATCTCATTGCATAAAAAGAGACCTATGCTAAAATAGCATGAGCTAGTGATAAAGTAACCCATAATGGTAGTCCACCTTGAGTAATGCATTGAGTAATGGTAACCTTATCTCAAAAAATTTGTTCTGGAAGTAGAAAAGGTTCAAAGAAGAGCGACTAAGATAATAAAGGTGATGGAACTCCTCCTGTATGAGGAAATACTAAAGAAGTTAGGGCTCTTCAGCTTTGAAAAGAGATGGCTGAGGGGAAATATGATTGAAGTCTACAAAATCTTGAATGGATACATGTGGATCAATTTTTTACTCCATCAAAAATTACAAAGACTAGTGGACACTCGATGAAGTCACAGGGACATACTCGTACTTTTAAAACCAATAGGAGGAATATTATTTTCATTATTTTCAGAGAATAGTTAAGCTCTAGAATGCATTGCCAGAGGATATGGTAAGAGCGGTTAATATAGCTGGGGGGGGGGTTTACAAGTTCCTGGAGGAAAAGTCCATAGCCTGCTATTGAGAAAAACATGAGGGAAGCCGTTGCTTGCCCTTGATTGGTAGTATTTGGGTTGTTGCCAGGTACTTGTGACCCAGATTGGCCACCATAAAGACAGGATACTGGGCCATATAGACTATTGGTTTGACCCAATAAGGCTATTCTTATGTTCTTATATTCTTATGTCCATGTTGATAACTATATCCCTTAGTGAATCAAGCCATTATGAGCAAAATACTGCAATGATGCTGTCGACACCAGAGGCAAAATGATGATAAGTTTCCAATCTAAAGAGATGGAGAAACATTGCAATCAGACAGGTGAGTTTAGGAACTAAAAGTTTCGAAAGCCTCTTCAGTGTGCTTGTCTTTCATCATATTTATACTACCAACAGAGCATATGACAAAGTGCTGGGCAAAAGTGGTATATATCAAATTTTATATGGAATTTCAAAATCACAAAAACAGCTCAGCCTGTACTCGGCAATCAGAAACACTTGGCAAGGCTTATGGCTGCTGAATCATATGTATCTCCAAGAACATCTGTCAGAAAAACATGATGTACCCTGGATGAATTTAGAAATAGTGCCTGCCGAGATTTCCAAATATTTTACACGTCTTTTAAACTTTTAACCTTAAAAATCATCATCTGTCATATAAAAACTCTGGAAATCAAAAAGTAAATGCATACCCTTATCTCCTCTGTTGCCCTTCAGACCCTGTGGCCCAGTAGCACCCACTAAACCTGGGAGGCCCATATCCCCCGTTTCTCCTTTTGGACCTGGAAATTAGAGAATAAAAATAAATCAGGCATTGCACCAACTATTCAGGGAATGACTGAAAAAAAAAAGAATATTATTTTATGGCCTATAAACATGAATTTAGAAGCAGTGCAAGTTATTGGACAATGTGACAGACCCATCACTACACACAACCTTATATTGAAGTATAGCATAATAGAAATAAGGAGCCTTTTACTAAGCCGGGGTAAAAATTGCAGTTACCGTGGCTTAAAGTGTGACTTTAGTGCACAGTAGGTGCAAATTTACCCCCTTTTGCAAAGCCGTAGCGCGTTTTTTAGCCACACCGGTAATAGCTCCGACACTCATGGAATTCCGATGAGCGTCAGAGCTGGTTACCGCCACGGCTGCGCTAAAAAACGTACTACGGTTATGTAAAAGAGGGGGGGGGGGTTAATGTGGCATCTACTGGGGGCATTTCTAATGTTACAGGTTATGTGTTAATATTCACGTTAGTGCATGGTAACTACTCCCAATTAAAGGGGAAGCACTTATTTATTTATTTCAAACATTTTTAATCCGCCTTTATCCAAGGCGGCTCACAATATTACATACACCAGGGGTGTCCAACCTGCGGCCCCGTGAAGTATTTAGTGCAGCCCCGGTCGAGGGCGATGCAGTGTTTTCCTCTGCTGCCCTCGGGTGTTTACCGTCTTGCCGGCTCCCTCCTCTGTCTTGCTGCAGCGTTTGCACATTTGTGCGGCCCCCAGAAACGTTTTTTTCAGCCAACGCGGCACAGGGAAGCCAAAAGGCTGGACACCCCTGACATACATATTTCAAGGCTTGCACAACATAAAGATCCTCTGCATCAGCAAAAATCGTAAGATTACACCATCTCAACCCATAAATTACATTTAAGGGGAAATTCTGTAAATGGCATCTATAATATAATATGAGGCTCCTTTTACAAAGGTGCGTTAGGGCCGTAACGCGTGGAATAGCGCGCGCTAACTGCTACCACCGCCTCTTGAGCAGGCGGTAGTTTTTTGGGTAGCGCGTACTAATCCGGTATGTGCACTAAAAACACTAGTGCACTTTGGAAAAGGAGCCCATAATTTATAGTTTATTATATCCCGCCTTTCCCAAGGCGGGTCACAGCAAAATAGAAACATAGTAAAAGTCACATATATAACAACAATTTCAACCATCATAAAACAAGACAATAATAACAGGCCTCCTAAAAGTCACAAGAAGGCTACCAGCGCCTCCCCTAAACACATACTCATTCAGATCCCATATGTCATCCTACAGAAAAGATGGGTTTTTTTTGAAACATTTTCTTAAATCTACTCAAATTTATCTGTCGTTGCAGGTGTCCTGGGAGCTTATTCCACTCTTGGGGACCCACACAGGAAAACATACTAACTCTAGACACCGCCAGCCGCAATTGCTTCGCAGTTGAGATGCGTAACTCAGCATGAGTCACTGAGCGCAGCGCGCGCCGGGGTTCATACGACAGAACGCTATCCATCAAATGCCTTGGCGCCTGATTGTGAATGCAAAGATACACCGTAACTGATAATGTATGAACAAGTCGATGTTCCAATTTCGACCAAATATAAAGATACATAGCATTCGGTCACACAATCACACTTGCGCAATCGAAACAGAGTGCGAACAGTCGAGGTGTCTATCACATGTCAATCAGGCTTAGGTGCCTCTTACAGAATCGCGCATACCGGCGCCTAACTTAAAACTTAGGCCCTCTTTTACAAAAGTGCGCTAATCGATTTAGCGTGCATTAATTGGTTAGTGCACCTTAGTAAAAGAGGGGGTTAGTCACCTGTAAAATAGGCCCAGGTTTTAAAGGCCTACATTATAGGTGCCTAAGTCTACTATTACTATTTATCACAGGACATACAAACATGACATATACCCCCTCTTTTACTAAGGTGTGCTAACTGATTAGCGCACGCTAATCGAATTAGTTCCCACTAAATGCTAACACGTCCAAAGACTAACATGCACGCATTAGCGTTTAGTGCATGCTAAATCGATTAGTGCATGCTAAATCGATTAGCGCGTGCTAAATCGATTAGCGCGCCTTACCCCCCCCCTCTTTTACCAAGGTGCACTAAGCTTTTTAGCGCGCGCTAAACATGTGCTAAACGCTAACACGTGCATGTTATCCTATGGATGTGTTAATGGTTAGTGCACGCGTTGATTTAGCGCATGCTAAATACGTGCAAAAAACGCTTAGCGCGCCTTTGTAAAAGAGGGCCATAGGGTTGGGAATGCAGAACCCGAGGTGAGAGGAGTTAGGAGTTGAAAGCAGTGTCAATGAAGTGGGCTTTTAACTTAGGCTTGAACGCTGCCAGAGACAGAACCCAGCATATGTCCTAGGCGGTTCATAGTCATTCGCGCGCGAGACTTCAGCGCGCTGACATTGCAGCGCCGACAACTCAGCGCAAGACCCTAGCGTGCCACCTAAAAAGTGACTTTTAAAGAGCTCCGACGCGGGGTGTGAGGAACCCCCCCCCAGTTTATTTTATACTCTTTGCGCTGCCGCTGAGGGGGATTGGGGGGGTTGGAACCCTCCATTATAGAGTAAACTTAACTTTTTCCCGATTTTTTAGGAAAAAGTTAAGTTTTCTCTATAATGTGGGGAGGTTCTCCCAATGACAGCGCCCCTCCCAATGACAGCGCGAACAGTCTGAAGTAAAGTGGGGGTTCCCCCTCCCACACCCCTTGTCGGAGCTCTTTAAAAGTCACTTTTTAGGTGGCGCGCTGGTGTCTTGCGCTGAATTGTCGGTGCTGCAATGTCGGCCCGCTGAAGTCTCGCGTGCTTTTGTCACCGTCCCAGGCATATGGCGCAGCAAGACAGATGGGAAGGAGTCTGGAGCTGGCAGTAGAGGAGAAGGGCACAGATAGGAGGGACCTTTAAAGGCTCCTTAAGAGAATCACGCCTAGCGGTGCCTGAGTCCTTCTCTGCACCTAAACACGCCTACTTTGGCATTAGGTGTCATATGATAGGTGTCTACATTTTCTAGAATCGCACCTAAAGGGATAGGCACCTATTGCCCATTTCATTTTTTTTTTTTTCAATAATGAGCTTGTTAAAAGCTCATAATTGAAGCCAATTTACTGATTGTTTGTTTTTTCCAGTGTTTGATCATTACGTTTGAACCAGGTCAGCTTTTTTGAAGTTTCGACATCTGTGTGCTGATTGGAGAAGGCTGACCGGATATGATGTAATTTTGACGTTTTGCGCATTGTTGGGGGGTTTTTAACCTCCGCTGGACTGTATCCAGTTGCTTCGGGGCTGTTCGCTTAGTGGCTGTACACTTCACTGATCCCCCTGACGAGCCAATGGGTTGACGAAACAAAGTCACTTGTTGGGAGGTTGGAAGAAACGCGACAGCGTTGGAACTCAAGTTGTCCCTTTCCAGCTAAGTCCTTGAGCATGCTTCTGGGCGGCAGTGCCCTTTTCTAAACCTAAGCTGTGTGTGAGGGAGGGTTTTTGGGGGTTTTTTGCCTATGACAGTATGTAAAGCAGTTTATCTTGTACCTCTTGGTGAATGCACTGCTACTTTATTCTGAGGCTTTTTTCTTCCTCGTATATTGGGTGCATGCTGGGTTTGAATTGGGGTGCCTCACAGTGGCCAGGATCTTACAACACTTTTTTTTTTTGATTTATTAAAAAGCCTACCATATTTTTGGTAGGTGTTTACATTTTTATCACAGAACATTCATAAGGCATTCTAGATTATTTCCAGGACACTCTCTGTAAACTCCAGCCTTAAACCTGCGTTAGTCAAATGCAAGATGAGATGAGACAGGATGAGATTGAATTACATCAGACTTGACATTCTTTAGTCCCTGAATAAACAGCACAATTTGTTCTACTGATTGGAGATCCTTTTCTTTGCCTTAATTAAAGTGCTCCGCTGCCTTTTTTTTACCAAGATGTTTTCCTACGTCTGTTCTAAGTGTAGTTTGAAAACCTCATTCTTGCTTTCTTTTTCATTCCTCATGGCAGACGTTAGGGGATTTTTAGAGGACATGCGCTGGGCTTTGCTCTCAGGCCCACACATACTTTGTACCCGTGGGCCTACAAAATAATTTTCAAAGGCCAAAAGTTTTCCTGTCAAAATTTGGGCCATTAAGAGAAAGTGGGTAATTTATACCCACGTGAATCGTACCTGCTATGAAGCATGACGGTTTAGGTCCAAATTCTCTAAACAGCGCCTAAGGTTAGGCACCTATTATGGTGGCGCCCATCTAGATAGGCGTCTAAATTGAACAACAAGCTCAATTAAGTTTTTTAATTAGCAATAATTGAAACTTAGGCGCCTATCAAGAAAGAGCAATTCTGTAACAAGGTGCCTCTAAAAATTTAGGCGGCTTTCAAAAAAATAGGTGCTATGCATGTTAGGTGTGGGCGTGGCTACGTGTTAGGCACCTTGTTATAGAATCGCTGCTCTTAAGCGTGCTTAAGCGCTCACATGGCCGCCTAACTTTTAGTTGGGCCTAGAGCTGGCCTATTTATTGGGCACCTTCAAAATAGGTGCCCAAATAGGTACCGCTCAGCGCGATTCACTAAACAGCTCCCAATTTTATATAAATCCTATGTCGGTACCTAACTTTTGCCCGTTAGTCTTTAAGGGGTTCTCAAACCAAGTCTCAGGATACACCCAGCCAGGGCAGGATTAGCCAATAGGCCAAGTAGGCACGTGCCTAGGGCCCGAAATGGTCAGGGGGGCCCGATGAAGGAGGGCATCAACATTGTTTTTTCCAAACGGCGATGGGCCCCTCCAGCATCGATCGGCAATGCGGGGCCCCCCCCCCCCAATCGGCAATGCGGGCCCCACCCCGATCAGCAACGCGGTCCCCTCCCCCCATCGATGGAAAGTAAGACAAGCAAGCAACATGGGTAAGAAAGGTAATGGGAACTGTAATTGTGCAAGCGGTGCTGCTTGCCCATAGCTTCCCTCTGACGCAGCTTCCTGTTTCCGCCTGGATGCATGGTGGGGTGGGGGGAGGGCAGGGGGCCCAGTGTACTTGTATGCCTAGGGGCCCTTGATGAATTAATCCTGCCCTGCACCCAGCCAGTCTGGTTTGCAAGATATTTATAATAAAAATGCTTGTCTCCATTGAATGCAAATCCATCTCATGCATATTCATTGTGGGCATTCTGAAAACCTGACTAGTGTGTCCTCCCCCTCTCTTTTTTTTTTTTTTTTTTTTTGCGAAAGGTGAAAATGTATTCATTTATTTATTTATTTCAAAGTATTTGATATGCCACCTTTCGATAATTACATCAACACAGTTTTACTTGTTAATTACATTTTATTATGTTATCATCGTAAAGCATATGGGGACAGACGCTCCTTTTACAAAGGTGCGCTAAGCATTATAGCACACGCTAAATATTAGCTTGCACTAACCACACACTAAACACTAACGCCTGCATGTTAATCTATGGACGCGTTAGCCGTTAGCGCGCGTATATATTTAGCATGCGCTAAAATGCATAGCGCATCTTAGTAAAACAGGGAATTAAAGATCTCAAAAGGCATACTTTGAAAGAAACGCAGGAGAAATACGAGATGTTTAAATATCTATGTGGCATAAGTGCACAGGAGGCAAGTCTCAATTGTAAGAAAGCTCTGGAATGAAGGAGCATAAGATGAAAGTGAAAGGGGATAGATTCAAAATAACCTGAGGAAATACTTCTTCATAGAAAGGATGATCAATTCATGGAATGTTCTCCCAGTGGAAGTGGTGGAGATTAGGGAATTGCACAGGAATGAGGATTGTGGAAATCCCGCAGAAACTGGAGGATTCCTGCAGGTATGAAAAAAGTTGTCACGTGATTCCCACGGGAATAGAAGGTACTAAACCTCTGATGACTCCAGAAATCGGCTTGAATTGGACCGAGACAAGCCATTGGAGCACCAGAATGAGGCTTGGGCTTTATGGCGAGAGGCAGTTGGAGTACCAGAATGAGGCTTTGAATGCCCATAGCAGTCCCCATGAGGTAATTGTCTGCAATAAACTGAACGCAGATACTGCGCATTCCCCCTGCATTCACCACACAAGCTTTGCACTTTAAGTTTTGCAATTAAGAAGCAGTAAGAAGCATATTTTTAATTTCTTAATTTGAGTGTACTTTTTGAATATAATTATGGGGAGGTGATATATCTATTTGTAATAGAATACAATTTTAATTGTATTTAAGTGCTTTTATAGTGTAATATGATTGTATTATATGTTGCACTTACTTATGGCTTCAAAATGAATAAAGATATTTTAAAAAAGCAGTAAGAACAACTTCCCACACGTTAATAAAAGGCCCCCAAAACTGCCATAATATCTTTAATTACATGCTGCCTTTTTAAATCCTAAACACCTGCTAATTCAGTTATACAGGTAGCATTCCTTTTTTGCATGATCTGAGAATTTTGCACATTTCTGGAAATAGGAGAACTCCTGGCTCTTTCATGCATGGGTTTCATTGATTTCACACTTCAGTGGCTGGAACTGCCGTGGCAGATTTTCAGTTTTACCTTTTCAAAATGCCAGCGCATATTTGCACAGTGCGTAGCGCGAGAAAAAAAGCTTGATCAATGTGAAACAACGGTTGGAAATGGAATTACCTGGCAGTCCATTTTCCCCTGGCTCTCCTTTCTGGCCTGATCCTGGGGTGCAGCATTCACAGCAGTTGAAGAAGAAATCGCTCGTTTCCAGGGTAAAGTTTTCAAATGGAAAGAGAGTTGTAGCAGTCGTGAAATCCTGATCAATGGTGGATAGCTCAGTGGTGGTTTCACTTGTTTCTAACATGTCGGTAAAGCTGGTTTCATCTGTGGGAGGGACAATGGAGGTCTCCAAATCATTTAGGAGCTCATAATCTAGAGACTTCTTAGTGTACTTTGTTGGCTGAGTAGTTTTCCCCTCCATATGAACAATGGCAAAAGTAAAAATAAAGGTGACAGTGGGCCAAGAAAAAATCCCCATATTTGTATCTGTAAAATATATGTACAACAATAATGTTATAGATATATGGAATACTTCATTTAGTTACAAGCAATCTGATTGGTTGGAACCCAAAGTATTGCTTTTATTTATTTATTTTTTTTCATGCCATGTTTTACCTATTTGCATAAAATATCCATATTTCTACTTTTAAAAAGAAACAAAAATAAGAACAAATTATAAAAGAAATTTAGCACACTGTTATAAATAAACTCTACTGTGGACTAATGTACCGTACATTTTGGTTTTCTACCTGTCATCGTTCTGGATTTTGAAGACCAATTACCTTCTTGCTTCATGGGACTAACAAGAGAATACCACAGCAGTCAGATTGGAAATTCACCAACGTTATCCAGTTAAGTGCACCTCAATATCTGCGCTCGACCCACTCAGCATGATTTAACGAGACAGTATATATAGGCAGATATATAGAGATCACCAAACCTTGACTGGTTATGTCCTCCAAGTTAAGTACATTGGATTTTCCAACTTGTGAATATCAGCAAATTTACTGCTCTTTGCTTTATGCTGTCTGTACTTTTGAATTGAATCTTTGAACTAAACTTTTTGAATACATATTAATTAGATGTTATCTGAGTCTACGGAAAACTTATTATTTGGTTTTGCACTTATTATTTTGGATTTTGCACTTATACGCTGCAGGGTCCTGGGATGTTTTACAACTTATTACGTGTTTGGGTAAATGAGAACCGACAACTTGCCTAAACAGGGTTTCATGGGCAGAGTTGTTAAGACTGAGGACCCTCTATACACATTTTAAGATTGGTTGTTATATTATTTTGAATAAAGTCAGTTTTCCATAGCTTCTCGTTTTGAAAGATTTCTCTACATACTCCATGATTTACTGTGATGTGCTAGGTAGTAAAATGCGCCTAATTCAGCTTAAAATGAAATATCGTAGAACACGATCAGGCAGCCAAATGTGCAAAAATTGAGGGCCTGATTCTATAAACAGCACCTAATTCCTAGGTGCCGTTGAGTGCAATTGTCAGTCATTCACTAGGTACCATTTATAGAATTATTCCAGTGGTCTTAGGAGCCAGTAGGCATTGAATCCTTAGGCATACTGCCATTTAGACCAAAGTTTTCTTGGCCTACAGAAATGCACTTAAGTCAAACTAGAGAATGACACGGTGACAAAATTCATCACCGTTCCCGTCCCGCGGATAACCGTGGGAAACCATCTTCATGTTATTCTTTAAGGAGAGAGGAAAGAATCAGAGTATGAATGGCAACAACCACTGACCCTCAAGCTTTGCTTTGAAGAATGCTGCTGTAGAAGGACTGAGGTTGAGATAGACACTAAAGAATGACAGTCTCTGGTATCCAGAGCAGATCTTGTGATGTCATAATGCCTCATTCCACCAGTGCCTAAGAGCCAATCACATCAATGATGTCACAATGGCTCCATTATCCTTGGCTCACATAAGCACAGCCACTGACCCGCAAGCTTTGCTTTGAAGAATGCTGGCGTAGAAGGACTGAGGCTGAAATAGACACTAGAAAATGACATGGGATTATTTCCCATGGTTATCCGCGGGGACGGGAACGATGATGAATTTTGTCACCGTGTCATTCTCTAAGTCAAACCATGCTCAAAATCCACCCAAAATCTGCCCCAAATCTGCCTCTAACCATGTCTACTTGCTAGTAGGTGCCTCGGTGTAGACGCCTACCTCAAAGTCTACCTAATTAGGCGCCTACCAGCTAATTAATTTTTTAAATCATTTCTTAATTTTTTTTAATGTCGCTTTCAATTATCAGAGCTGATTAAGCCAATTAAGAAAATTAACACCCCCCCCCCCTTTATGAAGACGCTCTAGGCTTTATTATCGCCGGCTGCAGTGATATTAGCTCCAATGCTGATAGAATTTCTATGAGCTAATACTGCCATGGCTGGCGATAAAAAAAGTCTAACGCAGCCTCATAAAAGGGGGCCTAAGCCAGGTGCCTAGATTGTCTAGTTAGGTCGATCTAGGCGCCTAACTTTAGATTTCACTTATAGAATCTGGGCCTAACTGTGCGCTGTAAAATGTTCTTCCAATTTCACGCTGGGTTTTACTAAACTGCGGAAGAGCTTTTTACTGCAGGCCGATGAGGTAAATGCTCCGATGCTCTTAGGAAATGAATGAGCATCAGAGCATTTACCTCACTGGCCCATGGTAAGAAGCTCTTCTGCGGAAATTTGTAAATCCCAGTACTTTGTGATCTTTTCAGTTCTTTTTCTCCAAACCAACTGTTTCCAAGTATTAGCGTTTTAGCAAAGCATACATATTTAGCTTACATCAATGTTATCAATTCTAATCTGCCTATCAATTTATATTCTAAAAATCCCCCCACGTCTTTTTTTTTTATTATTTTATATGACTTTATTCTTATTTTTAATTACATTGAATGCCCATTTTTTACGTAAACATTGGTGAATTATCGCCTCTTTTATCAAGCAGCAGTAGCGAGTGCCACACAACAAACGCACTGAAGACTACTATTCGGTGCATTTACCATGTAGGCCCATGCTGTTCAGCTTGATAAAAGAGGCCCTTAATCTGGTGACTGTGTCATATTGTTTCCAATATTTGGTTTAGTGGATGGTAATCACACTGTAGAAGCAGACACAGTTAATGGAGGATAAATGATATTTTATTGGAGAATCAAATTCAAAATCAAGCCCGACATGACCACGTTTCACCCACCAAGGGCTGCTTGAAGGGCTAAAACATTACTGTTAAAAAAAATAAACATAATAAAATTCACAAAATACACATAAAATCATAATAGAACCATAACATATATACAGTATATGGTTCTTCGGTAAAATATTTTTTATCCTCCAAAACATGTTTGTTCCTATAACTTCTACCTACTTGTTTCCTGGGACTTATATTTTATTTAGACAGTTTTGCTGCAGCCACTGATAATGTGGTCTATGGTTTCCTTTTTTTTTTTTTTTTACACAGACTACATTTTTGTCATTGCTACCTTTTTTTGTCTTGATGACAATTGTTTGAATCACTTGTTCTTGAACAGAAAAAAAAAATATTGCTTCTGGTTTTTTTAGACTTCCATTTCCATGTTAAGTTGTTGCCAGCAATTCTTTCTATAGGTTCAGATACTGTATTGTCTTTACAACTGTTTGTTTTTCCAGTGTGCTAATCTGTTTTTTATCTTTTTTTTTGTATTCCTCTTTAATTTCTGTAGATTTAAACAATTTTTCATTTTGTAAAAGCAATAGTTGATTATTGTTGTATAAGATGAAATTCTTTTAGGTTATATATATACCGTGAATCCCTGAAAATAAGACACTAGGTCTTATTTTCAGGGTAGGTTCTTTTTTTTCATGTACAATTATCATCTCTCCCTTCTTCTCCTCCACCCCAATTCTTCCTCTTTCCTTTCTCTCCCCCACTCCATGTCCAGCATCTTTCCTCCCCTCTCACCCATCCCCTTGTGCCTTCCCTCCCTCCCTTGTGCAGCAGAACCCTTTTAGTTCTTTAATGCAGAAATGTAAATCTGTTTATTGTATGTAAATCGCCGTATCTAAATTGCTGATTGCAGTTACTGTCCATTCTTTTTCTTTCTATAGCTTGTAACTTTCCATCATAATAGAATACAAGTTTGGCTTCAATCCCTCCCTTCCTCCCATTCTGCCCCCCCCCCTCCTTGCAGAATTTTTCTATCCCCCCCCCTTGCGCAGCCAAACTGCGCTGACACTTCCATCTCTTCCTCCCATTAGAACGACGACAACCGCAAGACCGATATACCTTGCAAACAGCAGTGTCAGCAAAAATCTAATCAGGCTGCTTGATGGCCTTCTCCCTCCCGGGCGTTCCTCTGTCACATCACTAATGATGTCATCAGCAACGCAGCACACGGAACACCTTGGAGGGAGAAGAGAAGGCCGCGAAGCAGCCTGATTAGATTTTTGCGACGCTGCCATTTGCAAGATATATAGGTCTCACGGTCTAATGGGAGGGAGAGATGGAAGTGTCAGTGGGGGTTCGGCTGCGCAATGGGGGCGGGGCAAAGTGCTGCTGCCGGTGACTAGGGCTTATTTTTAGGATAGGGCTTATATTAAGACCAACCCCGAAAATTATCCTAGGGCTTATTTTTGGGGTAGGTCTTATTTTTGGGGAAACACGTTATATGTATGGATATAGATATGTTACCATGACTAGAAATTTTGTGTCAAGCATGTCTTCAGCTCTGTTTGGTAAACTGTAACATCTAAAACTAAAAATAATGGGAGATCAAAAAGTTAACACGAGAAAATGGAGTAGATTATGTGCTGTTCAAGGAAGGGAGAGTGTTTATGAGCAACTTGAAAAACTGAAGGTGGTCAAAGCGATGGGACCAGACGGGATCCATCCTAGGATACTGAGGGAGCTCAGAGAGGTTCTGGCGGGTCCTATTAAAGACTTGTTCAACAAATCTCTGGAGATGGGAGTGGTTCCCGGGGATTGGAGGAGAGCAGATGTGGTCCCTATTCACAAAAGTGGTTAACAAGATTTCCAAACTTCAACATCGTATTAATAACTTCATAAGAAATATAAATTTGGGGACATATTAATAATATTTTAGATTCTGAGATTCCTTTAACTTATGAAATAGTAATTTGTGGTACCATTTTGCATATCAAAGATCTCTTAGATAATTATGACAAGTACAGCTATACAATTGATTACACGAAACTGGAAAAACTGGGATCGTCTCAACTTTACATTTTGTGGGCTAGTTTATGTCTAATATATAAATTTGAGAAAATGAACGCTGTTTTTTTAGGGAATAATAAAAATTTTAAATTAATTTGGGGCCCATTGACGACTTTTGTTGTTAGTTAAAATGCACATCCAGGGAGGGAGGGAATACAAGGTTTTTAATTAACTATTTTTTTACGGATGGTAATAGGGGGAAGGGTGATATTTTTGTGGTTTGATAAATAAGTCTGAATGGTTATATATGTGTATTTTCTGTTTTAAAATATGTATAATATATTTTTGAAACCATGTAAATTTTATTGTAATTTTAATGATACAGTTTAGATTGGGTGGGGGAGGATATCAATATGAATGAATCTTGTAAAATTTAAGTGATATCTACAGTGTAAAATGTTTAATTCATTCTTTTTTCACTTATTGAATGTGTTTTAAAATGAATAAAGAATATAAAAAAATATATATATAAACGTAAATAGTGCTCAGCCACCATGAGGTCAATGCAGGCTACTGACCGCCACTTAATAATACAATGTTTTGATTTTCCAAGAGGATTTCTCATTGATATCAGAAACTGTAACATCTTCCATATTTCAGACTGCCTTGTTACCCAGCAAGAAAACAATAGTGGATTCCTTTTCAACAGATCACTTTAACAGCCCCGAAAACTTGTCCCCATAAACAATTTTTTTTTTTAGTCTGTTAAATGTGACTGTAGACACACAGCTTCAAAAATAGTCATCTTTTTTTTTTTTCTCCGAAAGGAAATGAAGCCAAACCAGAGTGGAAGTTATCTTTCTGGGGCATCTCTCTTTTATGAACAACCATGGGTCAGAAAACTTCTGGAAATAAATCTGCCTGAAAAGCAACAGGGCCTCTCTGAGCCAGAAGCACGACAGAAGGTTTTTTGTTCCCAGAAACCTACCCCATGTTCATGCAAGATGTAAAAGACTGGACCCTCACCTTCCTTTCAGGCTAGCCTCGCTGTTTGACCGTGTTCAGTATTACTGAGAACAGTCCCTTGTATTGTCTGAGTACTGTAACTTAAGCAATTGCTAAGCCTGTAGGCTTCTCTCAAGCAGAACATCAAGTGAGCTGTTGGTCGGAAAGTTTGACAAAACGCCTAGATTTTCAACCCCAAAGAAATATTGCAATAAGATTATTTCTTAGCTTTATTGTAGACATGTCAAATATAACTAGGAGCACATTAGGGCGTTAGTAACACTCAGATTACTTTCTTGACCATCATTTTCCTCGTTTTTATTGAACCCTCCTTCTGTTCATCTCCTAAATGTCTCCTCTCCTATAAAATTGTAGTTCTTCCCTTTTTTTCAAACTTGTTTCTAGTTAGTCCAGTTAGAATCTCCAGACATGTACGTTTTTTACGTACTCCCCCCATTTTAATCGATGTCTATCACTTAGAAATACGTACATGCGTTTTAATCAAATTTTAAATAAAACTTGAAACTTGATTAACATATTGCAGTCAGGTCCTGTCATGATGAATAGATGCCTTCGCTTTCAACATAACATAATGAGTGTTTGAACTGGTTTTAACATAACAGTAAACTGATAAAATGCCCCCGCGCTTCAGCAATATTAAATTGTTGTGGCTTTGTTATGCTTTCATTAAGTTGAAGAACTGATACATTTGCTTAGCAGTTCAAGTTATCACGCACCCCTCTCCGTAGGAAAAAAACGCAGAGGCAGAAAAGTCTGCCCACAAAAATGGTAAAAGAATGCTATTTCCACAGAAGTATATTACATCCTGATTATTCTGTAGCAGCATGCCAAAATGTCAATGTAACATAAAAATTTACTTCTATACCACAGTCACCGTTAAGTTCTAAGCGGTTTACAAAAAATAAAAAATAAAAATAACACAGATGAATGAAAAGTTTTAATCACTTACGTATCTAATCCTATGGAAGATAAACTGAAGCATGAAAGTTTATGTTATCACCTACCTTAATGACAGTTCTCTCTCTCTTTCTCATCAACACACTCTTTAGATGGTGCTTGGGAAAAGTCGATCTACCCTCAATGAGGGATTCGTTTACTTTATTGCTCTGATTCTTTCACTCTTGGCCAATGAGCAAAAAGCTGCAGGAAGCACGGATAAAGGGATTGGTTCGTTGCTTCCTCAGGTAATGCATGTGATACTGAAGGCTGAAACAATGCATAGTTTGGCTTGGTTTTCCACTGTTTCGTTGTTCCTCTGCTGGCTTTAATCTATCGCAGATATAATGGCCCACATGACGATTTTGTGGTTTTCAGTGCAAACTGTTTGAAAAGGAAAAATAATAGAACCTCGGAGTATTTCAAATATCACTATCAAAGTGCTATAGCTTTTTGAGAGGAAATAGGAAAAACTACAATGAAAACACCAATTTTTAATTAGAAATTTTGGCATACAAAACCATTAAACCAAAGCACATAAACAGACCAAGCTTATTCAAACACAAAAGAAAAGATGAATGGGGTAATTCTGTACAAGGCACACCTATACAGAATTTCACACATATAAACGACTACAGTTGATTCAAAATACTGCAGCCAGATTGATCTTGGGGGAAAAAAAGAAGTTTGATCATGAGTCACCTCTGTAGAGGAAACTTCATTGGCTTCCCTTTAGACTGAGAGTTCGATGTAAATGTGCCTATATAGTTTTTAAAATCTTACACGGACTTTTTGTTTCTTTAATCCCTTTTATCTCTAAGCATCACGAGATCTTTGGGTACAAGTGTAAGCTCTTTCCCATCCTTGAAGGGAATAAAGTCTGCAAGCAAAATTTCCCGTTCTTTTATAAGACCTTGTTTATCTCTTTGGATTTTCCACAAGACCTTGAAAACTGTCTTGTTCCAGCATTATTTAGGTAATAGTTGTAATTAGTGAAGATAGATCCCTGTTTTGCAATCTAATTATCGTTACGTCTGAATTACATGGTTCTAACTGTACCGAAAGTCATTCTCAGGAATTTGAAGTGGAGGTTTTTGGGGCAATTTGGTGTTCAATGACATGTGCGGATTTATTTTTTTTTTTATTTAACACCAGAACAGAGTTTCTCCAAATACTACATGGTGATAATATAAAGATAATGTCAGATAGAACCCGGAAGTCATCGGAGTTAAAAATGCTGAAAATTGTCACTTAGAACCCTGTAATTCTAAGGTCACGTTATGTAAACCGAATCGAGCTCCTAACTCTAGGAGATGATCCAGTATATAAATTTAAGATTTAGATTAGATTAGATATATGCAGAAGTATGTAATGTAATGTAATGTAATTTATTTCTTATATACCGCTACATCCGTTAGGTTCTAAGCGGTTTACAGAAAGTCTACATTAAGATTATAAATAAGAAAGGTACTTAAAAAATTCCCTTACTGTCCCGAAGGCTCACAATCTAACTAAAGTACCTGGAGGGTAATAAAGAAGTGAAAGGTAGAGATAGAAGAAAAAATAAAATAAACATTTTAACAATACAGCATTGATCTAAATACTTTGGAAAGTAGAAGAGAGGAGAGAAAGGAATAGATGCAGATGGGGGAACCGTTGAACAATAGAGCTCTGGAGAAATTTAAATGATAAAAATAGAACAAAACAAGGACAAAAGGCAAAACAGTAGATAAGATTAAAGATAATCCAATCCCTTTATCCGTGCTTCCTGCAGCTTTTTGCTCATTGGCCAAGAGTGAAAGAATCAGAGCAATAAAGTAAACGAATCCCTCATTGAGGGTAGATCGACTTTTCCCAAGCACCATCTAAAGAGTGTGTTGATGAGAAAGAGAGAGAGAACTGTTATTAAGGTAGGTGATAACATAAACTTTCATGCTTCAGTTTATCTTCCATAGGATTAGATACGTAAGTGATTAAAACTTTTCATTCATCTGGGTTATTTTTTTTTTTTTTTTTGTAAACCGCTTAGAACTTAACGGTGACTGTGGTATAGAAGTAAATTTTTATGTTACATTGACATTTTGGCATGCTGCTACAGAATAATCAGGATGAGCCAGTTGTGTGAATATTTGCCCTAAGTGCCGTACCATAAGCACATGTTTAAGTGACAGAGGCCCCGATTCTATAAATGGCACCTAAAACATAGGTACTGAAGAACAAGGCACTTAGGGGCAAATTCTATAAACAGTGTCCCGATTGTAGGCCGATCCAGCCAATCGGGACACACGTTTTCTATTTTAAAAAATCCCGAGGCAGGCTGCCTACACTTTAGGAATGCCTAGGAATGCTTAAGTTCGCCCAAGGCTGGGTGTTGGCGTGGTTTCACCCAGAAATGGCCCTAGGCGAGCTTAAGTATGGCCCTAGGCGTCTCCCTAGGGCTGCAAAAGGTACCCGAAATGTATGCCCACAGAATGCAGGCTACCTTTCAAATAGACACAGCTGCTAAACTAATCACAGCAAGAAAATCTCCCTGCTACGGCTGCTCAACTAATCCCCACCGCAAGTCGGCTGGCAGGAGAGATGCCCGCTCCCTCCTGCCACCACCCTGAACCCTCCCCCCACCACACACACACACACACACACACATTGTCTGCAGTAGGAGAGATTGGGCCAATTCTATAACTCCATCAGGGCACTCTGACGCTATTATAGAATACTAACACAAATAGGGCATCCCACCTGCCGGGAATTGTTTCGGGGGGTAGCGGCAGGAGGGATTGGGCATCCCTCCTGCCGGGGGTTGTTTTGGGGGGTTCTGGTAGGAGGGATGCCCAATCCCTCCTGCCGCTACCCCCGAAACAATTCCCGGCAGGTGGGATGCCCTATTTGTGTTAGTATTCTATAATAGCGTCAGAGTGCCCTGATGGAGTTATAGAATTGGCACTCCCCGCACTCCATCAGAGCGCAAAAAAGGAGGTACCAATTTACATAATTGCCCGCATAAGATTTTTAAATTATTGCTTAAATGTATTATGGTACATAAGGGCTACTATACCTCAGTGCAGAATATATTTGCAAAAGTCCTTTTCTGACAGAAGAGCCTTTTTTGAAGCCCCTATGTACCGTATTTTCGCGGATATAACGCGCGCGTTATACGTGATTTTACGTACCGCGCATACCCCTCGCGCGTTATATGGCTGAGCGCGGTATAGAAAAGTTTTTAAACATAGTTCCCACCCCGCCCGACGCCCGATTCACCCCCCCAGCAGGACCGCTCGCACCTCCACCCCGAACGACCGCTCGCACGCGCTCCCACCCGCACCCGCATCCACGATCGGAGCAAGAGGGAGCCCAAGCCCTCTTGCCCGGCCGACTCCCCGACGTCCGATACATCCCCCCCCCCGGCAGGACCACTCGCACCCTCACCCTGAAGGACCGCCGACTCCCCAACAATATCGGGCCAGGAGGGAGCCCAAACCCTCCTGGCCACGGCGACCCCCTAACCCCACCCCGCACTACATTACGGGCAGGAGGGATCCCAGGCCCTCCTGCCCTCGACGCAAACCCCCTCCCCCCAACGACCGCCCCCCCCCAAGAACCTCCGCCCGTCCCCCAGCCGACCCGCGACCCCCCTGGCCGACCCCCACGACACCCCCACCCGCCTTCCCCGTACCTTTGTGTAGTTGGGCCAGAAGGGAGCCCAAACCCTCCTGGCCACGGCGACCCCCTAACCCCACCCCGCACTACATTACGGGCAGGAGGGATCCCAGGCCCTCCTGCCCTCGACGGAAACCCCCCTCCCCCCCAGCCGACCCGCGACCCCCCAGGCCGACCCCCACGACCCCCCCACCCCCCTTCCCCGTACCTTTGGAAGTTGGCCGGACAGACGGGAGCCAAACCCGCCTGTCCGGCAGGCAGCCAACGAAGGAATGAGGCCGGATTGGCCCATCCGTCCTAAAGCTCCGCCTACTGGTGGGGCCTAAGGCGCGTGGGCCAATCAGAATAGGCCCTGGAGCCTTAGGTCCCACCTGGGGGCGCGGCCTGAGACACATGGTCGGGTTTGGCCCATGTGCCTCAGGCCGCGCCCCCAGGTGGGACCTAAGGCTCCAGGGCCTATTCTGATTGGCCCACGCGCCTTAGGCCCCACCAGTAGGCGGAGCTTTAGGACGGATGGGCCAATCCGGCCTCATT
This sequence comes from Geotrypetes seraphini, assembly GCF_902459505.1. Taxonomy (NCBI): domain Eukaryota; kingdom Metazoa; phylum Chordata; class Amphibia; order Gymnophiona; family Dermophiidae; genus Geotrypetes; species Geotrypetes seraphini. Next base: position 165,393,722 of record NC_047092.1, on the reverse strand, counting down.
CCTTCGTTGGCTGCCTGCCGGACAGGCGGGTTTGGCTCCCGTCTGTCCGGCCAACTTCCAAAGGTACGGGGAAGGGGGGTGGGGGGGTCGTGGGGGTCGGCCAGGGGGGTCGCGGGTCGGCTGGGGGGGAGGGGGGTTTGCGTCGAGGGCAGGAGGGCCTGGGATCCCTCCTGCCCGTAATGTAGTGCGGGGTGGGGTTAGGGGGTCGCCGTGGCCAGGAGGGTTTGGGCTCCCTTCTGGCCCAACTACACAAAGGTACGGGGAAGGCGGGTGGGGGTGTCGTGGGGGTCGGCCAGGGGGGTCGCGGGTCGGCTGGGGGACGGGCGGAGGTTCTTGGGGGGGGGCGGTCGTTGGGGGGAGGGGGTTTGCGTCGAGGGCAGGAGGGCCTGGGATCCCTCCTGCCCGTAATGTAGTGCGGGGTGGGGTTAGGGGGTCGCCGTGGCCAGGAGGGTTTGGGCTCCCTCCTGGCCCGATATTGTTGGGGAGTCGGCGGTCCTTCGGGGTGAGGGTGCGAGTGGTCCTGCCGGGGGGGGGATGTATCGGACGTCGGGGGGGGCATCAGGCTTTCAGGATGGGGACAGACCTTCAAGGGGGGACAGGACTTCAAGGGAGGACAGTGCACGGAAAGTCAGGGGGGGTGAACGGAGAGTCGGGACAGCGCACGGAAAGTCAGGGCAGTGCACGGAAGTCAGGGGGGGTGAACGGAGAGTCGGGACAGCGCACGGAAAGTCAGGGCGGGCGAAAGGAGAGTCGGGCAGCATGCGCGTTATATGCCTGAGCGCGGTATAGAAAAGTTTTTGTACATATCATCGTGATTTCTGCGCGCTATACCCCTGTGCGCGTTTTACAATGGTGCGCGTTATATCCGCGAAAATACGGTACCTCTTCTTCACAAAGACAACAGAAAAGTATAACAAGATAGACCATCACTGAGAACTTATAATGGTAAACAAAAGTTATTGCTTGCTTACATTAAAGTGATCGCATTTCACTGAACAAATCTGATTTTCTTTTCTATTTCCATCACAATTTGGTGATTGCAAATTACTTCCTAAGGTTAAATAAACAAGTACATTGGGGGAAATGCAAAATACATACGTTCTGTGGCCAAGAATTGTCTTTATTTACAAGAATCTGTTTATTTAGGAGTTTTTGAACTAAATTTATTTTATTATAGGATGTGATTTTTTTACATCAGCAGAAAATGGGAAAACTTTTTTAAAACTCTGATACACATAATATGCAAAGTGCACGGATCTAATTAAGTTTAATTTTCCCTTACAGAGGCATCAATTTTATCTTCATATCCTGCATGCATAAATAGGTCATCAGAAAAAGAAGGCACAATCTTGCAGAATTCAATGTTTCCCTGTGCAGGTGTTCTCCAACCAGTGGCTGCCAGTGGGGGGGGGGGCTGCCAGTAGGGGGGGTTTGTTTTAATATTGTGTTTTCAATTGCTAGGAAAAGCCAGGTTTTCTGGACTCCTGTAGAACTTGCCTGCTCCTTGTACAATTTAACAAAAAAACTTACAATTTTGTTAACAGTAATAAAAAGACCAAATATATGCATAAGTACAATGAAAGATGTAAACTCAAAATCAGCAAATTGAAACTTAACAAAAGGGCTAACATGAAACAGTTTCAAGAACCTTATTAACAGAAATTCAAATTGCAAAGAGAAGCCCAGAACGGGTTACAAGGTGCATTCACAATAAGGTCGAGACAAGACAGAGATGACATAATTTACAATAAGGACGTGACAAAATAAAACATATTATGCTATGCAGCATCTGGATGAGATTTAGTGGCACAGTTATGTTGAACTCTGAATGGCGTTTCTGGGCACGTGTTATTAAGGTGCTGGGTTTGTAAAGAGGAAGGTTTTTATGGTCTTCCTGAAGGTCCATAGTCCATCTAGTGCTCTAATAGATGGGGAGGTTGCTGGGCCATAGTCTGGGTATAAAATGTGAGTAGGAGCATTTGCGGGTTGTTTTGGTGTTGAGGGAGTGACCAGGCATTATGGTCAGTCGTTTCTCTCCTTGGGGATCTCATTGGTCGCTTTGGGAAGTATATTTCTAGTTTAGTTATCATATATTGCGGGGGTCATTTCATGGAAGGTTTTGAAGGCGCATTGTTTTTGAATGGGCAGCCGGTGCATGGATGCTAATGCAGGGGTAACGTGGTTGCAGATGCCAGGAGGCGGATTGCAGCATTTTGAACACTTTGGAGGCGGGAGAGAGATTTGGCTGGCAGGCCCATTAGTAGTGTGTTGCAGTAATCTATGCAGGATAGTACAAAAGCGTACAGTAGTTGTGTGAATTCGGATTCTGAGAAGTATGCACGTATGCATTTTAGCTGGTGGAGGTAGTACACTTCTCCCTCTGTATTCGCGGGGCATGCGGGCAGAACATAGCTGTGAATACTGAAAAACCGCAAATAACTTTTTGCATGTTATTTGCGGTTTTTCGGTAAAATAGACCTGAAAAAGATAATAAAACGTGGATAACCCGACCTGCGATTTGCTCCGTACAATGCTGGGAGCAGCGGTTTCCTTCAAGAAACACTGGGAGCAGCGGTTTTCAATGTGAAATGCCGGGTTCAGTGATGAAAATTAGGGGGCAGAGTCAGCAGCCGAAAAATCGCAAATAAGTGAATCTGCAGATACAGAAACCGCGGACACGGAGGGAGAAGTGTAGAAGGATGATGATACTAGTTTACATACATGATCCGTCAGTGATAAGTTTGAATCGAGAGTTACTCCTAGACTAGACGTTACCCTTGGCCGTAAGGGTGTCTGCACTCCAGGAAAAGGACAGACAGGGATATATTGCAAGGATCTTAGCGGATCCAGAGAAGTTCCGTCTTGAACTCATTTAACTGTAACTTGTTCCCGGTCATCCATTGTGGTTCTGAGAGGGGAGCGATTTTGTGTGACAGCAATAATTTCACCCTGCTTTCAATCAGGAGTCAGTGTGACTCCTTCAGTAGCAGGGTGGCACTTGTCTGTCTCAATTTTCTCAGCATAAATCTTGCTGCTGCGTTTTGTACTATTTGTATTTGCCTAATCATATACTTCGGAATACCCAGTAGGATTGCATTGAAATAGTCAAAGATTGAGAATACTAGGAATATTATTACGTTGGACATTGCTTGATGAGTGAGGTAGGATTTAAGTCCTCTAACCCAGTAGAGTTTGCCAAATACGTTTTTCATGATGCGTTGGATATGTATTTTCTTGTCTAGGTTTGGGTTCAGCCATACTCCTAGGTTTCTCACCTCCTCCTTGGATGATTTTAAGGTATTGCTGTTCAGAGTTAGTTGGTATCCTGGGCTATTTCTTCCCCACTTGTTAATCAGAAGCAGTTCTGGTTTTTCCTTTTAAGCTACTAGTTCATTTGTTTGGATCCACCCAAAGATTTTCTCTAGACCTGTCTTGATCCTCTATTTAGTCTTTGTGTCCTGTTTCTTCAGTGGGATAATCAGTTGGATGTCATTTGCGATTCTGATGAATTTCCCCCGTGTTTGGAGGAAGAAGTTGAGCAACATGGATCTCTGTGGTACCCCTATGTCTGATTCTTTCCAGTTTCTTGTATTCCAAGCCAAGACTTTTCCTTTGAGGCCCAATTCTATGCATCTTGATTTTAGTAGTGTGTGTTGGACTAGGTCGAAGGCTGCTGAGGGGTACAGGAACCTTTGGCTTTGGCCAAGATTGGTGATTAAGCAAGCTTTTAATAAACATTAATATGTGGGCCCTTACTGCCTACAAAATAGGTGGTAGGAGCTCATGCATTAATAGCCATGTGCTAATGGGAAAATTAGTGCATGGCCATTAATAAAAAAACAAACAAAATAAGCAGCTATTTAACCCATGTGGTAAAAATGGCCTTAGCGTGCAGGAATGGCCTGCATAAGCATGCACTAAGGCCACTTTTTCATCACAGCTTGATAAAAGGGCCCCTTTGCCTCAGGAATGCCTACACGAAGAGGATACAAGGGTATTAGCACCCTAGGCAAACCATCAGCCTCACATTCCCCTTTTTTAACTTTCAGGCCCCATCTGCAGCTGCTCTTTTTCACAACCCCCCTCTCCCCCCCCCCCACACACACACACAATAAACGATTCTGCCCAAGGTTATCACCTAGTCCTGTCTACCCATGATATTTCCATATACAGTAAAACCTTGGTTTACGAGCACAGTTTGTTCTGAAAACACGTTTATAGTCCAAAACACTCGTATATCAAAGCAAATTTCCCCAAAAGAAATAATGGAAAATCAGACAATTCATCCCACAACCCCAAAATTTTAATGCAAAATACTGTATGTACTCGTATTGAAAGACCTCGCTTGTTTAGAACAGTCACTACACTCCCGCAGCGTCAGAGAGAGAAGAACCATCGGCTCAGTTGCGATGTGTGTATAATGTATGTACTTGCATTGCAAGACCTTCCTTGTATATGAAGTTAAAATTTAATAAAATGTTTTGCTTGTCTTGCAAAACACTTGCATAGCAAGTTGCTTGCATGCCAAGGTTTTACTGTATACACTTTTTACATAAGATACACAGCCATGCAATTGTATAAAAGGCATTTTCTATGTGTTAAACAGGCTTCACACATGGAAAACCTTCATAAAATTATCCCCTAGTCTATTGCAAAAAAAAAAAAAAGTTTTATTTTTGCCTGGAAGTGACTTTTCTAAACAGCTCTGCTCATTTTTGTGCACTAGTTTAGAAGACGACTTATCACGGGAGGTCGTGAGTAATGATGCATGCTTTAAAAATCAGTCCTCCCATCCTTGTATCTTTCAGCTCAAGGCTTCCAGTTGGTTCCGACAGTATTATAATAGCTGTAAATGAGCTGCTGATGTCACTATGGGAGTGCAGCTTCCTATACGGGACCGCAGTGATGGAAATGGAGGAACAGCGCAGAGATTTTGTGGCTGCAGTTAACATTAAAAGTCAAATTCCCCCTGTCACATTCAAACCATAAAATAGTAGAATTGCTTTTTAAACCAGATGGTGTTTCCAGAATTGCAGCCTCATATGGTGATTGCAGGGTTCATTTACAGCAGCAGCATTTAAAAATTCCCCACCAGTCCTCATTCAATAATGCTATATTTAATGGTTATAAGTGCACATTAAGCAATGGCAAACATGAATATTATTATATCGTTACATATTAATGTGCTACGTGCCTTAAATAAAAGTTAAACAGCGGTACATAATCAAAGTAAGTGAACAGTAAATAATCAGCATCGTAGAATAACAGCAAAACAGGAAAAACTACATAAAAATGTAGACGATGAAGCACAGGTTTTTTCTACCACGAGTCTCGGTTCACTGCCATTCAAGTTTCAAGAGGTGAACAATAATTCCCCGCATCACCAAGGGCTCCTTTTACTTAGCTGTGCTAGCGGTTTTAGCGCGCGCGCTAGACGCTAACACCACCATTGAGCTGCCGTTAGTTTTTGGCACGTAGCGCGGGGTTAGCACGTGCGGCAATGTAGCACGTGCTAAAAACGTTAGCGCACCTTAGTAAAAGGAGCCCCTAGTTTGAGTTTTCATTTTCAGATTTACCGCTTTGTTATATCGAAGAAGTTTTGATCGTCTGCTCGATAATTGAGATGACGCGTATTTCACAGTTTTATTGAGAAAGGCAAGTTGATGATATAATTAGCAAGTGACAGTTTATATGATTAGGGGGGGGGGGGGTTGGGGAAATTCATCAACGGGGCTAAGGCCTGGATTCTCTATGGCGACCTGCTAAAAAGCGGCCGTTGATCGCGTGTCGAGCAAGCCGCGGCGCCCTGTAGAGAATCGTGCCTCGGCAAAAGATAGACACCGGAAACGTAGGCCAGGGTTTTCTGGGCCAAATTTTCCGGCAACTATCTATGCTGCGATTCGCACCAGCCCCGGCGCTTTAGGCCGCCGAATGCCACTTCCGGCATTAGCCGGGCCCTTAGTGGCATTTGGCGGCCTACACACTCTTTCATATCAAGCGGCTCATTACGATAAACATTTCCGTCCACTGCTATTTAGATCCAGCTCCTATGAACATTTTAGAAAACTGTTTAAAACCTTCTTATTTCCAAAATTTCTTATTAGATCTTTTGCATTCTTCCTAACATAATCTTTTGTGAACCGCATTGAACGTATGGCTATGCGGTCTGGAAATTTGTTGTTATGTTATGTTACAGCACCTATGTAGGCATGATTCCGGCATGTATTATTTAGACACTAGTGGGTGCTTTAATGGTGCCCTTTGTTGACGTTTTAAACAGCGTTCGTTACTTAATTTAGACACCGTTAGGGCGCCTACTGGCGCCTAAATATAGATGCCATTTCTAGAATTTCCCCCTCAGTGATTTAGCATGCACTAAATGCTAGGACACCCGTTATATTCCTATGGGCATCTTAGTATTTACTGCGTACTAAATCACTTTGCACCTCTTGATGAATTCCCCCTATAAGAGTGGTCTTTTCTATGTTTTGCATTTTATTTTGTGATAGTCTATTTGTAACCCATCTGGAACTTTAGGAAAGACAGGATATAATTTATTTTTTTTTTTTTAAATAAAGAAGATATCACCCATGCTCATTACATAGGCCTAACTCAGCAGTTCTCAACCCAGCCCTCAGGACACACCTATTCATTCGGGTTTGCAGGATAGCCACAATAAATACGTATGAGATGAATTTGCATGTGCAACGGTCATTCTTTTCTGATCTATCTCATGTGTATTCATTGTGAGTATCCTGAAAACCTGACTGGCTGGAGGTGTCCTGAGAAAGTGCAGTTACTTACCTGTAACGTAGGTTCTTTGTGGACAGGATGAGTCAGCCACGATATGTGGCTGACTCATCCTGCTCGTCCTAGGAGAACCACTGCTCTATTTGAACAGAAAACTCCCGATGTGAGTCCCACTGCTCTCCCACTGTGCATCTTTAAGCCCCTTCCCAATGTAGTAGATGTGGGAAGCTGGTTCTGCTGTATCTGCAATGAGAGTAGAGAAGGTGGCAGGAGCCAGTCTACTGCTGCCACTCTGTGCCATCTCTCTGCAGGCACAGCACTTCCAGGGCCAATGATTTCCCCGGACATGTCCTCCTTTTGAGGACACGTCTGGGGGTCCGGATGGCTTTTCAAAACCCAGCACTTTGTCCGGGTTTTGAAAAGCTGTGTTGGGCAGGAAGGGAGTCCGCGCCTGCGCAGCCATCACGTGATGACATCACGGGCATGCGCGGACTTCCTTCCTGCCCGACAAGAGCAGATGGCGGGGGGGGGGGGCTAGGGAGGGCTTGGGGGTTGGACGTAACTAGGCGGGCCTTTGGGCGGGGCTAAGGGGGTCCGGATTTTCCAAAAGGAAAATCTGGCAACCCTAGGTGAGGCCTAAGGGTGAAATTGGGCAGACTAAGGCCTAATCTAAGGAAATATTTCCTTAAAGAAGGCAGTAATGGATGCTTGGAATGGCCTCCCAGTTGAGATAGTAGAGGGTAGAGACAACAACTGTACCTGGATTCAAGAAAATATGCGGCAAGTAATGAGAGGGAGGAAGAAGGAGAAGGGGTAAAACGCGGACCTCACGGACCTGACGGACCTCGCGGATCTAAACCCGCACGTCCTTAAAAATCTGAGGTCCGTGCCACTTTTAGTTAAGTTTCTGGCTCTGACAGACCTCGGTGACAATTTAGCGCTGACGGATCCATCTCAGCATAGGGAGGGGAAAGTATTAGGATCCGTCAGCGCTACAATGTCACCGAGGTCTGTCAGATCCGATTTCCTGGGGCTGCAGGAAACCAGTTTAAAGGATTCGTTTTAGAGCCGCTCCAGTACTAGTCTCTGGCTCCGACAGACCTCGGTGACATTTTAGCGCTGATGGATCCTAATACTTTTCCCTCCCTATGCTGAGATGGATCCGTCAGCGCTAAATTATCACCGAGGTCTGTCAGAGCCAGAAACTTAACCTCAAGCGGCACGGACCTCAAGATTTTTAAGGACGTGCGGGTTTAGATCCGTGAGGTCCGTCAGGTCCGCGTTTTACATCTTCCCAGGAAGGAGTTGTAGAGTTTGGTAGCTGGGGTGGATAGGCAGACAGGATAAGCTGAACACTCCTTGGGCCTGATTCTATAAACAGTGCCTAATGGCACCTAACGCCTAAGTAAACCAACCCAAAGGATGAAAACTGTGGAATCGATGATCTTGATGCAATAGTTTATTAAAAAAAGTCTTCACAATAAAGGGTGCAGGTCAATAAAACAATCCAATAATACACAGTAAAGATGTTGTGGTGTGGACCCGACACGGTCCGTGTTTCGGTCAATAAGACCTTCTTCTGCGGTTCTATCTGATGTAACCACAAAATTTAGTATGCTGATAAGCATTCGGAGTACTGTGTAAGTGAGAGCGTTGTACAACCAATGCAGGACGTGCAGGCTATTCTGCACGGTGGTCAAACGCTAGGCGCCGTTTACAGAATCATGCCTAGCGGTGCTTAAGCAGGCTTAGGCATCCTAATGGTAGACACCATTACATTAGGTCAGAGCTTTCCTGGCCTAATTTACTGGAAGCGACACCTAAGTCATACCATGCCTATTCTCCTCCTCTACAATTAGGGCGACAAGCCAGTGCAAGAAGTTGCTGCAGAAGTGCATTGTTCAACTGTAGGTTAGGGTTTGGCAACGAACAGCAGAAGTCGCCCCTGAAGAAGATCAGTACGACTGGAATGCTAAAGTACAAGCAAGCGTTAGCGTTGGGAGTGGTTCAAACTCTTGTCAGCGCTGAAACTGGTGTCAACCTCCAAAGATAAGTGTTGCCATTGCGAGTCAAGAAGGAGATTAGGTAATGAAGGGCTTAGGCTGAAATTCAAATATAGAGAATGACACGGTGACAAAATTCATCACCGTTCCCGTCCCCGCGGATAACCGCAGGAAATAATCCCAAGTCATTTTCTAGTGTCTATTTCAACCTCGGTCCTTCTACACCAGTATTCTTCAAAGCAAAGCTTGCGGGTCAGTGGTTGTGGCCATTCATACTCTGATTCTTATGTGAGCCAAGGATAATGAAGCCATTGTGACATCACTGATGTGATTGGCTCTTAGGCACTGGTGGAATGAGGCATTATGACATCACAATATCTGCTCTGGATACCAGAGACTGTCATTCTGTAGTGTCTGTTTCAACCTCAGTCCTTCTACACCAGCATTCTTCAAAGCAAAGCTTGCGGGTCAGTGGTTGTGGCCATTCATACTCTGATTCTTCCCTCTCTCCTTAAAGAATGACATGAAGATGGTTTCCCACGGTTATCCGCGGGGACGGGAACGGTGATGAATTTTGTCACCGTGTCATTCTCTAAATTTCAAAACTAAGGGTGGAGTATATATGATTAGAGCTGAGATCCCAGAACGGGAATCTGAAATAACATATGTTATAAGAGATCCTATGATCTGAGTATTGTATGCACTATGATATATGTTTATGTTGATTTAAGATTTGATCTACCGCTCCTGCATTTTACTGACCTAAGTGGTTTACAAAGTATCAAACTAAAATGAAATTAGGTACTTGAGAAAAACGGCCCGATCTGTCCCGAAGGCTCACAATCTAGCTAAAGTACCTGATAAACTAAAGGCTCCTTTTACTAAGCTGCGATAGTGGTGATTAGTGCACGCTGATTTGCCCCGTGCGCTAGACCTTAATGCCAGCATTGAGCTGGCATTAGTTCTAGCCACATAGCGCGAGTTTAGCGCGCTAAAATCCTGTGTGCGCTAAAAAATGCTATCGCAGCATAGTAAAAGGAGCCCTAAAAATAAGTAATAACAACATATAATACATTTCCAAGATCAAAAATCAAAGAAATATAAAATTAAAAATAAAAATAAAATAAAACAAATTTAAGACATAGAAAAGTCTCTGAAGCGGTGTCAGGTCAAAAGTGCGCCGGGACAAAGGCGCGCACAGACAATTGAGCGCAGCGCGGAGGCGCGTGCCAAAGAAAATTACTGTTTTTAGGAGCTCCAACAGGGGGGCGTGGGGGGAAACCCCCCCACTTTACTTAATACAGATCGTGCCGCGTTGTGGGGGGTTTGGAGGATTGTAATCCCCCACATTTTACTGAAAACTTCACTTTTTCCCTGTTTTTAGGGAAAAAGTTAAGTTTCCAGTAAAATGTGGGGGGTTACAACCCCCCAAGCCCCCCACAACGCCGCCGTGATCTGTATTAAGTAAAGTGGGGGGGTCTCCCCAACAAAACCCCCCGTCGGAGCCCCTAAAAACAGTAATTTTCTTCGGCGCGCGCCTCCGTCTTGCGCTCAGTTGTCGGCGCGCGCCTTTGTCTTCCGTGATTATTTCTATGAACCCTCTGAAGCAGCCTGATAGCAAACAGTCATATTTTAGGGCAGGTCTTAATACAACTCCTGGCACAGCCCACTTCACGGATCCGTCACTGGCAGAGCTTGAGAGCATCAAAGAAATGAACATTTCTAAACCATATCCACTAAAACTGTTATATGAAATAAATAAATCCAAATCAACACAAATCAGTACAAAATAATACAAATTAAGGCAGATTGCGGTCCCCATTCCATGATTCAATTCTGGAGAGCCATTTGAAAAAAATGTGCTTTTAGATGTCTCTTAAAATTTTGGAAATGGTTCTTCCTTCCTTAACTCTACTGGTAAATTGTTCCACAATATTGGAACTAAGGGCTCCTTTTACTAAGCTGCGATAGCGGTTTTAACGCATGCTTAGCGCGCGCTGAATTGCCATGCACGCTAGACCTTAACGCCAGCACTGAGCGCGGGTTTAGCGCACGCCAAAATCCTGCGTGCGCTAAAAATGCTATCGCAGCTTAGTAAAAGGAGCCCTAAGTAGAAAAATGCACCTAGTTAGTCGATCACATTTCCAAAGAAAATTTTTTGGGACTGAATTAAAATCATGAAAATTATAGATAATAGATGTCTTCATTGATGCATGAGTCAGGTTAATTGTTTGATATGGCGAATTTTGCCCTTACTACTATATTGATTGAGTATTCGCCTCCCCCAACCATGTCTACTTTCCAGGTAGGGCTTCGCTGTGCTGGTATGTGTCTCAACTTAGATATAGCTAGGTGCCACACAGAATTCTGCATGCAACTTTAATTAAACATTTTTTTTTTTTTAATGTAAAATTATTTTTTTTTTCAGTTCAAAAAATTTTTATTGGTTTTGTCTACTACTTCTTGTCTGTCCTTTTCCAGTGACATCCAGTATGGACTACCAAAATTATTGTTACTCTCATGGCTCTTCGCTATGTTTTTCTAGAGCATATGGATGTAAAATTATTTTTTAATAGTGTGGCCAATTACCACACCAATTATACTAATTAAGAAAAATTAAGTCGCATGTAGATTTCGTCTAGACTGATAAGGGTACTTAGGGCTCCTTTTACGAAGGTGCACTAAAGAAATTAGTGCACTCAGGAAATTACTGCGCGCTATACCGCGTGGTATGCTTCTAGAATATCACCGGCTCAATGCTGACGTTAAGGCCTAGCGTGCGTGGCAATTTAGCGCGTGCTATTCCACGCGTTAAGGCCCTAACGCACCTTACTAAAAGGAGCCCTTAGTGGCACCTAGCTTAAGTACCGTTTATAGAATTCCCCCTATTATCTCCATTATTTTTCTCTTTGTTTACAGAGAATGATTACCTGTGTTTCTAAAGTACTTTCCTTATATATTTGTGCAAAGGATTGTGGGTGCAGTATAGAGAGACATAGAAGCATATCTTTCTTTATAGATAAATAATAATAATAATAACTTTATTTTTCTATACCGCCATTGTCTTGCGACTTCTAGGCGGTTTACAAAGAAGAATAGCTGTACAATCAGCGAATTACAGTATATAATTAGATAAGAGGTCACTGGGCGGTCAGTGATTACAAGGTGCAAGGTGGTTAGAAGAAAATAGGAAGCAATGAACAGTTGCAATGCATGAAATGAAATAATATATATATTACATAGACACAAATTGAAAGTTTTTATTCAGAAAATCCCATTAAGCATATTTAATCTATTTATGAGAATACTCCAATTCTTCATACCTTTTTTTTTAACTGTAATATCTATAAATTGACTAGTCAGGGACGGATCCTATGAGAAACCCAGAAAACACAGAATCGGTGCTTTCATTTGCAATCAGTCCATTTTCATAGGCGTTTAATATCTGAAGCCAAACTTTGTCATCTTCGTTAAGATGAATGAGAGTAGATCCAGACGCCTGACATATCTGGTGTTCACTTTGCCCAGTCAAGGTCTGCAGTATTATTTTTCCGTTATGGAAAAGTGCAACTCTCAGTGATTTACTAGAGACACTCAGGTGGTAACTGAAAAAGTAGACGCCTGCAATGTTGGCTGTAAATATGCCCGATTTGCTGTTATAGACTTTGTTTCCATTTAAAAAATGTTTTTCAAATCTCAACGGTGATCCTGGTGGGGGAAAGCTTCTTTGCCTTAGCAAACCAACAGAGAAGGCAGTGTCCTCATGTTCAGTGCAGTCACATGTTTGTCCCCTCTCACCTTTTTGTCCAGGAATTCCAGGAGCCCCAGGATGCCCATTCCTTCCTGGGAGCCCCGGATCACCTTTAGAACCTCTGGATCCATATGGACCAGGAGGTCCTGCAGCCCCCTTAGGTCCAATCTCCCCTAATTTGCCCATTTCACCTTCATGACCTTTAGATCCTTTCTGTCCAGTGTTCCCTTTTAGACCCGTTTCACCCTTTGGACCTGGCTTTCCACTTGTTCCTTTGTCTCCCTTAAGCCCCGGAAGACCTACGGAGCCCATGTATCCAATCTCTCCCTTATCTCCTCTTTCACCCTTCACACAGAATGGGCATGAACTTCCTGGTTCTCCCTTCTGGCCAGGAAGCTCTGGATTACCTTTGAATCCCTGATCACCCTTCCCTCCTTTACTTCCAAGTCCTCCTTTTGGTCCGTCAGTTCCTTCAATTACTCTCTTCCCAGATTCACCTGTATAAAGAGAACAAGAGTTATGACAGGATCCACTTTAAAACATATCAAATTAAAGTAGAAAATGAAATGCAACACGAAACATTATTTTTCAAAGACCTGCCTACTCAATTTACATTTAGAAGACAGCTTTCAAACAACGTGCCTGCCTGTAATGTCAGTAGGTACTTGTCACAAGCAAATTTTAAATCAATTTTTAAAGGTAAAATGGGGCAGGCAGTTGGCATTAGACTCTGTCTTATGATCAGAGACGGCTTTGGAAATTGTCCTGTTACGATAGACCTATAACTCTAAGGACCCCTTTTACAAAGCCACAGTAGCGATTCCCGCATCAATGCCAATGGTTAACCTGCACATGCAGCCTGTATTTTTGTATAGTTTAAAAGCAACAACCGAGTGTTGAGCGGGATTTTTTTTTTCAGCGCTGAAGTTTTAGGTGCCATATATAGAGTAGAATTTATTCATGAGGGACTACATGTAAACCCACACAAAACAGCTGGATTTTCAAACACTGGATACCCACATAATTGCATCAAAATATCAAGTAATTAGGTGGCTAAATACCTAGGCATATCTTCATTCATTTCATAATAAGGGTGTAATATTATGTGTGCTATCAGTATGCCAGTTCCACATGTACTTTCTGAATAAGTAAGTTAAGCATGTAGATTATAAGAACATAAGAATTGCCGCTGCGGTGTCGGACCAGTGGTCCATCGTGCCCAGCAGTCCACTCACGCAGCGGCCCTCTGGTCAAAGACCAGCGCCCTAACTGAGACTAGCCCTACCTGCATACGTTCTGGTTCAGCAGGAACTTGTCTAACTTTGTCTTGAATCCCTGGAGGGTGTTTTCCCCTATAACAGCCCCTGGAAGAGCATTCCAGTTTTCTACCACTCTCTGGATGAAGAAGAACTTCCTTATGTTCATACAGAATCTATCCCCTTTCAACTTTAAGAAGTGCCCTCTCGTTCTCCCCACCTTGGAGAGGGTGAACAACCTGTCCTTATCTACCCAGTTTATTCCCTTCAGTACCTTGAATGTTTCGATCATGTCCCCTCTCAATCTCCTCTGTTTGAGGGAGAAGAGGCCCAGTTTCTCTAATCTTTCACTGTATGGCAACTCCTCCAGCCCCTTAACCATCTACCCAGACTGTTTCTGTTTTATGGAGCCACATTATGGACATTATCAACTTGCTAAGTTTTAGACAGTTGCACCTACATGCAAAACTCTTCGTATTATACATGTGAGCCCTAAACTTTTGAAAATGTATTCCTGAAGAGTCAATGTACTCAGGGGAGGGGGGTAAGGGAGGCAAACAGGGTAACTGCCCTGGACCCCACAGTTCTGGTGGACCCCATGGGCTGGGATGTCCGTCCCTTCTCCCCACCTCATTCCAAAATGCTAAAGGGTCGCTGGCATGGCACCAGTTCTCTAGCAATGCTTGCAGATTCCTCGGCATGGTTCCCCTGCCGTGGTCCACCCTACTCTGATGCAACTTTCTGTTTCCTCTTGAGCAGACCGTGATAAGGGAACCATGACGAGGAATCCGCACACAGCAGTAGATCAAGGTGAGATGCAAGGATGGGAGATTTGTTCATTTACTGGGTTGGAAAGCATGTGTGATGTCAGTGGGAGAGCCAAGGCCGGCGCGGGCATTAGGCTGTGGAGACGCTACGTGCGCCGGCAAAGAGGTACAGGAGGAGGGAAGGTGCACACATAGCAAGAGTAGCAGGGACGGAGCAGGGTCAGAGGATGGGGAGCGCCACTTCCCCGGGCACCTCCTACCCCCGCTATGCCACTGCTGATGACCCTCATCCTATAGTCTCTCAATACATCGGTCTTTGGAAGTATAACACCTCTGAAAATAATAAGAATAATTTATAAAGTCATAGATCTAGATTTTCAGAAGGCATAGAAACATAGAAATAGACGGCAGATAAGGGCCCACGGCCCATCTAGTCTGCCCACCTTAATGTCCCTCCCCTACCTTTGCCCTGTGAATAGATCCCATGTGCCGATCCCATTTTGCCTTAAAATCAGGCACGCTGCTGGCCTCAATCACCTGTAGTGGAAGACTATTCCAGCGATCAACCACTCTTTCAGTGAAAAAGAATTTCCTGGTGTCACCTCGTAGTTTCCCGCCCCTGATTTTCAACGGATGCCCTCTTGTTGTCGTGGGACCCTTGAAAAAGAAGATATCTTCCTCCGCCTCGATGCGGCCCGTAAGATACTTGAACGTCTCGATCATGTCCCCCCTCTCTCTGCGCTCCTCGAGCGAGTATAGCTGTCATTTGTCAAGCCGTTTTTCGTATGGTAGATCCTTGAGTCCCGAGACCATCCGGGTGGCCATTCTTTGCACCGACTCCAGTCTCAGCACATCCTTGCGATAATGCGGCCTCCAGAATTGCACACAGTATTCCAGGTGGGGCCTCACCATGGATCTATACAATGGCATAATGACTTCCGCCTTACGACTGACGAAACCCCTTCGTATGCAGCCCATGATTTGTCTTGCCTTGGACTTGCCTTGCCTTGTCTTGCATTCGACATGGTTCCGCATGAACATCTACTTCAAAAAAATGCGAGCCATGGAATCGAGGGTGATATACTCACGTGGATTAAAAACTGGTTGGCAGATAGGAAATAGAGAGTGGGGGTGAATGAACAATACTCGGAGTGGAAAAGGGTCACGAGTGGAGTGTCGCAGGGTTCGGTGCTCTGGCCTGCGCTCTTCAACATATTTATAAATGACCTAGAAATTGGCACGACGAGCGAGATGGTTAAATTTGCGCACGATACAAAGTTATTCAGAGTAGTGAGGACACAGAAGGATTGCAAAGACCTACAAAGAGACATAAATACGCTCGAGGAATGGGCTGCGAAATGGCAAATGAGGTTCAACGTGGAAAAGTGCAAGGTGATGCATGTTGGTAACAAAAATCATATGCACGAATACAGGATGTCCAGTGCTATACTCGGAGAGAGCCCCCAGGAAAAAGACTTGGGAGTACTTGTAGACAAGTCAATGAAACCGTCCACGCAATCTGATTAAGAAGAGGATCACAAACAGATCTGAAAAGGTTATCATGCCGTTATATCAGGGACATAGTACTACTTGAAAGGGTCCAGAGAAGAGCAACAAAAATGGTTAAGGGACTGGGAGAGTTGCTGTACGAGAGGCTAGAGAAACTGGGCCTCTTTGGGGACATGATCAAAACATTCAAGGAATTGACTTAGTAGAGAAAGAGAGATTTCCTCTTCAAGGTGAAGAGAATGAGAGGGCACTAGCTTAAAGTTAAAAGGGAAAAGATTCCTTATGAATGTAAGGAAGTCCTTCTTCACCCAGAGTGGTAGAAATCTGGAACGCTCTTCCGGAGGCTGTTATAGAGGAACGCACCCTTCAGGAATTCAAGACAAGTTTGGATATGTTCCTACTGGAACAGAACATACGCAAGTAAGGCTAGACACAAATAGGGCACTGGTCTTTGACCTAAGGGCCACCGCATGAGTGGACTGCTGGGCACGATGGACCACTGATCTGACCCAGCAGCGGCAAATCTTATGTTCTTATATAGTTATCACGTATAGGCACAAAAGAATGAGCGTACATACAAGCACAGGTACAGCTGAAGATCTGGTGTAAATCTTACCCCCTCTTTTACAAAGGTGCGCCGTGCTTTTTAGCGTGCACTAAATATCAATGCGTGCTAAACACGCACCAAACGCAAACGCGTGCATGTTATCCTAGCACGCTTTTGTAAAAGAGTCCCTTAGTGCCTACTTTCTATAAGCATGGATAGAAATTAAGAGATTTTAATAATGTGTGCATAACTACAGACTCTTCCCACATTCCACCAAATTCTGAAACTTATACACATACTTTCAGTTCAGTAGATACTTTAGAATAAGGTTACCATATGGCTTCAGGAAAAGGAGCCCCCCGATTTTTATCACACAAAAATCCCTATTGTAAGGTGGAGAAATAGCCTCAGACTTAGAGCGCGTATACCATCTTACAATAGGGATTTATGTGTGATAAAAATCGGGGTTCTTTTGGTAGTTATTCAGTGGAATAGTATAATTACTAATTTGTTTATAGTGTTGAATCCATTGAGAGTGAACTGAATTGGTGATTCAGAAAAAGGAGGACAGATTGAGACATCCGGATTTTACTTGCATTGCTTTCAATGGAGCCAAAAAGACCTACAACGCATTCCGAAAATCAATTAAAACTACTCTATTCGACAAATTCATTACCTAAACAGATGACCTTCTCTCATTATGTTAATTCCCCGCTGCAAACCCTGATGTAATCTCTCCGGTCACTCCAATATCTCATGTATTCCTTCCCCATGTAACTCTAATTTCTTACGTAACATTTCTCTTCATGCATTCTGGAATTCGCTGATTGTCCAGCCTTCTTTCAATGTAAACCGCCTAGAAGTTATTTGACTATGGCGGTATAGAAAAATAAAGTTATCTATTTATATTTATTATTTATGTCTCAATCCGTCCTCTTCTTTTCTGAAGCTACATGGTAACCCTACTTTAGGAAACCACTAACCCCCCTCATTCTGTATGCAACCCCATCTATGGAGTATAATTTGTGTGTTTTAAGCAGACTAACAGATTTGATCTGTGTGATTTTCCTGTCAGTATTTGATGATGTCATGTTTCTGAGACACAGCAGACTGTCAGTGAATGTATGAGATTGTCTTCTGCGTGGCAACTAAGGCTGTGAAAAAGAGGAGGAGTTTTCAGAGGAGGCAATTATCAGAGGGAGTCCGTCAGAATGAGTAGATCACAGATGACATAGGGGTGAAGGAATAAGTAATAAGCAGTGGATTTGCCCAAGCCATTACCTATGGATTTCTCTTTTAGGAAATTATCCAAGCCTTTTTTAAATCCCGCTCAGCTAACTGATTTCACCACATTCTCCAGCAACGAATTCCAGTTTAATTACACGTTGTGTGCAAAAATATTTTTTCCAGTTTGTGCTCCAGTTAGTGCTCAGAGTGAAGTAGAACGGGTACAAGTGGATCAAGTTTTCACTCCATCAAAAATTACAAAGACTATGGGGCACTCAGGGAAATACTTTTAAAATCAATAGGAGGAAATTTTTTTTCACTCAGAGAATTGTTTAAGTTCTGGAACGCAGTGTCAGAGGTTGTGGTAAGAGCAGATAGCGTAGCTGGTTTTAAGAAAGACTTGGACAATTTCCTGGAGGAAATGTCCCATAGTCTGTCATTGAGACAGGCATAGGGGAAGTCACTGCTTGCCCTGGAATGGTAGCATGGAATGTTGCTACTTTTAGGGGGGGGGGTTCCAGGTACTAGTGACCTGGATTGGTCACCATGAGGACGGGCTACTAGGCTTGATCTGACCCAGTAAGGTTATTATTATGTTCATATATTCTTATAACTTTTAACACCATTTGTAAACGTCGGTTCCCAAAGAACCGTCTCTATGTAGAAATATAGAAACATAGAAGATGACGGCAGAAAAGGGCTACAGCCCATCAAGTCTGCCCACTCTGCTTACCCACCCCCTGTCTATGCCCTAATGACCTAATTTCCTTATCTTGACCCTCGTAGGGATCCCACATGGGTATCCCATTTATTCTTAAAGTCTGGCACGCTGTCTGCCTCGATCACCTGCACTGGAAGCTTGTTCCAATGATCAACCACTCTCTCTGTGAAGAAATACTTTCTGGTGTCGCCATGAAATTTTCCGCCCCTGAGTTTGAGCGGGTGCCCTCTTGTGGCCGAGGGTCCCTTGAGAAAGAAAATATCATCTTCCACTTCGACACGTCCCGTGAGGTACTTAAATGTTTCGATCATGTCTCCCCTCTCCCTACGTCTCTCGAGAGTGTAGAGCTGCAATTTGCTCAGTCTCTCTTCGTACGAGAGACCCTTGAGCCCCGAGATCATCCTGGTGGCCGTCCGCTGAACCAATTCAATTCTGCGCATATCTTTACTGTAATGTGGCCTCCAGAATTCCACAGAGTTCTCCAGATGAGGTCTCACCATGGCCCTGTACAACGGCATTATGACTTCAGGTTTTCGGCTGACGAAACTTCTATTGATACAACCCAATATCTGCCTTGCCTTAGATGAAGCCTTCTCCACTTGATTGGCAGTTTTCATGTCTGCACTGATGATTACTCCTAAACAGGCTAAGTTTTTTTACAGTTTTTGTTTGCGGTTTTATTTGATACCTTATCCATTTGGGACCCCTGATGAAGGCGTGTTAACCGAAACACGGACCGTGTCGGGTCCATTGGTTTGTTTTAAGGTGATAAACATTAACCGCACTCATAGTTGTGTTGTAATAGATTTAGCCTGCATTCTTGTACGTTTGTCTGCAGTTTTTCTTCATTTTACCTTGTGTTTTGCTTAAGGTTGGGGAGGCCTCACCGGGGGCTCCTGTCTACCCTCCCCTCCCCCCCTCCCAAAACAGAGACAGACACCAGGGTTAACTTTCCGCTAAGGAGTTTAATTATTTATGGCCGCAGCATGGTTATAACACAATAACATTGACCATAATCATATTTATGTTCATAAATAACATGATTAATATGATCACATTGGAATAACCATAACTTGTAAACATACCAAACTTGAATTCAACTTAACTTCTACTAGCCTCGCCCTCGGGGGAGGGGGTCTACCACACTACCAAGCGGGGCCCAAACTGGGGGTCCATTAGCACTGCATATAAGTAGGCACCGCCGTTCAAGCGAATGCTCTACTCCCACTTGGCCCGAGCCGCCGTCCAAGCGTCCCGGGCCCCGATGGCTGTCTCCCCTAATCGCCGTCCAAGCGATTGGGGGTAGCGAGGTTCCATCCTCTGCTTGCCCCTCCATCCAAGAGGGGTCTCTCATTCATGAGGGGGTAGGAGCCCTCACTCTAGAGCGGCCAATCCTATCCCCCTCCCAACTCTTCCCCCTCCCCGCTTGTGTTGGGTTCCCCCCCCCCTTTTCTTAAGCCCTATCCTTGCCATCTTCCTCAAGTTTGGGCATGGGTGGGCGGGAGTTTGCTCTCCCCGGCGCGCTGCAAAAGGAATGGCTGCGCCGGGAGAATCCTTTTTTAAAGTTTTCACTCCCCCCGCTGCCCCTCCCCTCTGCCTATCCCTGCCTGGCCCCTTTTTTCCCATCCTGCCACCGTCCCCCCCCCCCGGAGCCCTCCCACCTTATGCTTGCCCTCCGCTAATTGCTTCCAGGCTTTTTAAGGTTGGGGAGGCCTCACCGGGGGCTCCTGTCTACCCTCCCCTCCCCCCCTCCCAAAACAGAGACAGTTTGCTCTCCCCGGCGCGCCGCAAAAAGAATGGCTGTGCCGGGAGAGTCCTTTTTAAAAGTTTTCGCTCCTCCTACTGCCCCTCCCCTCTGCCTATCCCTGCCTGGCCCCTTTTTTCCCAACCTGCCTCCGTCCCCCCCGGAGCGCCCCCCCCCCCCCCACCTTATGCCTGCCCTCTGTTAATCGCTCCCGGGCTTCTTTCTGCAGACATTCTTTTATTGTTTGTGTTGCCTATTTGCCTAACTGTCTGTACCAGGATTTACACCTGGTTCCAGTTGGTCTAAGTCTTCATGTCCAAAGTTGGGCACAGAATTCAGTGGCCAATGCTAATCTATAAAGAGCGTTCAGCCCAGAGCATCTTTTATTTATTCATTCTATTTTCTATACCATTCTCCCAGGGGAGCTCAGAATGGTTTACATGAATTTATTCAGTTGCTCAAGCATTTTTTTCCCTGTCTGGGTGGGCTCACAATTTATCTAACGTAGCTGGGGCAATGGGGGGATTAAGTTCGACTCTTATCAAGGTTCAGATCAATGTGTCTGTTTAAACGTAAGATTGCTGAAAATGGTTTAAAAATCCACAATTGTATTTAAAAGTCACCGCTATCTCAGGTTTATTATTTGCCAGCAAAACCACAAAATCAGCAGCAAGGAATTGCTCCTAAGAACATAAGAACATAAGAAGTTGCCTCCGCTGAGGCAGACCAGAGGTCCATCTCGCCCAGGGTCCGCTCTCGCGGCGGCCCATCAGGCCCACTGCCTGAACAGTGGTCTCTGACTAATTTTACAAATTACCTCTAATCCTATCCCTCTAACCCAGGGGTGTCAAAGTCCCTCCTCGAGGGCCGCAATCCAGACGGGTTTTCAGGATTTCCCCAATGAATATGCATGAGATCTATTAGCATACAATGAAAGCAGTGCATGCAAATAGATCTTATGCATATTAATTTGGGGAAATCCTGAAAACCCGACTGGATTTCGGCCCTCGAGGAGGGACTTTGACACTCCTGCTCTAACCTTACCTCTACTCCTATCTGTACCCCTCAATCCCTTTGTCCTCCAGGTACCTGTCCAGACCCTCTTTGAAGCCCTGTAGCGTGCTTCTGCTTATCACATCCTCCGGTAACGCGTTCCATGTATCCACCACCCTCTGGGTGAAAAAGAACTTCCTGGCGTTTGTTCTAAACCTTTCCCCTCTCAATTTCTCTGAGTGCCCCCTTGTACTTGTGGTTCCCCATAATTTGAAAAATCTGTCCCTGTCCACTTTTTCTATGCCCTTCATGATCTTGAAGGTTTCTATCATGTCTCCTCTGAGTCGTCGCTTTTCCAGCGAGAAAAGCCCCAGCTTTTTCAGTCTGTCAGTGTATGAGAGGTCCCCCATACCCTGACAGACTGAAAAAGCTGGGACTTTTCTCGCTGGAAAAGCGACGACTCAGAGGAGACATGATAGAAATCTTCAAGATCATGAAGGGCATAGAAAAAGTGGACAGGGACAGATTTTTCAAATTATGGGGAACCACAAGTACAGAATTGCTTGAGTTGTCTGATAGAGAATTAGTTACACTTGCTACACTGTTATTGACGGCAGCAACGGCACCGGATAAAAATTGGCTTATGAAAAATTTCTTTAAGCAAAAGGATTTTTTATGTTTAAAAGTACAAATGTATCCGGATTTGGCCAGGAATACCCAAAAACGTAGGAAAGAATTCTTGTTGTTCAAACCTGGGGTTCTGGCCTTAGGGGCGACATTTTATTTACGTCATCCTTGTAAGTGTGTGGTGCATTATTCTTCTCAAAAGTATGTATTTTTTGAACCTGCTCAGTTAACAACTTTTCTATCACTGTCGCGACTGGAGAAGGGAAAAGGTAAGATCTAAAAAGCCCAATATTAGAGATTGTAATGAGGTGACTATTTCAACTTGATCTCAGCCAAGTCAGCCTTTGTATTCTTTATTAATTTTTCTTGATTCCGTTAAGTTAAATCTTGGAACCCATTAATTGGGGACTAGAGCTTAGTTTAAGCATTCATTGTTTCTTTATATAATCAATTTTCAAAGTATTATCTTATGCTTAAAGCTTTCTGTACAAGTTTATACTTGATTGTTTTAATATGAAAATGATAAATAAATATAAAAATAAAATAAAAGTCATCATTATTAAAAAAAGGAAGAAAGAAAGAATCAAGACATGCAGATCCAAACGTAATTTCTGTTTACTGACATCAAACACGTTTGCTTCCATTGGAAACTTAGATCAACCTATGTCACTTTTACTTACTAATAGCCCTGTTAGAACAAGTCTCACCATGGAACTGGATTGAGGCTAAAATCCTTTCTGTTACAGAAAGGGATCAGTTGCAGATAATTAAGGAAGGCAAAGCATTAGCAGGTAAGATTACCTGAATCTCCTCTTTCACCTTGGACTCCCTTTTGTCCTTCAGGCCCTGGAGTGTTACAAAAGCACTGCTTCTCTGTTGTCCTGTTCTTCGGCGTATCGAAGAAAGAAGCGAAAAGATGATCAGATGCCGCGCCTTTGTCCGCATCACGTGATGGCACAAGGACGCCATTGATGCTCTCATGTTGTAAAATTCCATCGGCCACAATGAAAGCGCTCTCAGTGTCCGGGGTGGTGAATAATTCCACAGCCGGCGGCGGTTTGAGGCCGGCGGTGGACTTCGGCTCTTGTAGGTCGACGTTGTTTTCCATCCCATCTGCTACATTGTTAAAACGAAAGGTCGCTGGTAATGTCGCAGAGGTCTGGGAAGTCTCTTGAATCCCACCACCTGTGGCAGGATCAGTTTCCGTCGTTCCCTGCGCTAAGTCAAGAGGAACAGTGGATGCTTGTTTAAGATCTTCCGTTTCCATACCATTAAGCGTATCCATTGTGAATGCCGGGTTGGAAGTCAGGCTAAAGAGAGCTGTTGATTTTACTATACAGCTGGTGCTGAGCAAAACCAGTATCAGTAGTTCGGAGGACATCCCTGCAAGGTACAAAAGCCAGAGGTAAAGTAAGAGTTGCAGATATGATGGGAAACTTCAGATTCTAGGCTGCATAACATTATCGGCTGGCGGTTGTACGTTACTGAAAACGTACCTGTCATTTAAACATACAGCTCTATGGAGCCCTTTCATTAAAATGCATTAAGTTCCATATTGTTAGCTGCCCTGAATCAAATACGATGAGAATGAGATTTAGGGCTCCTTTTACAAAGGTGCCCTAGCGTTTTTAGCGCGCGCTAGCTGAAAAACTACCACCTGCTCAAGAGGAGGCGGTAGCAGCTAGCACGTGCGGAATAGCATGCGCGCTAAAGAACGTAAGAACATAAGAAACGCCTTCACCAGATCAGACCGAGGTCCATCTAGTCCGGTGCTCCGCACACGCGGCGGCCCATTTAGGTACTCCTTTTTGGAGACCCGACTTTACCGTATCCCTCAATATGATATGCAAGAAGGTGTGCGTCCAACCTGCGCGTGTATCCCAGTACAGTAGTCTCCGCCACAACACAGCGAGTGGTGGGTGCTTGGAACGCACTCCCGGAGGAGGTTGTGGCGGAGACTACTGTACTGGGATTCAAGCGCAGGTTGGATGCACACCTTCTTGCATATCATACTGAGGGATACGGTAAAGTCGGGTCTCCAAAAAGGAGTACCTAAATGGGCCGCCGCGTGTGCGGAGCGCCAGACTAGATGGACCTCGGTCTGATCCGGTGAAGGCGTTTCTTATGTTCTTATGTTCTTTAGCGTGCATGCTATTCCGCACATTAAGGCCCTAACGCACCTTCGTAAAAGGAGCCAGGCTGGTGCTGCTGTGCAGGATTTTGTGGGTTAACCACAGCAATGCAGAATAGCAAGAAACAAACAAACAAAAAAAAGGCAATCCAAGCGATGAGAACCCAAAAAACTGTGGCTGAGGATGTTCTAAAAGATGATTTATTTATCACTCTTCACCATAAAACAAATAGAAATGCAAATATAATAGTCCACCTATGTTGCTCCTCTGGGAACGGGGTTGCCTGAAGCCATCATTGCAGCTGCCTGTTCAAGAATTGGCCAGAGAGTTTTGCGCATCGATATTTCAAAGACACATATACTGTTTTTTTTAGTCTACGTTTTTTATCTGAGACTTTAATATCCAACTGGGCCCCTTAGGAAGGCGTGTTCGCCGAAACACGGACCGTGTAGGGCAGGGGTGTCAAAGTCCCTCCACGAGGGCCGCCATCCAGTCGGGTTTTCAGAATTTCCCCAATGAATATGCATGAGATCTATTTGCGTGCACTGCTTTCATTGTATGCGAATAGATCTCATGCATATTCATTGGGGAAATCCTGTAAACCCGACTGGATGGCGGCCCTCGAGGAGGGACTTTGACACCCCTGGTGTAGGGTCTGGCAGGACCAACATATTGTGAAGTGATAAATAAATTGTCTTTTAGAACATCCTCGTCCACAGTTTCTTGTTCTCATTTGCAGAATTTTGTACCATTTTCTTCTATTTAGGATCCTGTTTTGAGTTTACTCCTTGTTAAGTTTTCGTTTCAAATCAAGGACCACATATCAATCTTACTAGACATACCATAAACCATTACAGAAAAAAAAAAATCCCAAATGACAGCTCAACAGGTGGTATTTAAATGTCACTTCCAAAATTCACAAGAGCATTAGAAATTAGAATGACTGGCATGGGGGTACTCCACGACCGAGTTGAGAAATACTGCTCTAAGACCTAGATGAGTTTGTTCTATTTAAAAATATGTAGAAAAGTGGAACCAAAACTGGGATTCAGTACAACACTCAAAATGTATCAAATAAATGAAACTCAGACCCGGATTCCTCTAAAATCGCTGTTAAAATCCTATGAGTCTGGTAAATGCCCGATTTGAAAATGGAGATTGATATTCAAATAATTTCACGGGCCTCGGCTGGATGCAAAGCAAAGCATTGGATGACCCATTTCAGGAGTTTGAGTTCACCCCAGCTGATGTTTACAGAGAACTGTCAAGACTCAAGGTGAACAAAGCCATGGAACCGGACAATCTGCACCCAAGAGTGCTCAGAGAGCTATGCGATGTTTTGGCGGAACCGTTAGCCATGCTCTTCAATCTCTCCTTAAGTACGGGGAGGGTCCCCCTGGACTGGAAAGCTGCCAATGTTGTTCCTCTGCACAAAAAGGGTTGCAGAACGGAGGCTGCGAATTACAGACCAGTAAGTCTCACATCAATAGTGTGTAAACTCATGGAAACTCTACTTAAAGGGAAATTAGACACGATATTGGATGAGGGGAATCTGAGGGATCCCTGTCAACATGGATTCACTAGGGGCAGGTCATGCCAGTCCAATCTCATCAGCTTCTTTGATTGCGTGACAGGAAAGCTAGACTCGGGAGAGTCTCTGGACATAGTATACTTGGATTTCAGTAAAGCGTTTGACAGTGTCCCACACCGTAGACTATTAAACAAGATGAAATCGATGGGGTTAGGTGAGAAACTAACTGCATGGGTCAACGATTGGCTAAATGGAAGACTTCAGAGAGTGGTGGTCAATGGCGTACGAAATTTGTATGCACAATTTTTTGTGCTTTTTATAGAATTAGAGAGTATGTGTGCATCTGTGATAACTAGGCATAAATACTTGATCCAGTGGCTTAGTAAGCAGGGGGGGAGGGTCCGCCCCCAGTGTCGTCTTAGTGGGGGCGCCGGCATCCATCCTCCTGTCTGCTTCCTGCTCCTTCCCTTCCTTCTTACCACTTTAATTTTCCCGGCGTGAGCAGTATCACGAACTTGCTACTCACGTCAGCGTCAGCGCTCTCTTAGAAAGTGACATCGGAGGGAGAGCCAACACCACGCAGACGGCAAGTCTGTAATGCTGCCCGTGCCAGGAAAGTTAAAGAGGTATAGGAGCAGGGCAGGGAGAAAGGAGCCATTAACCCTTGTTACACCACTGGCTTGATCCCAACTTTTAAGAGCAAATAAGGAAAATAGATAACTATGTTTGTAGAGTACGTTCCCACCAAACACCCTGTTTTAGAATTGCCTTCTTTATGACCAGATCACTTTTGCACAGCAACAGGTAAAGACCAGAAAAATTCAACCAAAGGGTTTTTTAGGAGTTTAAGGGAAACTCCAAGTATCTCAATACTCCCAGCTTCAAGTTTGCCAAAATTCAGCTCAAGGTTTCCATCTAGTGACCTGCGGTTGGGTAACACTCCTTTAGACATTTTTATACTTTCTGTTTTTTTATAATGTTTATTGGAAATGCAGTCAATACATCCAAAGCTCATGCTTACATTACAAACAAAGTCAGGAAGCACTAACAATACAATTCTAAATGGCAGAAATGCATTGACATTTCATCCATTCCTACTGAACTCTGAATCATTAACTTACAGAGCACCCTGGTCAAGGAGAGAATAAAATTCAGATTGTAATATTTGCTATTATTCTATTTTTCGCTCTATAAGATGCACCTGACCATAAGACGCACCCACCTGTAGAGGAGGAAAAACCAAGAAAAAAAAAAATTCTGAACCAAATGGTGTGCCCTGTATCCTGTTGCCTCTCTGGTGGTCTAGTGGTAGGCCGGGACAGGGTAAAGGGCACGTCTAGTGGTGAGCACTTCTAATAGTAGGCCCGTGTAGTGGCAGCCAGCCAGCCCCAAGGCAGCCCCCTTTTTTATTTATTTATTTATTTATTTATTTTTTTGCATCCTGGCTCCCAGCGCACTTTCCACGCTCCTGCCTTGGTTCCCCACTCTCTTTCTGCAACGGCACAGCAGTGCACAAGGCAGGTGTGCGCTTTTTCCATGCCTGCCTGGTCCCGCGCTGCACTCCAAATGGCTGCCGTGAGTTCTTGTGGGACTCGCAATAACCGACGGCAACTATTCAGATTGCAACGCAAGACCAGGCAGGCATACAAAAAGTGCACGCCTGCCTCGTGCACCGCTCTGCCACTGCCAGAAGAGAGGCAGGAGCACGGAAAGCGTGCTGGGAGCCGGAATGAAAAAAAAAAAAAAGATGCAAGGTTTTGTTTTTTAATATTCGCTCCTTAAGATGCAACCTTATTTCCACCCCCTTTTTGGGGGTGGAAAAGTGTGTCTTATGGAGTGAAAGATACAGTAGTTTCCGCTGCATATTTGGTTATATTCTTGAAAATCAATCGTCTGTTCCCAGAACTGCTAGATTTGATAATTGTGTAGGATGAACAGACTAGTGTAAGGGGCTCACAGAGATTTCTTCTGATCTCCCACCAGCCAAATTGAGTTTTTCCAAGTGTGCGTTTCCCTTTCAGTGGTTTGCTTTAGCGATCATCTCCTTGAGCTGAACAATCACTCTTCTAGAGAGTTAAAAAAAAACAGTTAATTACAACGCAGGATTAAAAATAGTTCAAGGCTGAGAAAGTAATTGCTGCTCTTATTTCCCTTACCTCAACATATACTCATTTAAGCACACATGACGCTGTGATGGGACATTGCCCTTAAAGGTCTGGAACAGAAAAGCACAGTAAGGCACGTTGACGTTATTAAAACTCCAAAGCCGAAAACATTATAAGCATCGCTCCAAAAAAGTCATGTCAACGGGGGCCGTTCTATAAGCCGTCACCCAGATGGAGGTGCAACAAAGAAGTGTGCTTAGCGCCAGGTCTATGACAGCATTAAGGTGGCCTAACCCGTTACAAAATAGTAGCACAAAGCTGCTTTGATACAGCTTATGCCAGTCAACGGCAGGTATTGCTGGCACATTGAGTGGGCCTTGCAATAGAAACATCTGATACTATTCTATAAGATATGCATGTTGCTAGGCAAAACGCCTATAACATGCTCACGCTCCATTCACTGGTACAATGCATTTGCTGTCAAACCCCAGATCGGCACCCAAAATAGGTTCATAGACAAAACTGCGCGAGACAACGGCGCGCCGACAGCTGAGCGCAAGGTTGACGGTGCGCCGAAGAAAAGCACTATTTTAAAGGGTTCCGACAGGGGGTGTTGGTGGGGAACCCCCCTACTTTACTTAACAGACATCGCGCTGGCGTTGTGGGGGGTTTGGGGGGTTGTAACCCCCCTCATTATACTTGAAACCAAACTTTTTGCCTGTTTTTTAGGGAAAAAGTTCAGTTTTAAGTATAATGTGGGGGGTTTCAACCCCCCAAATCCCCCACAACGGCAGTGCAATGTCTGTTAAATAAAGTGGGGGGGTTTCCCACACACACACCCCCGTCGGAGCCCTTTAAAATAGTGCTTTTCTTCGGCGCGCCGTCAACCTTGCGCTCAGTTGTCTGCGCTCAGTTGTCAGCGCGCCGTTGTCTCACGCGATTTAGTCCCGTCACCCCCAAAATAATTAGTTAATGGGCTCCAATGATTTAATTATTGGAGTTAAAAAGAATTTATTTGGCACTAATTATGATTTGGGTGCCAATTTAGCTGTATGCTATTGAAGAGTGTGGCACAGTGGTTAAAGCTACAACCTCAGCACCCTAGGGTTGTGGATTGAAACACCCGCTGCTTCTTGTGACCCTGGGCAAGTCACTTAATCTCCTCAATGCCCCAGGTACATTAGATAGATTTTGAGCTCACCAGAACAGACAAGGAAAAATGTTTGAGTGCCTGAATAAAAATCCATGTAAACCGTTCTGAGTTCCCCTGGGAGAACAGTATAGAAAATTGAATAAATGAATAGTGTGAAAAGCTTCAGCCTCTGATAACCAGAACTGGTATTGTGACATCACAATGCCTCCTTCCACCAATAAGAGCCAACCTCCTCAGTGATGTCACAATGACTTGATTGTCCTATACTTGGCTCACTTTTACTACATTTTGATTTCTAGAGTGCTGCAGTGGTTAAAGCTACAGCCTCAGCACCCTGAGGTTGTGGGTTCAAACCCATGCTGCTCCTTGTGATCCTGGGCAAGTCACTTAATCCCTCCATTGCCCCAGGTACATTAGATAGATTTTGAGCTCACCAGAACAGACAGGGAAAAATGTTTGAGTATCTGAATAAATCCATGTAAACCATTCTGAGCTCCCCTGAGAGAACAATATAGAAAATTTAATAAATAAATAGTGTGAAACGCTTCAGCTTCTGATAACCAGAGCTGATATTGTGACATCATAATGCCTCATTCTACCAAAGCCTAAGAGCCAACCTCATTAGTGATGTCACAGTGGCTCACTTTACTACATTTTGATTTCTAGAATGTTGCAGTGGTTAAAGCTACAGCCTCAGCACCCTGAGGTAGTGGGTTCAAACCCATGCTGCTCCTTGTGACTCTGGGCAAGTCACTTAATTACCCCATTGACCCCAGGTACATTAGATAGATTGTGAGCTCACCAGAACAGACAAGGAAAAATGTTTGAGTGCCTGAATAAAAATCCATGTAAACCGTTCTGAGTTCCCCTGGGAGAACAGTATAGAAAATTGAATAAATGAATAGTGTGAAAAGCTTCAGCCTCTGATAACCAGAACTGGTATTGTGACATCACAATGCCTCCTTCCACCAATAAGAGCCAACCTCCTCAGTGATGTCACAATGACTTGATTGTCCTATACTTGGCTCACTTTTACTACATTTTAATTTCTAGAGTGCTGCAGTGGTTAAAGCTACAGCCTCAGCACCCTGAGGTAGTGGGTTCAAACCCATGCTGCTCCTTGTGACTCTGGGCAAGTCACTTTACCCCATTGACCCCAGGTACATTAGATAGATTGTGAGCCCAGCAGGACAGACAGGGAAAATGGTTTGAGTACCTGAATAAATTCATGTAACCCGTTCTGAGCTCCCCTGGGAGAATGGTATAGAAAAATAAATAAATACACAACTCAAAAGAGGGCATGGCTAAGGAGGGGCCGGGGCAAGGATGGTCATAAAGGATGCATGCAGTGTTACAGTTATGATCTAACAATCTGGGTCAGGGATGGTTCCTGAGCTAATGAAAACAGCGTCCCATGATGCAACTTTGCGAAATATGGGCCATGTCAGGTGGTTACAAAGATAAGTCTAATTTACCCCACCCCATCCTCCTTTTACAAATCTGTGACAGCAGTTTTTAGCGCAGGCCAGCGCGCTGAATGCTCTGCGCTGCTCCCGACACTCAAAGAGTTCTTATGAGCATCGGGAGCAGCGCAGAGCATTCAGCACGCCGGCCTGCACCGAAAACCGCTATTACGGTTTTGTAAAAGGAAGGTTAATTTTTTTTCATCGAAAAGTAAATACTATGCTGATATAATTGAAATAGGAACTGGGAATAGCAAAGTGTTTTAAATTTTGTTTTGCAGTTTAAAAAAATTATAGCATTTATGATGTTATGATGTTGTCTATCTGACAATTCAGTTCAGTGCACCTTCTGATGATCCAACATAAGAGCATTAGATTTGCCATACTGGGACAGACCAAAGGTCCATCAATCCCAGTATCCTGTTTCCAAAAGTGGCCAACCCAGATCACAAGTACCCGGCAAGATCCCAAACAGTAAAAGAGATTTTATACTGCTTATCATAGGAATAAGCGGTGGATTTTGCCAAATCCATCTTAATAATAGCTTATGCACTTTTCTTTTAGGAAGTTTTTAAACCCTGCTAAGCTAATTGCTTTCACCACATTCTCTGGCAACAAAGTCCATAGTTTAATTACACGTTGAGTGAAGAAATATTTTCTCCAGCTTCGTCAACTTATCTACAGGGAGTGTAGTTGTATATCAAAAGAGGTATGTTTGTTACGTGCACAACAGAAAATTAGCATGTTATTGCTTGTTAATGCAAATTATTGCCAAGTTATTGTTAATTATGTCATGCATTCAACTAGCCCTTTTCTATAACCACACACCCAATTGTGTGTCTAACTTGGGCATAATTTATAGAATATGAAGGTAGATACTTAGGGCTAGATTCACTAAGGGCATGGATTGGATCCGATCCGTGACCGGGGGGACTGATCGGAATCACGCCCCCAACCGCCTGCCGGGATCGCTCTCTATCTATTTTAGCACATTGGGATTAGCATCACTGTTCCCTCAGAGTTCAGTGGGAGTCCTCCACTTACAGTCCTGCCAGTGGGGGGTGCTGTTTCACTTTAACATTTTCAGTAGTGAGAGACAGGCAAGCTCTGCAGGCTTCCAGGAAACCTGTCTGTCCTCACCGCCCCCCAACTGTCAGCAAGGCAGTTCAAGGATTCCCACTCAGCTTAGAGGAAATGTGGATTTAATACAGGAATACTTACCATCTCCTAAATAGGCGGTGATATGGGCTCCTGAAATTAACTTTTTACCGGTCCTGAACTTAAGCAAACAATAAAACTCAATCTTCTATCCCGCAATTACCCCAAAGATAGGGTTACCATGTTTTTTAAACCCTGCCCCATTCCACCTTGAGCCCCGCCCTGTTCTGCACCAGCCCCACCTGGTTCCCTCTCCAGCCCTGCCCAGTTACGCCCTCCAGCCCCACCCTCAGAAAGCCTCCTCTCTTTACAAGGAGCTTCAGCCACGTCTGGAGAGCCTGGAGTATACGCAGATGCGTGTGACGTCATCCGCACATGCTCAGAGGCCCCCCCAGATGCAACCAGAGCTCGTTGGGGCTTTCCAAAACCCGAACAAACTGCCAGGTTTTAGAAAGTCCATCCGGGCCCTGGGCAGTCCTCTACAAAGAGGACATGTCCAGGTTTTCACGAACGACTGGTAACCCTACCCAAAGAGTTCTATGCGGCATACAATAAAGAAGCTGGGCATTACCAGGAATTGTAATGACAATCTCATAACCATCTAATCTAAGGGGTCCTTTTATCAAGCCTCGCTAGTGGGGTTAGCGCATCGGTGATTTCATCATGCGCTAACCCCCGCGGCCAGCTAAAAAACTAACGCCTGCTCAACGCAGGCGTTAGCGGCTAGCGCAGCAGGTGGTTTAACGCACATTAAACCCCTACCGCAG